>NC_073693.1:356934922-357008285 GCF_029784155.1 Uranotaenia lowii | reverse complement strand
TATTAAGCTTTTCCAATAATTCCTTTCCAAGACAGAATCCAATCAGTTCCGTGTTACATTGTTTATGATTGAAGTTAGTTCCCGAAGCGAAAAAAAAACGAGCAGCACCCACCTTTTTACGACCTTGCAAAGTTGTAATAAATTTTCCTCCCAAATCTCATCAACATAAATTTGTTGTTTGCATTTCCAAAATAGCTCGGTGAAAGAGCAGGCAGCAGCAGCACATCATCATCATCAGCTCACGATTGGAAGGCGTTTGGAGTTTGTTTGAAGTGTGTTTATGTTCTGCGTTTTTGTTTTGGATTTTTTACGATTTTCTTCCTCTTCAAAAAACTGGCGCTTGGTTCGCGGATCCTGCTAAACGCAAGGTTTTTTTTTCTCTCGTCTCTACTAATCAGGTGCTGGACCATTTTTGTTGAATGGAAAGGTGAACTTCTTCGAAACAAAATTTGAATGACTCCTCCCGGATTTTTTCTTCTATTGTGTGAGCATTTCAGCGTGTGACAACTTTGGCGCGGGACAGAATCATTTTGTGGTTATAAAATATGACTTCCGGAAATAGTTCTCGCGTCTGATTGTTTCTTATTTTATGCCACTTTAATAGAGCTGAGGAAAATTGGTTGAGTGGGAATCCATGGGAGAAATAAGGTTTCAGACTGGGTTATTATAGGATAGACATAAACATTAGTTGTAAAACATGGCAATTATAGATTCTCAATAACTAATATTGAGATGAAAAAAAAATGATGGAATGGATTTGATCCAAAATGGGTCTGCATACAGTTTCTTATCATATCTTGAAATGGAATATTATTTGAATAAACATAGTAAAGCTACGGATTGTTTTGTATGACTGTATGAAGTCAAATTTGTTCTATACATTATTGAACTCTTTGTAGGTTTCATCCAGCTGTTGCAAGAGGTTACCTTAGCGACCGCCAAAAGATATAAAACGAATAGTTTTAAACGTATTACGTTTAGCTGTCCCTAGCACGATTATAACCTTAAGCTATTAGACCACTTTTAGCCCTCATGAAATTTAATGTAGCTTTTGAACCAAAAGGACAGGAAATCTGTTAATTTTGTCAACATCTATCTTGCACGCGTATTTTAAGGGCCAGGTTAGTATGAAAAAAGAAAATTGTGATATCTCACGCGATTTGGCATGGCCTTCCCTTCTTCTTCAAGTGGGGTGATTGAAAGAAGGGAGGGGGGGGTGGGGGGGGGGGTTCTTCTATACAATTTTTCGCATAACTGAAAAACCTATCGTGCAAATGTAAACAAATTTGACAAGGGAGGGTATTTGGTTACGAGAATTGTTTCTATGATTATTTGAGTCCCCTCCCTCTTTCCAATGGGTCAATAAAAAGAGGGGAAGGAAGCTTCTGTACAATTTTTTGTATAAATAGAGCTTATGGAAACTAATTTGGCATGGAAGGGTGGAGTACGATAAATGTTTCTATGAAACGTTGGTACCCATCCCTCCTTCCAATGGGAAGTTGGGGAGAGGGAGGGGGTTCCTTCACAATGCTTTTAAATTATTAAAAAACTATCTAAGTGAATGGAACAAAATTAGGTACAAGAGCAATATTTCTATGATTATTTGCGACTCCTTTTTTCTTCTATTGGGACGCTAGGAAGGGAGTGGTTAAGCTCCTATATATTTTTATATTGCATTAGCCGAAAACTATTCGAGAAAACAGAACCAATTTTTGTATCGAAGGGTTTTGAAGTGAGTTTCTATTGATATTCGGCGCCACTGCCTCCTTCCTGGAAAAAGGAGGGGGCTCCCTTACAATTTTTCCATCACTTGAGATTTATCAAACAAATGGAACCAATTTTCCGTACCTTTAAAACCGCTTCTGGACTGATTCGAGAAGTTTCATATCGCCGATTGAGTTTCGTACCCAGACTTTAATGTTGTACAATGCCTTCTGAGTGGAAATATCGCTTAATTCTTTGGTGTTTCTTACCAGAAAACCCAGCACTGTTTTACCCTTCGCCAAGGTTACAGCAAGATGTTCCTTGAAATTTAGAGACTTATCCACAATCACACCCAAATCACGAATGAAATCAACTTTTTGAAGTACCGTGTTATCAGCTGTGCAAAGGTGCGCGATCACAACTTACATCGCAATTATATGGCACCAGAACATAAGTTTATCGAGATCCTGCTGCAGTGACAAACAGTCTGAATATTTATTGTGATATTGAGCGGTACATTTTTATTTCGTTAGCGTAGAACACTAATTTAGAATCAATTATATCACATAGGTCGTTCATAAACAAGTTGAACAACAGTCGACCCAAATGACTCCCTTGAGGAACTCCAGAAGGAACAGTGAAGTTTCGGGATTTGATGTGATCCTGTCGAACGAAAGCAGTTCTGCCTTGGAGATACGATTCGAGCCATTTTACGATCCAAGTTGGGAATCCCATTTTTCCAGTTTATCGATCAGGAGCTTGTGGGGAAGCCGATTGAATTCCTTGGCAAAGTTTACATTAAAAGCATTTACTTGCTTTTTATTTGCGGGAAAACTGCTTATAAAGGGGACGTACACCATTAAGTCCGACAAAGTTGATCGTTTTTTGCGAAATCCGTGCTGACATTAATCAATGATGTTTGACGAGACTGGGCTCATTACGTTGAAAATTAACAACTCAAAAACCTTTGCAAAGCAATTTAGTATAGAAATACCACGGTAATTTTCAACGAGATGTATATTACCGGATTTGAAGATGGGTGTAATTGCCGCAGTTTTCCAAAGTTTTGGGAAGGTTGTTGATTCCAAATCATGCTTACCGGAAGTGCAAGAGAGTTACAGCATCGTTTGATGAATGGCGCGGGCAGACCATCAGGACCAGCACCTTTCCGCTCGTTAACGTTGAGGAGCGCTTTTCTCACGTCGTCAGGGGAAACTGCTATTTCAGGAATACTGATGTTCAACGAGTTTAGTGAAACCAAGTGTTGAGTGCCAGAAGTCCTGATGTGGTTAACGAGTGTAGTCTTAAAGAAATTTATTTATTTATTTATTTATTTATTTATTTATTTATTTATTTATTTATTTATTTATTTATTTATTTATTTATTTATTTATTTATTTATTTATTTATTTATTTATTTATTTATTTATTTATTTATTTATTTATTTATTTATTTATTTATTTATTTATTTATTTATTTATTTATTTATTTATTTATTTATTTATTTATTTATTTATTTATTTATTTATTTATTTATTTATTTATTCATTTATTTATTTATTTATTTATTTATTTATTTATTTATTTATTTATTTATTTATTTATTTATTTATTTATTTATTTATTTATTTATTTATTTATTTATTTATTTATTTATTTATTTATTTATTTATTTATTTATTTATTTATTTATTTATTTATTTATTTATTTATTTATTTATTTATTTATTTATTTATTTATTTATTTATTTATTTATTTATTTATTTATTTATTTATTTATTTATTTATTTATTTATTTATTTATTTATTTATTTATTTATTTATTTATTTATTTATTTATTTATTTATTTATTTATTTATTTATTTATTTATTTATTTATTTATTTATTTATTTATTTATTTATTTATTTATTTATTTATTTATTTATTTATTTATTTATTTATTTATTTATTTATTTATTTATTTATTTATTTATTTATTTATTTATTTATTTATTTATTTATTTATTTATTTATTTATTTATTTATTTATTTATTTATTTATTTATTTATTTATTTATTTATTTATTTATTTATTTATTTATTTATTTATTTATTTATTTATTTATTTATTTATTTATTTATTTATTTATTTATTTATTTATTTATTTATTTATTTATTTATTTATTTATTTATTTATTTATTTATTTATTTATTTATTTATTTATTTATTTATTTATTTATTTATTTATTTATTTATTTATTTATTTATTTATTTATTTATTTATTTATTTATTTATTTATTTATTTATTTATTTATTTATTTATTTATTTATTTATTTATTTATTTATTTATTTATTTATTTATTTATTTATTTATTTATTTATTTATTTATTTATTTATTTATTTATTTATTTATTTATTTATTTATTTATTTATTTATTTATTTATTTATTTATTTATTTATTTATTTATTTATTTATTTATTTATTTATTTATTTATTTATTTATTTATTTATTTATTTATTTATTTATTTATTTATTTATTTATTTATTTATTTATTTATTTATTTATTTATTTATTTATTTATTTATTTATTTATTTATTTATTTATTTATTTATTTATTTATTTATTTATTTATTTATTTATTTATTTATTTATTTATTTATTTATTTATTTATTTATTTATTTATTTATTTATTTATTTATTTATTTATTTATTTATTTATTTATTTATTTATTTATTTATTTATTTATTTATTTATTTATTTATTTATTTATTTATTTATTTATTTATTTATTTATTTATTTATTTATTTATTTATTTATTTATTTATTTATTTATTTATTTATTTATTTATTTATTTATTTATTTATTTATTTATTTATTTATTTATTTATTTATTTATTTATTTATTTATTTATTTATTTATTTATTTATTTATTTATTTATTTATTTATTTATTTATTTATTTATTTATTTATTTATTTATTTATTTATTTATTTATTTATTTATTTATTTATTTATTTATTTATTTATTTATTTATTTATTTATTTATTTATTTATTTATTTATTTATTTATTTATTTATTTATTTATTTATTTATTTATTTATTTATTTATTTATTTATTTATTTATTTATTTATTTATTTATTTATTTATTTATTTATTTATTTATTTATTTATTTATTTATTTATTTATTTATTTATTTATTTATTTATTTATTTATTTATTTATTTATTTATTTATTTATTTATTTATTTATTTATTTATTTATTTATTTATTTATTTATTTATTTATTTATTTATTTATTTATTTATTTATTTATTTATATAAAATAAAATCATCTGACATGGGTGTCTTAATTATCATCTTAATGTTAGTTGTACAAAGCACGATAGTTTTACTCAACTTTGTAGTTGAACACTTAATTCAGATTCAATACGACGCGGACGTCGAAAGGTTAAAGTGGATACATGAAAGTCAAAGATAGTATAATAACTAAGGAAGCATATTTTTGCTGAACGCAGAGGGTCGTTGCTTCCATAACGCGTACTTCTCGGTTCCAGAGATAACCAGTTTCTATTTCGTAGAGTTCGTTCTGGCGCATAAATATTACAGCGAGAAGTAGCCAGGAGCAATCAATTTCGTTCCGAAGAATCTTTGCCACGAACAGCGGACCGATGGAACGACGATCCGACAGCGTATGAGGTCCAAGCAGGGCACAACGTTGTGCGTATGGCGGTAAATTCAAAGGATTCTCCCAAGGTAGCTCTCGAAGAGCGTAACGTACGAACCGACGTTGAATTGCTTCAAAACGTGCTGTCCATGCGGCTTCAAAAGGCCACCATACAAGATTCGCGGATTCCAGTATTGATCGCACCAGACAGCAATACAGAGCTCGCAAGCAGACCGGATCTGTGAATTCTTTGCTCAGACGTATGATAAATTCCAGCATACGGTTAGCATTCTCGAGTACTGCCGCTTAAAAGTCATTTGACTGTCCAACAAAACGCCAAGATCCTTAATCTCCTCAGCCTATGCAACTGCTCGCCCATAACATTGTAATCATACACAAAGGGATTTTTCCTGCGCCCAAATGTGATAATACAGCATTTCGCAACACTCAAAACAAGTAAATAATCTGTGCACAGCAGGACAGCTTCTGCCGTATTAGTTGAGTGGCGACTTTCATACGACAGATTCTGTGGAAGTCCAGCCAGAATAACCATTTCGGTTCTTTACGGAGCTCCAAAATGATATCGGCTAAGTAACGACGGTAACTGGAATCCTTTAGTTTTAAGAACTTCAACTCAGTTGCTCTGACATTATGTTTCGAGGCATCCGTGGGGTTGCGTCACTATATATTTTTTTCGCCATCCTTAGGCTGTTTTTAAATTTAGATAGCTCGCGGTTCCACCACGCATTTTTGTGGAAATATACATAGCTAGGGCGCGTGGGCACATTTCTGCTCAGAATGTCATTAATACGAGAGTAGAAAATCTCAGTCGCTGAGTCTACGTCAGGTGCTATGGCGCTTAAAACATCGGGCCAATTTGCCTGTTGGATTATTGTATCGATCTCGTAAAAGTCGCAATTTTTAAAGTCATATGTAGTATCACTGCCTTCGTCAACGTCTTCGAAAAAGTTGGAGGAAAAACAAACTATGAAAGGCGGGTGATGACCCGCATAAATCGGTATTATACAATAACGATTTCCATTATCTTCTTCCCAAGACACACGAAAGATTAGCTTTGTAGTTTCGGATTATTAATGTACGATTAAACTAGTCTTTTTTTCATGGAATGGAATCGTTTGGACGCACTTTACGATACAGCGAACGGGTCGTTAAGTAGAGTAACCATTTATTTTTTTTTTTTTGCTTTTTTCTAGATTCAAAATGTTGCTGAAGGCACCTAAAAGATATATGTTATCGTTATCTTATCATTTTTTTTTAAAATTGCTGACGCTACAGCTCTTCTAAATATCTTTATTCCATCATTCATTCATTTTATAATCTCTTAAAGATAATATTATTTATTCAATTATTAAATGCGATCGTTTTATTTAGTTTATAAGTTTTTTTTTTATAAAACTAGCATTCGAACTTACAAAATTATCAGCATTATCATTGGGGAATGAACACAAAATTTAGCAAAGGAATCGATAAGCTGGTTCAGTAAATTTGTTTGCTAGAAATAGACGAAGAAAAAACGTAAAACCATTAAAAAAATATCGAATATTGAATTTGGATGAAGGGAATTACTTTTTAGTAGATAACTCACCATACAATAGTCCGTCAACCTTTGAGGTGAAATACCGTTTTTGCAATGATTTGATTCATCACGGCGAGCTAACAGGCTTCGACGTCCTTCGTTTCATTCTCGAGACTAAACTTCAAAAAGTTCCAAGCCATTTCGGTGCTGTCTGAGCTTAGAACAGATTCTGAAATTTGGCTGTTATTAGAATAAGTTATTATAAAAAAACAATGTTTTTAATCAACTTCCAGTGCGTTTTTATGCAGCCAATCAAAATTGTCCGCAGTTTCCTGCAAAGCGCACATAGCGCAGGACGCTGTCAGGCTTTCATAGATCATAGTGAGGCTTTTGCCCAACATGTTGACCTTCAAGGCCGTGGTATACAGTTTACCGTTAGCTAAAATCACCAGCAGCTCGTTGGTATCGACATTCAGCACAGCTTTGTAGTCGTCCAGCTGTTTGAAAATTTCCAACACCGTTTGGGTTATTATCAACTCCTTCCGAACATCTACCAGATCAACAACCACGATTTTGGTGTCCGATTCTTCCAATCTGACAGCACCGCCATATGTGGAAACCGTTAGCTTCGCAATCCAGGCGTAATCCGATGCCGCTAGATTGAACGCATTGATGCACGTGAGCATCACTTCGCAACGCATCTTCAAAAATGCGAGCGAGTTCAACTCCAGCTGACCACGCATGGCTTTTTCGTAGGCAATGAGAGCAGCTGGAATTGATGAGAATAGATCCATCACTAAAATGATCTATAAAGTTGTTGTAAGTGTTCTATAAAAATAATTATAAACTAGAGAAACTCACCCTTTCGCATATTTCCTTTGAGAATGTAGAACGAATACAGAAAGTCCTAGCGACTATTTTCGGATATTTCCACGGATAGAGCGTGCATTTCCATGATGTTCTGGAAATCAGTTTCCAGCCCATAGTAGGGCAGCTCGATTAGTATGTTGAACTTTTTTGCCTGGAACAAACGCCACACCAGCTGCTTCAAGCAATCCTTCCGAGTTTGCTCACAGTTGTACACCAACGAATGGTACCTTACTCAGTGTCCCAGCTCCATGTAGGGACTGAAATCGATACTTTGAAACATAGCCTGTTGCTTGCTGTGAACCGAAGTTCCAATGGTAATCTGAGCCAGCACGTTGATGCAATCGTAGGCTCCGTAGTGTTCGAACAACCGGATAACTTTCATGTAAAAAATACTGGACAGCACATCCGGTCACACCAAAGTTCCGTCAGTTGGTTTAGTGAAGTTGATTAAATACGGTTCCTTTATGGATCCCTTAGCCGATTGGGGAAACAGGTCCAACGCTTTCGTGGGGATGAGGGATTTTTCCGACAGAAGTCTGGATTATGTGCTGCTGTTGCCGCGAATGTCTCGACCGGCAAATTCCCCTTCCGGACCATCAAACCTGCTCCACAGGATTGTAGGGTTGTTTGTTGCTGAAAAAGATAATTAAAACAATTAAAATATAGTTTATGGAAAACATAATTGCTTTAAACTTACATTTTAGCTGAGGATTTGCCAAACAAAACAGATTCCTTCTTTCCGCAGGCCAAACCAAAACACGCACCATTTTTATTTGTTTTGAAGCCAGTAAAGACACACTCTGATGCATTCCGAGTTTTGTTTTAAGGATTATTACTGGTATCTTTCAAAAATATTTTTGTATCATTTCAAGCGAAGACACAGGAAAAATAGAAAATTTATTCAAAAATTGGAAGATTTTAGAACGATCACTTGAATAATCACTATTCATGTAATCAGAACAGAATAATATTGACGATAAGTTGTATGATATTTGATCATGCGGGGAGGATTCTCATGCATCAGCGGCTGCGGGATTCAAATAACTGGAAACTGGTAAAGTCGTTTGAAAACGCAAGATCAAGTAGATGTCCGTTGCCGTTCTTAATTCTGTTAATTTGATACAACCTAAAATCCGTTAGAGCGTTTGTGACGATTAATTCATTGGCTTGTAATACATCAGGAACGTTGCTGTTAAGCTCGGTTTTAGGAAGAAAACTATTCAATTCCTCGTCAAACATCCAAGAAACATAAGGCAGGTTGTAATTTCCTAGCACTAATAGTGATAGGTTGTGAAGCTATACAACCAAATATAATTTGGTTGTATAGCTTCACGATCACGACAGTAACTTCTATAAACCATGCCATATTTAGCTCAATCTGTCGAAAAATTTTCGAATTATGCCACGATTACAACCTCTTTGCAACAAAGGTCCATCATGCTTGATAAGTTTTCGATAAATGCAAAAACAACTTGTAAGGTTTTTTCCGAGGAATCGAATGAGGAATATTTGGGCCACCGCACGCATCGGAAAATGGAGGAATGACCGGTTTTACCCTCAAGCCTCCCGCATTTTTCAAATATTTGTTCCATAACTCCATTTTACGGAGCGTGCGCTGCAGTGGCCCAAAGTGTGGAGAGAAAAAACCACACAAGATAAGTCTGATTTGGTTTTAAATTTTCAAGTCTAAACATGCATCCTGAAATATTTAAAATCTGTAAGATAAATGAGGGTAAAACAGCCATAACACCATTTTCCGATGCGTGCGATAGCTCAAATAGCCTTCATTAAATTCTCCGGAAAATTCACACCAGATAATACTCATTTGTTAGAAAGTTTTCCTATGCCAACAAGCTATTTTCTGAAATATCTGAGTATTCCTCGGTCGCTTACTAAAATTTCCTCCAAACAAACTAAAAAAACATCTTACTTCCTATAAATTCGTCAAAAGAATGGGGCGCATTACGCGATCTCGTTCTCTTTCTCGTAATTATGTTTTCGTTCACATTAACTCAAAACTGACAGCTGAACATTCTGCACGTTTAACTTATTTAACACTTTTGCTTAGTCAAACATACTTATCATTCAATTGACTGTATGACTTAACTCACTTTTCAACTTCTTTAAACCTTTCATTTTAATTAAATATTCAATCCTACCTTAATCACTACATGTACTTCGTGAGCCCTTTCCACTTTAGAAAATTAAGGGGGAGGAGAATTCATACCAGTAGAGCGTACATTTTGACATAATTAATGAACTCATGACGCTTTCAAAACAGAGTAGGGGAGAGTGGGGTAACGTGGGCCACTCTAAATATCTCAGCTGTGTGTTGAGATAAAAATCTTAATCCAACTGTTATCGTCGTTGGTTTGCGTAAGCATATTTTTCTATATGTCGTTGACTTATGTACGTATCATATGCTTCTTTTTTTTTTAGTAGCCTTGAAAAATGTACTTACATAATTGAACAAGGATTCGCAAAATTGCATCCTTGTGGGACCTAAAGTACATAACAAAAATATGCTCGTACGCTTATGATCTTAGTTTTCTCATGTTCTTTCACGTGGAAGAGGAATTTTTGATGAAACATCAAAACTTTGTGGTCACACAAACGTAACCAATTTGTAAATCATTGCTTGTGGGGAATCATGGGCCACATTTTGTGGGGTATCTTGGGCCATCTATATTTTGGTGTTTTTATACACATTCAGAACTTAAAATACGTTATTACTATCTGTAAAGTTTTCTTACGCCAAATCAAGAGTTATGAAAAATGTTTTGTCCATCTTTTCTAATGCGATAGAGACCAATATAAGTCCGATATAAAGAATTTTACCGAACCGTTCGCGAGCCAGGTTTTAGGAACTATTCGATCAAAAACACAACTCTCTTTTTTATTTCTTAATTTAAATTGCTTTAAAATAACTAAATGAATTTTTTTTTGTTTCGATTATACTCGTTTTACCATCTTTAGGGGTAGTGGTGGTAAAATGGACAACCTAAGGCATTGCTTAAAAAACATGTGCGGGTAAAATGGTCACGGGGAGGTCCACGCAAATAACTCGGAATTGAAAAAATCTTTTTGTCATTTCAAGTGCACAGCAAGAGACTGGTCACGACCAGACATTCCCGGTGCATGTTCCGTATACCCAATGGAACCAGATTCTGAGTAATACAAAAAAAACATCATGCGACCACTCTAAATACTCGGAAATCTAAAACTAGGGATCAAGTTCTGTAAACTGTATTTGTAATGTCCAGACATGTCCCAGATCACCTTAAATTCAATAGAGTAACGTTTTCCTGACATAAGCTCGTGGCATCTGGAAAGTTAAAATGAAAATAAACACTGTCCATTTTACCACCCTCCATGAGGTGTCCATTTTACCCGCACTATATGTTTTTTTGAAAACAGTTAAATTTAACAAAAAAGTTTTTGAAAAAAACACTTACCTCAGATGATATCTGTTGATAAGTACTCTGAGCACATATATTTGTACAAAAAACTCGGCGGAAAGGCGTTTAACACTTTAAAAAACGTTAGTTGTTGTAGGCCGAAAACAACATCAACACCTGGAAAGTGCACGTGTGTTTTGTTTTGGTTTATTATTTTCAGTGTTTGACAGCTCCGTGTTCCATAGGGTGTCTCTAATAGCCTCTAGTGATTCTGTGATAGGGTGGCCATAAAGTTTGCACTACTTTATAAGGAAATGAGTAAGATTAGAGGGGGCGTCCATTTTACCACCCCTGTCCATTTTACCCACACTTCCCCTATGGTATTCACGACTTTATCAACGTGGCAGTTGGCGGATCGTTATTGAAAAACTTATCCGGTACAACTGTATTCGATATTTACGCTTGGGAACGAACTCGCGGACATCGGCTTAGGAGACAACAGACTTGCCAACTGAGCTATATCACAAGCCCGCGAAATGAATTATGAAATTTCAGTTTTGGTTCAACTCATAAACTTTGCACGTTATCTAGTCAATTTGGATTTGGTGGCCCACGTTTCCCCACAGTTTTTCAAAATATTTTTAATTTTTTTTAAGCAGTCGAAATATGGGAAATTATTGTATTTAAAAAAATAAAAAAAAGCCTAATGATACCTTAAAAATGTAGAAAACCTTTCCATTAATTTTTTGTATATTTTAAAGTATAATTAATCTCTATAGATAATAATATTCAATTTTCATTGCTTTCTAATTCGAAACTCTAGTTGCAACCCTTATTTTAAAATTACCACCTCTGAATTATGATGAAATTTGGTTTACATAGGATCAGAATTATAATAATTTACAAATTTCATTTATTTATGGAAGCTGTAGCAAAGCACTTCGGTTCAGCTAGTATTGCATAAAAACAATCAATATTAAAATTGGAGAAGAATTCGCGCAAGAGCACGTGTTTAAGAAAAAGTTTTGAATTCAGCAAACTTTTGAAAAACCCGAATATTGAATAGAAATGTAAATCTATTTATTTCTTTTTTTAACCTTCCAAAGCTGTTCGGGTTAACGAAACACACATAAAGATTATCTTATTCTCCATTACAATATACTGAAGTACTGAGATTTTTGAGTGACCAAATATGTTATATGCAAATGATAATCAAAATCAAACTGACTGAAACTAATATTAAAATTTGAGTTTTTAAAAATCGGCTCATCGAGAAAGGAGATACAGCGAAGCAAAGCCTAAACTGGATGTCATTTTTTTTTAAGTAGGGTTTTTTTTCTACCGGGTAATCCGGGATAGCGGTCGGAGTAGGCGTGTGCTAAACCGTCAGCACGTGTTTTTTTTGCTGGAGTAATTTTTATCCAAATGTGAAGAAATCTAATATTTTTGAAGATTTTTAAATCAAATACAATAATAATGTTACAAGTGTACGAGAATCAGTTGGTGAGATGTGCATAGTTGATTCCTGACAATTTTTAAGAAATTTAATATGAGAATCTAATCTGTGTTAAAATAATATTTATAGCAGGTAATGGCGAAAATATTTTTGAATGTGTCATTTTTTCAAAACATTTGCAAAAATTAAAAAAATGCGAAATTATTTGCTCGCAAGCTTTGCACGAGCGATGAAATCAAAGCGAAAATAATGTTAAGTGTATGGGGAGATGATTAACAATGCAGAATTTCAGAAGAATCTGAAAGAAATTTGTAGATACATGTGGGTTTTTTTTAGAAAAAGTGATGATTTTTTTCGCAAACGGCAAACTACAATTGAAAATTCTAGATGTCATGATTGCTGCAATCTTTTCTAGTATTTTGTGAGAAAAGCGTTCTGTGTTGATCTAGCGTTGAAATAAAACTACGACGTTTTTCGTTATCGGCAGAAAATCGTCATCAACAGAAGTAATCAAAGCTAAGTATAATTTTGTTATTAATTTTATTTTTAAAGTAGTTTTAAGTTTCAAGATCAACATGATAATGTGTGTCTGATAGTTTTGATTGATACATTTTAATAAGAGTTTTTAGCGAGATTGACATAAGGGGATTTTTTTTTATTATCTGACAATTTGCGCCGGGGGTCTTCAGATTTTCCCCAAAATTGAAAATTTGGTTCATTTTTGCGACTTAAAAACACATGCATTTTTTCAGATTTCTAACGTTTTTATTTTTTGAGTTAGCTTCGGTTAGATTTTTTTGTAAATAAAAAATAACCATTTTTCAAAGCTACATAACTCTGTTGTTTCTCAACGGAAATTATAAAATAGCACATCAAAATGCATTGAAATTTTATCAGCTTTCCAAATAGAATAGTTGATAAAAAATTAAATAATGACCTTCAACATGAAAAGTTGTAAATAAACTTTAAATGGCGTCTAAAAGTACCGTCTGCACCACCGAATATTTGCAAAAAATACCATTGTATAGCTCGATTCATGATGCAACTTTCATCTGAAGACACCAAAGTGGGCCATTAACACCTTGAAGAGTTATGAAAGAAATAATGACAATAAATCTCTTTTTTTGCATCGAAAACAAACAATGGTCGAACAACTGCACTCACATATGGAGATAGCAAGCACTTCTAACAACATGGAAACAAAAGAACTAACCAAAGCAGGTAAAAAACACTACTTTTTCGTGCTTTGTAGAGTGTTTGCAGCAAAACTGACTTTAAATTTTAACCAAAATTCTGAGTATCGTATTGTTTATGTGATATAACTAATAATGGGAATGTTGCTTTTACAACCTGGTCATATACTATATAACTTATTATTATTTCGATCAAAGATCATTGTGAAGCATAATCAATGCCAATAGTAGAAGGTTCAGTTCTTGTGTTTGGGATCACAAAAATGTGAATAAAAAAAAGCACTGGACACCAAAATCCTTTCCCATTGATCAAAAAAGTATGAGAAAGTGGCACAAATGTTGTAGAAATAATCAAAGAGCTCAGTATGGCCAGCCCAGGCTGTAAAATGATGAAAATATGATACTTTTACCGTATTCGTTTTCTACATTCGCCCAGTTTTGAGGTTTACCGTACTAGAACGAACATAATTCGTCGTCAGTGTTTTGCTACCTCGATCGCTCACAAACGAATCTTCAGTGTTCCACCGTCCATTTTAAATCAAATCTGGGGAACTACGGATGCAAAACTTAGCGCATTAACTTCTAAAAATGACAGTAAAATGTGCATAACTTGTTGTGACCTGGTGCAAAACTGGGTATAAACGAATACGTTATCACTTCCATCTGTACCGTTGAGCCGTCAACACGTACGCCGGAGCATCGTATCGTTGCTGTGTACCTGCAGGAACATTTTACATTATTTATTTTTTCCTTACCTGTATTTCAATCAGCACTTTTCAGTGCTAAAATTATTTTCATTTTCTTTTATTCATATTTTCTCTTTTCTTTCCAGCATGGGGAAGTCTTCGGCCGGCTCAAGGGCCGGAAGAAAACGGATTGCTGAACCTAATCCAGGGCCATCTGCCAAAAAAGATGAAATTTCCAATTCATTCGATGTCCTTCATAACATCGGTGATGAGGAAATATTCATATTTAATTCTGATAAGAGTACTAAGAAACCTTCTTCTTCTTATACTCTTAAAAACGAAAAGATTCCACCAATAAC
Organism: Uranotaenia lowii; assembly: GCF_029784155.1. Classification (NCBI taxonomy): domain Eukaryota; kingdom Metazoa; phylum Arthropoda; class Insecta; order Diptera; family Culicidae; genus Uranotaenia; species Uranotaenia lowii. Next base: position 356,993,413 of record NC_073693.1, on the reverse strand, counting down.
GGTCACGATTCCTGACTTCAATGCCTTTCGAAAAGAAATCGTCACTTCCGTCAAGGATGTGAAGATTTCTTTTCAGATCGGTCGAAGGGGAACTGCTCGTATATTGGCGGAATCTTTTAATGATTTTCAAAAGGTTTTAAATTATTTGAATAATAAAAAACACCAATTTTTTACGTACGACGCTAGAAGTGATCGTCCATTTAAAGTTGTACTTCGTGGTCTCACTGGCGATCAGACACCGGATGAGATCACAGCTGAATTAAATTCTTTGTTAGGTTTTTCTCCAATTCAAGTAATTCAAATGAGGAAAAGAACCAACACGAATAATACCAGTAGTGTTGGTTTTGCTCCTGAACTTTATTTGATCCATTTTAAAAAGGATCAGGTTGATAATTTGAAAATTTTGGAAAAGGCTCGTCTTATGTTTCATTGTCGAGTCAAATTCGAACCTTTTCGTAAATCTTCTACCAATTTTTTACAAAACATTACGCAATGTCGTCGTTGTCAAGCTTTTTGTCATGGCACTAAAAATTGTAGAATGAATGCCAGATGCATGTTTTGCGGCTCATTCGATCATGAAAAATCTAAATGCCTTTTTGGTGGTGATAAGCCAAAAACAGAATTTTTTAAGTGTGCGAATTGCGCAGGTAATCACTCCTCGAATTCGCTAGATTGTCCCATCAGGGCAAAAATTATTGCTTCTAGGAAAAATCCCAAAGTTTCCAGAAAAGTTTCTTCTCCTCCTTCCTCTTTTTCGTCTTCACACGTCGGGCCGGCAAACAACCTGCCTGTTCGCGGTCAGCCTCGGTCGACATTGGAATCACGGCTGGGTAATACCCGAAGTGATTTTAATGTTACCTGTGCTGAATCTGCGCCCCAGACTCGTTGTTTATCGTTCTCAGAGGTGGTTGAAAATGGGTTTCCCTCTTCAGGTTTAACTAATAAAAATGGGAAAAAACCAAGTCTCAACGTTCATGCGAAGGCTTGGGAAAATCCCCGAAATTCAAATACTTGTTCTTCTCCTTCATTTTCTGATCCTAACAATTTTGTTGATTTGGGTGAGATTACTGAGGAAAAATTAAAATTTTTGCATCAAAATTTAATGGAAATGATGCAACTTATGTTGAAAGCAAATTCAATGTTTGAAGCTTTCCAAACTTCTTTTAATTATGCTAACAAAATTATTATGACTTTACGATTCCCTCATGGATCCAAATAGATGTTTAAATATTATGAATTGGAATGCTAGATCTTTGCTGGCTAACCAAGATGAATTCTTTCTATTTTTGAAAACTCAAAACATACATATTGCTGCCATCACTGAAACTTTTTTAAAGCCAGACAATAACTTGAAAAGCAATGCTTTCTTTAAAATTTTACGAAATGATCGACTTGATCGACAAGGTGGGGGTGTAGCTATTGTCATCAATAGTCGTCTCAAATTTAGACTTCTTCCTTCTTTCAATACAAAAGTCTTAGAAACAATTGGAATTGAATTAGAAACTTCTATAGGGAAAATTATAATTGTTGCCGCATATTTGCCTTTCCAATGTAGCGGTGAACAGAAAAATTTTTTGAAGGGAGATTTACAAAAACTCACCAGAAATAAATCTAAATTTTTTATTATTGGTGACTTTAATGCAAAACACCGATCTTGGAATAATATTTCATCAAATTCAAATGGGAATATTTTGTTTAATGACTGCTCTGCAGGTTATTATACTGTTGAATATCCTAATGGGCATACTTGTTTTTCTTCAATTAGAAATCCCTCCACAATTGATTTGGTTCTAACGGATTTAGGCGAGCATTGTAGTCAATTAGTTACTCATGCGGACCTCGATTCAGACCACCTTCCAGTAACATTTTCTTAATCTCAAAGTCCCATTGAAAACCCTTTAAAATCAACTTTTAATTTTCAAAAGGCTAACTGGGAGCGATATATGAATTTTATTGAACGTATTTTAGATGTCAACGTTCCACTGAATTCAATAGAAGATATTGATTTGGCTGTAGAAAATTTGACAACTTCAATAGTCAATGCTAAAGCCGCTTCAATACCTAAAGTTAAACATAAATTTAATCAACCTTTAATTGATGATGATCTTCAGTTTTTGATACGACTGAAAAACATTCGTCGACGTCAATATCAACGAACTAGGGATCCTTATTTGAAATTAATTTATTGCGACCTTCAAAAAGAGATCAAACGTCGTTTAAATTTCATTCGTAATGAAAATTTTGCTAAAGCAGTAGAGGATATAAAACCCTACTCAAAGCCATTTTGGAAATTAACTAAAATTTTGAAAAAGCCCCAGAAGCCAATTCCTACTTTGAAAGATGGGGATAAACTTCTTTTAACTAATTCAGAAAAGGCTCAAAAATTAGCCCAACAATTTGAGTCTGCTCATGATTTTAATTTAAACGTTGTAAGTCCAATTGATGCTCAAATTTCCCTAGAATTTGATGATATTCTTTCCAAGCAAAATGTGTTTGAAAGTTCTTGTGAGACAAATATTGATGAACTTAAATTGATTTTCAAAAAATTTAAAAATATGAAAGCTCCAGGGGAAGATGGGATTTTCTATATTCTTATTAAAAAGTTGCCTGAAAGCACTTTAAATTTTTTAGTTAAAATCTTCAACAAATGTTTTCATTTGGCTTATTTTCCTAATAAATGGAAAAATGCCAAAATAACTCCAATTTTGAAACCTGGAAAAAGTGCTTCAGAGCCTTCAAGTTATCGACCAATTAGTTTGCTTCCTTCTTTAAGTAAACTATTTGAGAGAGTTATTTTGAATAGAATGATGATTCACATTAATCAGAATTCTATTTTCCCTGATGAACAATTTGGTTTTCGTCATGGACATTCTACTACACATCAACTTTTGAGTGTAACTAATATGATTAACGCTAGCAAATCTGAAGGTTATTCAACTGGTGTTGCTCTTCTTGATATTGAAAAAGCTTTTGACAGTGTTTGGCACAAAGGTTTAGTAGCTAAATTAGCTCGATTTGATTTTCCTGTATATCTCACCAAAATTATTCAAAATTATTTGACTAGCCGAACCTTACAAGTAAGCTATCAAAATTCATGCTCTGAAAGGACACCCATTAGAGCTGGTGTCCCTCAGGGTAGTATACTTGGGCCAATTTTATATAATATTTTTACTTCTGATCTTCCTGATGTACCAGAAGGAAAAGGTAGAAGATTATTTGCTGATGACACTTTGCTTTCAGCCAAAGGTCGAAATTTACGGGTGGTACGCAGTAGATTGCAACAAAATTTAAATTCCTTTTTGAATTACTTGAAAATGTGGAAAATTTCTCCTAACGCTTCCAAAACTCAACTTATTTTATTTCCCCATAAGCCAAGAGCAAATTTTTTAAAACCTAATGAAAATCATTCCATAACTTTTAATGGGGTTTCATTAGAATGGTCTGATCACGTTAAGTACTTGGGACTTACACTTGATCGGAATCTTACTTTTAAAAATCACATTGACGATATTCAATCTAAATGTAATAAATACACTAAATCTCTTTATTCTCTCATCAACAGGAAATCCCGGTTGTGTCTGCGAAATAAGATGCTCATCTACAAACAAGTTTTCCGACCAGCGATCATGTATGCAGTTCCGATTTGGTCTAGCTGCTGCGCGACGAGGAAGAAAGCCATCCAGAGGATTCAGAACAAAGTTCTGAAAATGATTTTGCGGCTTCCACCTTGGCACAGCACCGAAGATCTTCATCGGATTGCGGGCATTGAATCGATCGAAGAGATGGCCAACAAAATCATCTCCAACTTCAGAGGCAAATCGATGCAGTCTGCCATCGCAGAGATTCGTTCTCTTTATGTTTAGTTTAATTTTAAGATAGTGTTTAGTTTTAAGTATAAAATATTTTTGCTATTACAGGTCGTTCTCCTACATTAAAAACTTGATTGCGCTCAGCAAATTAAAATCTTATAAATAAATTTTTATAATCGAGTTACTTATAGGGCTATGAACAGTTCATTATTGAGCTGAACACCTAGTTTAATGCAATAATGTAATATAAGTGTAATGATGATTTGATACAAATAAAGACATATTTAAAAAAAAAATAAAAAAAAAAAACGAATACGTTATTAGATTTTTGGATATAACATGAAGTCAGTTAAGCTGCAACAATCTACCGCCCCTTCTTTCATAACAGTCCTATGTACAAAAATAAACAAGCGAGACAATCAGCTTTTTCTGTTTTGGAATATATTTTTAAATTGTGACCACCACTTTCAGCATAAACGAAAATCGTTTCTAGGTTGTCATAATAAATCGTTAGACCTGAAATTTTCGAAATTGGGTTATTGGTAAGGTCGAGAGCACCATTTTTATTCATTATGGGACTGTTAATCGACCATATTTGAAACCTTTTTCGAATTTACTAGCATAACAGTCCCATACAAAATATATTTTTCTCGACAAGCTACTTTCTAAGACTTAAACTTGATCATTTTTGAACTTCTAAATGCAATTGTCAGAAAAAGAAACATACTTTTGCAAAAAAAATATCATGAATTCCACATTGTAAGTTGAATCTTTTTACGATTTTTGATTGCATCCGACAGTTTTTCGCTCAGGAAGTCATTCCTAAGAAAGTCAGACCTGCCTCCGAAAACTAGTGTGCATCATTCGACATCAAGTGAGTTAAAAAAATGTTCAAATGATTCAAAGCAATAAACCAAAGACTATTTCGCCGAAAAAAACATTGAAAAGTAACCAAATCCGTAGTATTTCACATATGGGACTGTTATTCAGGTATATTTCATATAGGACAGCCACGAATTGATATTTTTTTCGAAATTTCTAGAACAAAACCTCTTTTTTTAGTCTTTTATGTTGAAGCCTTATGTTGACCTAAAATGACGAAAATTCATATGGGACTGTTATGCGAGTAGGGGCAGTCTGAAAAGGACGAAAAAATAGTGTTTTTTACCAGCTTTGGTAAGTTCTTTTGTTTCCATGTTGTTAGAAGTGCTTGCTATCTCCATATGTGAGTGCAGTTGTTCCACCATTGTTTGTTTTCGATGCAAAAAAAGAGATTTATTGTCATTATTTCTTTCATAACTCTTCAAGGTGTTAATGGCCCACTTTGGTGTCTTCAGATGAAAGTTGCACCATGAATCGAGCTATACAATGGTATTTTGCAAAATATTCGGTGGTGCAGACGGTACTTTTAGACGCCATTTAAAGTTTATTTACAACTTTTCATGTTGAAGGTCATTATTTAATTTTTTTTCAACTATTCTATTTGGAAAGCTGATAAAATTTCAATGCATTTTGATGTGCTATTTTATAATTTCCGTTGAGAAACAACAGAGTTATGTAGCTTTGAAAAATGGTTATTTTTTATTTACAAAAAAATCTAACCGAAGCTAACTCAAAAAATAAAAACGTTAGAAATCTGAAAAAATGCATGTGTTTTTAAGTCGCAAAAATGAACCAAATTTTCAATTTTGGGGAAAATCTGAAGACCCCCGGCGCAAACCCGTCAGATAATAAAAAAAAATCCCCATAAGTCAGACGCCATTGCATCTATTTAAGTCAAAATCGTAAAAAACATTTATGAGTTTTCAATAGAGAAGTTTTGTGTTCTATTAATATGGTCCTCTGTTCTTTTTTACTTGCAAGAGCGAGAAGACGCTTTATCCTTGGACGATGTCCAGTAATGAGGGTATACAGAAATTCAAAACAGTTTGAAAACTTTAATGATTTGAGTTTGAAATGTTAAAATAAATAGCGTAGAGCGTCAAGCTCTTCAACAAACTCTTATTCTGTTTTGTGATTTCTGCGTTCTCTGCTTCACGTTTCATATTTTCTAATATTTAAATTTTTTTAATGTATGTAAACATAATAGAAAACATGAATAAAGTCAAGATGGTTAAAAAAATCTATTCTTATTCTCCGGGTTTAGACAGTTTTAGCTGTGGAAGTATGATTAGTGATTAGTGACCACAAATTCCGGGATAGCAGTCAAAATTTTCCTCGGACCCCATCATATTTATACCTCGTCGGATAGTCTTATTCCTGAAAATTTCAAAGATCGAAGTAACACTAAAATTCAGTAAAGCTGTCAGAATTAATAAATAATTTAAAAATAAAATTGTTTTAAGGGACTTTTTTTCATTCGAAACCATCCACAGTTAACTTGGTAAAACATATCTAGGGGAGAGTGGGGTAACGTGGTAATACTTTGAATATCCCAGATGTGTGTTTAGATAAAAATCTAAATCCAACTGTCATCGTTGTCGCTTTGCGTAAGAAGATTTTCCTATATGTTATTTACTTAAATACGCATCATATGCTTCTTTTATTTATCAAGCTTAAAAATGTTAAAACAAATTCACTTACATAATTAAAAAAGCACCCGCTAATTGCATCGACTAGGAACCTAAAGTTCATAACAAAAAATATGCTCATACAGTTATGATCTTAGTTTTGTCATGTTCTTTCAAGTGGAAAAGGAATTTTTGATGAAACATCAATAAGTCACACAAACGCAACTAATTTGTAAATCATAGCTTGTGGGGAATTGTGAACATATCTTGGGCCACCTATATTTAGGTGTTTTTATACACATTCATAACTTAAAATACATTTTCCCTATCTGTAAAGTTTTCTTATGCTAAATAAAGATATTTTGTCCAGTGGATTTTGTCCACCCTATACAAGAAATTTTGCCAAAACGTTCGCGAGTCAGGTTTTTGAATCTATTTGATCATACTTGAATCATATTTGAAATTGCTTGCAAATAACGAAATGAACTATGAAATTACAGTTTTGGGTCAACTCATAAACTTTGCATGTCATCTGGTCAATTTGGATTAAGTGGCCCACGATTCCCCACCGTTTTTCAAAATCCAAAAAATATTGCTTTTTTTTAACAATCAGAACTGGGGGAAAATAACTAAGAACTAAGAACTTAGTAAATAAAAGGGGCCCATGATTCCCCACTTTCCCATACTTTATTTTGAAATATTGAGAAACTAGAGTAAACTATCTGCACAAAATAGGTAAACATTTGCGGCCAGGGAACGCCAACAAACTACAGGTCAAAGCTCCCGAAACGGATATTTTGCGAACATCTTTGGAGGGTTAATTACGAGTAGAATGCATAATTATGACAAATTTCAACCTGGTTCAAATTAAAAAGGTGTTCCAATATTCGATTCGAAAAACACATCTGCCCTTATATTCACCACGATGTAAAAGGATTTTCCATATTTTGTGAGTATTTAGTCAACCTATTGTAGTCAACCAATTGTACTGCTCAATTGTATTTTATTACATTTTAACTCATTTGTTATTATCGTAAAATGGTACTGTATAACTTGTGTTTAGCAATAAAACATCGACAAATTTATAAAGAAAGTAAGTTTTAAGGCTGTTGTGTTCAATTTTGCTTTAAAATGTAGGTTTTAATGTGATTTCATTATTTTAGGCATTTGATATCCAACCTTAATCCTCAATCCTTAGAAGACATTAAACTTCTGATTATCCATTTCAAGGAAGTCTTACGTATAACTGCATTACAACATAAGCCAGTTATCCCTGTTCCAGATTCCTTGACGCCTTATTGTCTGACTTTTCTTAAGCCGTTTCACTTCTTTAAGGCAAGAGCAAAAAACCCTCAAACCTTCAGTCCTTCAAATTAGTTTCGCCAAACCTCTGCTGCTGCTAAGCTATGGTTTCATCATCACCGTCAACCCTTCATGCAACCTTCTGAAAAAAAATAAGACAGCATATCCGTGTTAAAAAATGAAGTAGGTACACTGAACAGAATCCTAAAACGATAAACAACGGCCTTTCAGCGATTACTCATAACGTCCGAGGATATCAGAATCCAAATACCCTGGGCAGAAGAAGGAAGAAGAAATCCAAGAATCTCAGGTAGTCCCCAGATCCGACGAATGACCTTCTTCACCTACGGCGGACGAGACAACCGGGACATCCTTTTCGGGTTCAACCTATTTTGGGAGTTTCGGTTTGGCTGGCTGCAGTTTTTCGGTTTTATTTTGTTTGACTAAAACCAGCCTGAAGAAAAAAAAAATAGTAAGAAGACGAACAAGAATCCAAGATGCACACACAAAAGCCAAGACATTTAAAAGCTCATATTTTACAATTTAGAAAATTAGTTATGCATTTATGTTTGGCTTTTGGGTGTTTTTCGGATCTTTGAATGCATTTTTTTTTGGTTTTGTTTCGGCGTTGTTCTCGTTCAGCCTCGACGAGATGATCGTATGCGCAATCCTTTTCTTTTCGTTTCGGAAACAATACCGAGTGCTGGCTCATAGACAAAACGACGTGAATTATCGAATTTATTGGAAAAAAATTGAGTTCCAGATTTAAGTTTGAACCTTCAGGTTTTGATAAAGCTTATTACAATAAATCAATATAATGATTTCGAAAGAAAAAAACAAATAAAAGATTAAAAGTTCCTATATTAGAATCCAGGGTAGAAAATAAGAGCTTTATTGAAAGCGTGACATCCACTTGTCTGTGGTACCCGATATCAAATGACAAACATCGGTGTCAAAAATTCGAAAAATATGATAAACACGATTCTGGCTCGGGCCCCCAAGAACTTAATAAAACACATCTCCGCAGATCTTTCAGGTATTTAGAAGACCGAGGCAAGGTATGCTAAACACAAATTTTATCCGAACCAAAAACTAAAGAAAAATCTATCGGTCTCGAACGGGAAAATGAAGAAGCAGCCAACCTCTCTCTGTGGTCATTTTTTGGAGGCGGTGTTGGTGATTTCAGTCCAATATCATTAATTATAAAATAAACATTGAAATATGGGTGCATCTGGTTGGCGCGCGGATCGGATCGAGATCGAGATCGACCCAGAAATGGGAAAGAATTTAGTCCGAAAAACCAGCTCGCTCGCGATTTGTATTATTCCCTGTGTCTGGATATGGCGTATCGGATTCGATTCTTCGCCGTATAGTAGATCGGATCTCCGAAAAGGAGTCAGGCCAGTTTACCCCCTTCAATTGTTGGATTTCGAAAACTTTGAGATTTTATATTTTCATCCCTTTTAGTTTGATTTGAGGTTTTTTTTTTGTTGAAGCCTAGAAAATAAATTTGATAATCCTTCTCGGAACGGAATTCCGGAGCTTAAGGAATTCTGATTTTTATTGTCGAATGTCATGGTATTGGACGTTAGCGTGATTTGTTGGATGAATCCAAATTATTTCGGCTATATGAATCCAAGAATTTGAATTTTTCAAAATAATGAAGTAAAAAAGCAACTAATGTTCTACTGAATTATATCAATCAACAGTAGGCTATTAATAAATCTGTTCGATTAACTTTTTTGTGAATGTCGCCGTTCAAATGTAGTTTTTGACAAGTAGGGGAAAAGTTCATATAACGCCCCATGTGGCTAATACGCGCCACCCTTGTTTTGAAGAATCTGAAACATTTTAAGCCTGCAAAATATTACCAATTTGTTTTAAATGCAGTGAATGGTCATGGCAAGTATGAATTTTTCCTTAAAATGCCCTTGTGTCGTGATAATTTCACAATTTAGGTTTTTCTTCATTTCGATCTAAATTTTAAAACACTTTTAATAAGGTGTCACCAAGCAGGGAAAAACGAATAAGACAATATTTTCTGACACATCGATAGAGGAGAATCTAAATTATGATTTTATGCTAAAAAATCATACTGAACTCGATAAGGTATGCTTTTCATGGGTATGTTCTATCACGGCCCATGCGCTCGTTATAACGCGCCAATCGTAGTAGGCTGAAAATAGCATTAATTTTTCAAAAAGGCCAATTTTCATTGAAAATGAACAAAAAGTCTAAACCATATTTTGAGCGTTAATTCAATCCAAAAAATCTATCTTCATTTTTTGTTAAATTTCTATCAGTCCATTTTGATTTTCTTTTCAGTGAAAGTGTCTGTAAGTATTGGTGTGTTTTCGGTCTTCGGCTGCTCTCGGGTGTGTTCGGCGACTAGGCGCGTATTGAATACACAGCGGCGCGTATTCGCAACACAGTTTTGTTCGGTGGCTTAGAATATGGTTTTAAAAAATCAAATTTTTGAAGAAACTATAGCAATTTGAGTAATTAAAAATCATAGGCATTTGTAGAAAACATTTTTCTTCAACGATTTCACCCATTTTTAACACAATTTGTACGTGGTATATATAGAAAATCAGCGATTCACTTAGGTGGCGCATAATAGGGCATGTTCCCCTATATTTTTACACCTTTGTTCGGAGCTCGAGTAGGCCTTGATTCGCGCGAATGTCAAAAAATTTCGCTCAGTGAAAAAGTCATTCACCAACTAAGGAAGAAAAAAGTTATCCGTGAAAATATCCGCAAAGGTGTATAAAATTGTGAAGTTTTCTCTCGATAAAATCTACAGGATGTGGGAAGAAACAATACAGCTTCAAAATCAAAACAGTAAGCCTGGCTCCTGCCAACGTCGAATCTTTCATTGAATTGCAGACTTTGTTGTTTTTGTTTTAATAATCTTCTTCAAACAAGCGATTGGGACTTTTTACAATACGCCGAGTGCATCATCACATGGGTATTGCAGACGTTATAAAAAAGTGGATGGAATCGTACCGAATCGATAGGACAGTATCAGTGAAAATTGGTCTCATATGTTAAGAGTTCCGGAGCAACTCAGGTGTCCCACAGGGTAGCAGCTTTGGCCCGCTTCCTTTTCTATTTTCTTCAACGGTACCCTGTTAGCCCTCCCTGAAAAGTGCCGCCTGGCATTTGCTGACGACCTATAAATCTAAAGCAAGATCAAATCGAGCGCATCACATCGACATATTCAGCGGTTGATGTTACTTGAACTGCCTAGCTATCAGTATTCCAAAATGTGCAATCATCTCCTTCAGCCGCAAAACTAATGCCATCAGCTGGCCTTTACAATCTGAATCACCCATCGAACGCTGCACGTCGTTCAAGGATGAATAACTAACATTTCGAGAACATTATTCGACCCTCATAGCGAAAGCCAATAAGAAGAAGATTTCTGCCGTGGAACAAGCCGTACGAACTCCCCGAATATAATAAGGGATGCCAATGCTTGGCATGGAAACCCTTCAGGAACGACGTATAATAGCACCAGCTGTATTTGTGAAGAAAATACTGGATTGCGAAGCCGTTCACCCAGCCTTGCTCTGTCGAATGAACATCAATGCCCATCCACGGATACTGAGAGGCCGAGAGTTCATCCGTAACGATTTCCAACGAAAGGATTATGGTCAATGTGAGCTGCTTCCCATGATTTGCAGAATCTTCAGTTGGTTTTATGAAAATTATGATTTTGACACGACCACTGATACATACCTATAAAAAAACAGGAAATCTGTAAGATTTGGAGAACCAGATTTTTTAAATTGAATAAGTTATTTTCTATTGCTGTCTTGGAGATATTAATGTTAGATGATCAAATCTCGCGTGAGATTTCATTACGTCGTATGAAACAAAATGTAAACAAAGTTTTATTACGAAAAAATACATAAACTGACATAAATTTGTCGAAACTTTTTTCAAATTAGAACGTGTGTAGCCTGGATAACATGTTCTATATATAAAATACAAATTTTAAAGATGTTTTGAAAAATTTTTTAGCGGTTTTCTGTGAATTTTTAAGATGCTTCATACGACGTAATGAAAGCTCACACGAAAAATTATAAATGAAATAAAATCAAAACAGCTTCAAAACATCATGAGTTATCCAATCGAACGATCGTTTCATAAAGTTTATATACTTTTCCCAATAAGACATATTTTGTGAATTAAAAGGGAAGTCCTTGTAGAAAATTTGTTGACTTTAAGTGTTGTATTAGCTCTGAGACTGAGGAATGAGACATAAGTTTTGAAACATGAGAAATAAGACATGAGAAATAAGACATGAGACATGAAACATGAGACATGAGACATGAGACATTAGACATGCGATATGAGATATGAGATATGAGATATGAGATATGAGATATGAGACATGAGACATGAGACATGAGACATGAGATATGAGACATGAGACATGAGACATGGTCATGAGACATGAGACATGAGACATGAGACATGAGACATGAGACATGAGACATGAGACATGAGACATGAGACATGAGACATGAGACATGAGAAATGAGACATGAGACATGAGACATGAGACATGAGACATGAGACATGAGACATGAGACATTAGACATGCGATATGAGATATGAGATATGAGATATGAGATATGAGATATGAGACATGAGACATGAGACATGAGACATGAGATATGAGACATGAGACATGAGACATGGTCATGAGACATGAGACATGAGACATGAGACATGAGACATGAGACATGAGACATGAGACATGAGACATGAGACATGAGACATGAGACATGAGAAATGAGACATGAGACATGAGACATGAGACATGAGACATGAGACATGAGACATGATATATAAGACGATCTTCATGACATATGAGAAATGAGAAATGAGAAATGAGAAATGAGAAATGAGAAATGAGAAATGAGAAATGAGAAATGAGAAATGAGAAATGAGAAATGAGAAATGAGAAATGAGAAATGAGAAATGAGAAATGAGAAATGAGAAATGAGAAATGAGAAATGAGAAATGAGAAATGAGAAATGAGAAATGAGAAATGAGAAATGAGAAATGAGAAATGAAAAATGAGAAATGAGAAATGAGACATGAGACATGAGACATGATACATAAGACGATCTTCATGAGATATGAGGCATGAGATATGTGATATGAAATATGAGACATGAAACACGAGACACCAAAACATGAGACATGAGATCTTATCGAATATGTACTCGAACTCAAGTATTTGGAAATCATTATTTTTTTCTTGCAGATCGAAGATGTGATTTTTCAATGCGATCAAGTGGAAATGAAACTTTGTAGAAACATCTCAAGACTAAAGCTGTTCAGCAGTTCCTAAACTTACTTTATAATGGGGTTGTTAATAGTTTTTACAAGTGAAATTATCATATTGTAGCAAATTTGAAGAACCGGGATCTTATCTTTCACCTACATGGTTAAAATACTTTAAACAATAGCAATGTTTGGATGTTAAGATGAGTATGTTTTCAATTTCCGTGCCTCATATATGTATTCCGTCTATTAAAGATTTTTGTAAAAAAACTCCTGTTATCTGTGTTCATTGATGAAGCATTTTCCATTTGGAATGTTCAATTACAGGCTGGTTGTTTTTTTTTTTTTTTTATTATTGCATACTTAAATTTCTTTCATTCACCCACCCGGCATATCCTCGACATGTCACCCATCCTTTCAGCGTGATACCTGTCATTGACTGTTTTCGTAATTAAATATTTAAAATGAATTATCAATTGACATTTTCTCGTATGTCCCAACAAAAGACGAAACCCGTCGAATACAAGAGTGGGACTGCCAGAAAACGTTCCACTTTTTATTGCATTTTTTGTTTTAATTTTGTTGTCAATTCTCATTCCACACCGCCGTCGGCTTGAGGACCCCTTAATTTACACAATAGTATTTTTATCAGCATTATTATCTGGCATTGCGCATAGCTTAACATAAATTAAATGCATGTGTGAAATTTTTCAATTAAAATGTTGTCATCGAGTTTTTACAAGCTCGGCCTGAGAAATGACATACTTTTTTCGCCTTGTTTGTCAAGCGGCTTTTTTTCGAACGATGTCATCACAAAGCCGATAAACGTAACAAAGATAAATGAATTAACTTGGACCTGGCGGTGGAATTTTATGGTTTCGATGTTCGCAATCAGCCAAGAACAAATGCAAATGGATTGTTTTGTTCCTCTTTTTTTTTGACGTTCACTCGCCATGTTTTTACTTTATCACAGGCCAGTGATAAGTCAAATTCAATTTATTGACCAAAAAAATTGAATGGAGTAAAAAATGCACCCAGGCAGCGCCTACTGATTTATTTCATGTTTTCGATTTGGGCCTGATGAAAGTTGTACCGTTTTATGTCGCCCAGTGTGGATAATCGACGCAGTAAACAGAGTGAGAAAACCAATTTCACATCAATCAAGACACCCGGGCGACTGGCGGTGGTCCAAGTGAAATTAGTTTCACAATCGGAAAAGGCCTACTGCGGCTAGTAAATTGCACGGTATGACCATTTTGTTCATCCTCTCAATGGACATTTGAAGTCGAGTTTTTCAATAAATCGAGAAAAATTACCAAAGAAGTTGAAAGTAGGTATTTCAACTGCACAATTGAAAAAAAATATTAGATTGAGTTTTCTTTGATATTAGTTTGTTCAAACAGTCGATCATTTGCTAAAATGGCTCAAAACATAAATTTGAATCTGAAAAAGGTAAGTTAAGTATGTAAATAAGTCAAACAAGTTTTCCATGGATTTCAAATGGTTTCAAATCCTTCCTTAAAAAGTTAACTTGCGACAACCACTTGACGCTAAGTAATTTTTTTATATTGTTCGTTTTTCTGACATTGATGTAAACTAGGTTGTTTTTGCTATTTTCAAGCTTTAAATCATGACATTGACCATGCCATTGCTCTTCACGTGCCATAGATTTTTTTGCAATTGATTATTTACGAATCATTTCCATCTAACAGGGGTCAATATATGCTTTTAAGAATGCCATCCAACGTACAATCAGATGTACCGATGTTCAAATGTTCTATTAGTTAGTTCATCATGTTCCAAAATATTTCAAATCGCACATAAACCCTTCAATGAAAAGTACTGTTTGAAAACACAATACAACTATTAAAAATCTAATAATCATGAAATTACGGGAATATTTTTGTGTCATTTTTTCATCTGTGTTGTGCACTTGATTGAAAAAATAAGCTTATGGTACATTTATTAATGGTTTTTTGTTAATGTTTGAGAAATTGATGAAGGCATACAAAAAATCTAAATTCTAATTAAAATATTTTTTACAGAATTTCTTGGGATACTGCTGTTCTTTGACAAATTGAACGATCCTGAACTTAAAAATTCTGTAGAAATTTGTAAAATCGTATTGAATTGAAGTCAAAGTTTGAAAAAACATGTACATCGAACAACGAAATTCGACTTCTACTTGTTTAGCCCTTTCACCTTAAACTCGTATTGTGAATGTTTCATAAGATTTTCAGCAATTTACAGCTCTGGAAAGAAAAGTGGAAGCCGCCAACTTGGATTAATGATGGCGTCAAGCAAAAAAAATCTACTACTAGTTGGGTTACTTCACTCAATACTCATATTGTACAGATATTCATACGCTTCTGGTGATTTGAATTAGGTATTTCAAAGATTTTTTTTTATTTAACTCAAGAACAACAACAGCATCAACGTGTCCCGTTTTGACATCCTAATTTTATTGCGGTTTTAAAATCAAGTACTGCGTTCCTTTATAAAACATGCAAAAAAAGCTTGGAATAAACTTCTTAGTTTATGTTCATTGAGAGCATTCAGAACTCTTTCTAAACAACTTAAACAGTATATTTAGTAAAAGATTTATTAGCTTTTTCGAAGCTATTTGAAAACAAATGGTTGAATCAAGAATCTTAACATTTCCATGACTATAATAAAGCAGTTATAAAACTAGTTGCGTATAAAATGCCATAATACAATCATAATAAAACCATATTAAAGCTTTCTTTTGCTAGTTGGCTTAATCTGTTTTACTTGGGATCATGAATTTGCCTCTCATGGAACAAATTTTCATTTTCATTATTTTGAATTTTCTTACTAAAGAACATAACTTTAACCGATGAGGCCGGTAAAATAAATTTATCAAATTTTATTGTATTTTTGATTTTATTTTTCAAATCAATTTACCGAATGTTATAGTTGAACTTATTTTTTTTTTAATATGTTTTATAACTTTTATAACTCAAATTTTTTTTTTTTGGAAACATAATCTCTACAAATTTTCAACGAGATAAACTTAGTTTCTTGCTTTTGTCTTTTCCAAGACCCAGTAGTTCAATTGACAGCGACAAAATATTTAGAGCATGAAATTATTAATAAAAAATACGCTTGAAAATTTATAAACGTTTCTCATTTTTTCAATCATCTTTTTGAATCAATCATGATTTATATTTAACTTATGAAAAGTTTGAAGTAGCAACTTTAAAGCAACATTTTAATGCGAACTGTCAACTTAAAATCATTTTGAAATGCTTTTTTTATAACATACTTAGTTTCTTCTTATGTTAACATTTACGCCATTTTTGGTAGCCTGTCTGTCGCCACGCTTCAAAAGCTGCTATTGGGTTTTAGAAGCCCTTGTTTCAATACATTAAGTATTCCTTCATAAATCCCGGTGACCCATATCCAATTCATAATACTTTCAATGAATTAGCTATAATTTTATGTATTCCAATTCATCTAAGCGACGCTCGACATTCGACAGCCTGCCCTTACGCAAGCCTCTTTTTTAAAATTCCGATGGTCTGATTCCAATTCATCAAAATTCAAATATATCAGGAAAACTTATATAAATTCCCATCGGCCAATTTCTTGCCCCTCAAACGGCTGCCTTAAAAATAGCGTCCCTTAACAAGCAGCTTGCATCAAACTATGCAGTACCAATAGGAAGATAAACAACTACTTCCTTACAAGGTCAGGTAGAGCAGTAAGCAAAGACACGTAGCTGGTAAGATTGAATGGGATTAGAAAAGAGATGAGTTCGAAACTCACCTATCTTCGACAGTTTTTTTTGCATACAATTCTCATAAGATTTTTATTTGATATATCCTACCTGGATGAGTTATAATTTTGTTCAAATAAATAACAACATAAAGCTTAGTTCTTTTAGAAATGAGACACTTCCTCTTGCTAATAGCTTGTTAACTAGTTATCGGACATTAAGAATTTTGACAGCATTTTGCTGCTTGTAAAAAGTACTATCCAACCTATTTTTTACAAAATTTAAAATTTATGCTTTTTTCAGATGATTACGATGTAAGAGAAATAGAAAAAAAATTGCACAATTTCCTTCAAAATCCATCATTATCAAATTGTTAGCTGACAATACCGTTGATTATTTAAAGAATTACTGTGTGTGAGTGGTGAAAAGTGAGTGTGTGAGTGGTGAAAAGTGAGTGTGTGAGTGGTGAAAAGGATTGAAAACACTGTCAAAAATGTCCACAAAATTCATATCAAGCATTGGTCTCATACCAGCATTTTTAATTTTTAATAAACGAAAAAACTAATTGTAGATCGCTGAAATGTCCAAAACAAATTTCTCTGATAAGCTGAAAGTGTCGCCTAGTTATAAGTCATACAAACCTAACAACAATTTTTTGCTAGTACCAGAGCTCGTAAGCTGTATAGCCGGTACAGACGCTATGAGACAGATGATTTCAGATGAACGGCAAAACTTATGAAAACTCAATTTCATACAAATTCCAGCGTTTGAATCCTATACCATGTCTGCTCGTGTTAAGGTCTCTAGCATATTAAAGTATGTATTTGCTGGTTGCTGCTGATAGGTTATGGGCCTATCGCTCACGAAATGGAAAATTCGTCAAGATTAAGAACTTTGTTACCGTTGATTGAGCGGTTAACTGGCCGAGCCAACTGGTCATCTTGGAAGTTTGCGGCGAAGACGTTTTTACAACTCGAAGGATTGTGGGGTGCTATTAAACCTACACTGAACTCGGATGGAACATTCAAGGAGGTGGACGAAAAAGTTGATCTTCGTGCTAAGCTGAAGCTGATTTTGTTGGTGGATCCGATCTTGTACGTGCACTTTGAAGATGCAGAAACCGCGCGGTCGGCGTGGGAGAAACTAGAGAAGGCTTACGAAGACAAGGGACTGACGAGACAAGTCGGTTTGTTACACAAACTCATCAAATTCGACTTGGAATCGTGTGGCAGTATGGAAGAGTACGTGAACCAGGTGATCTCGACATCGAACCAGCTCAACAGCGTAGATTTCAAGCTCCCTGAACTTTTGATAGGCATGATCCTGCTGGCCGGACTCCCGGATGTATATCGGCCAATGATCATGGCCCTTGAAAATTCAGGCGTGGTTATTACAGGAGATTTGATAAAAATCAAACTTCTCAAAGAGCAACCGATACCTAGCAACCAAAATCAACAAGCTTTCGCAACCAAGCAACGGTTTGTGAAAAATAACAAGCCTTGGCAACAAGAACAGCAGCCAAAAAAGGAAACCCCTTTCCCATCCAGAGGCCCGAAATGTCGGAAACGTTCAAAATTGGGACACCTTGCGAAGGACTGCAGGCAGCAGAAGAAAGGAGACACATTGTCTATGGTGCTGTCGACTTTCAAGCAGCACGATGTTGGCGATTGGTTGTTCGATTCAGCGACGTACGCACACATGACGAGCAACGAAAAGCTTTTGTACGATTTAGAGGACGCAAGCGAACAAGTTGTAGCAGCGAACGTTGGAACCATGGAAATAGTGGCCAGCGGAACTGTCAGACTCCAGCCGAATCCTGATGTCAATCCAGAAAGCGTTACCGTTAAAGACGTGCAGCTGATTCCCGGTCTTACAACGAACCTCCTATCGATTAGCAGTATTGTCCAAAAGAGGTACAAGGTGAATTTCGACAACAACGGATGTAAGGTGTACAACTCGGATGGCAATTTGGTAGTCACTGATGTTTATACCAACAACCAGTTCAAATTGGTCCAAGGAAAGGCAAAACCGAGTAAAGCGTTGGCGTGTCAAAATGCTGGACGCGGACTGTGGCATAGACGTTTGGGCCACATAGGCGAGGCAAGCTTGAAACAACTGGCGGATGGTCTCGTTACTGGAATCAAGTTCACTAGAAAGTCGGAGGAAGATTGTGCCATTTGTCCACTGGGTAAGCAATCTAAATTACCTTTTCCCAAGAATGGACACCGGGCGACTGAAGTGCTCGAGGTGGTGCACACCGACATCAGCGGTCCGATGGAAACGAACTCTCTAGGAGGAAATCGTTTTTATATAACAGGATTATACCGAAACTTATGCTCCGGTCGTTCAATATAGCTCGCTGCGGTACTTGTTTGCTTTGGCAGCCAAACACGTACTTGTCATCACTCAAATGGATGCGGTAACAGCTTTCCTTCAAGGGGAGCTGCAGGAAGACGTTAACATGGAGCAACCAGCTTGCTTCGTGGACCAACGGAAGCAGTTACTTGTCTGCAAGCTCAACAAGGCACTTTACGGACTTAAACAATCAAGTCGAGCCTGGAACCATAAGCTTGATGGTTATTTGAAGCGTTTCGGAATTAAACCCACGAAATTCGAACCTTATGTCTACACTGCAATCAAAGGTGGTAAGTGTGCAGGTCCACTTTGTAGCCAGTCGATCGAACGGGGGGGAATACTCAGTACATCCTGTTTCGGGGACGATTGTACCTGGACTGACTGGAAGCACCTCTCGCTTGAGTCTGTGAGAAGTAATGCGGAGAAGCAATGAGAGAGAGAAGGATGTGATCGATTAGACAATACTGATGTGCCGAGAGAGCCGTGAATGCCGACGTTTGTTCTAGGAGACGATAATTGCAATCATCGGCCACACAGTAAGATACTAATCGTTGCAATTAACGTAGATGATCTTATCATTCTTAGCAACGAGGAGGCGTCGACGAAGAAGCTGAAAGAGCAACTCAACTCGAACTTCCGGATAAAGGATCTTGATCTTGCAAAATGCTGTCTGGGAATTTGGATTGAGAGGACGAGCGAAGGTGTGGCATTGGATCAACAGGCGTACACTGAATCACTACTAAAACGATTCCACATGGATCAATGCAAACCAACGAGTACTCCGATGAACGCATCCGAGAAGTTGACGAAACTGATGTGTCGCAATTCGGAGCAATTCGGAGAAAGAGGCAGCAGAAATGAAGAACATCCCCTACCAAGAAGCCGTGGGTTGTCTGATGTACTTGGCCCAAAGTACACGTCCAGATATTTTGTTTGCTCAGCCGATTCAATACGAATCCTGGTCTCAAGCATTGGAATGCCGTGAAGCATGTTATGAGGAGTTATGAGGAGTTACCGGAAGGATGCCGAATCAAAAATCAGCGGATACTGCGATGCTGATTGGGCTTCGGACAGCGACGAACGGAAATCAACCAGTGGAAACATCTTCATTGCGCAAGCCGGTGCCATCTCTTGGGCATGTAAGCGGCAATCGACGGTGGCGTTATCGACATGCGAAGCGGAATACCTATATGTCCCTACCGGCAGCGGTTCAGGAGGCGTGCTGGTGGCATGGACTATCTTCTTTGTTCGGCAACCAAGATAGTATCGAAATACTATGCGATAATCAAAGCTGCATAGCGGTAGCGAAGAACAGCGGTTACAATCCACGCACCAAACACATTGTCATACGGCATCACTACATACGGGACACCCTGGAACGAGGTATCGTTACGCTGGACTACATAGGAACGGAGGATCAAACGTCGGCTATTTGATCCTCCGTTCCAATGTAATCCAGCGTCATGATACCTCGTTCCAGGGTGTCCCGTATGTAGTGATGCTGAAACTTTTGCAGAAGCAGAAGTTTGAAACTAGTCGTAGATCAATGGGATTATCTGCGGCTTGAGGAGGCGTGTTAGATTCGAAGATTAGCAAGCCTTGAATATTTAGAGAATAATTTTTTCTTGTTGATAAATTAGTTTCTTAGTAACCACCATCAGAACAAGTAGTTCTTATTAAGCTCTGCTGATAATTTTCAAAACGAAAACTTTGGTTTTTGCTGTTTTTAAATCCTGAAAATGCAAACCACGATCTATACTTACCGATTATACTTTAAGTCTAATATCATGATGGTTTTACTGATTTTAAATTACTTCCTTGTTGTCAAATTTTGCCAGCAGAAATTCCATTAAAAACGCTTTAAAATGGCACAAAAATAATCATGTTTTGTAAATTTCGAAATAGCTGTATCCACTAAATTGTCTTCAGTTTCTTTTAAAAAAGAAATATTGGATCGAAAAGTAGCAGAAATTGAAGGATGCAGCTACCTTAAATACAGATTAGATGAAGTATAAGTTTGAAAAACTGATCAATATTATTGTAGGATATATATGGAGGTAATGGAAAATAGGAAAAAGAATAAACGAATTTCATTTCCTTCATAGAAAGTATTTCGATCAAACGAATGGTTTTTGAGATATGCGCATTCGTAACTGTCCCATTTCTTAAAAAAACTAAGCTTTAGCATAGACAAAAATTGAGATTTTTTAACATCCTACGTTGAGTAGTGAATTATAACTCATCCAGATAAGCAAACATTGAATATCAGAATATCTTATCTTGATATGACTTGGGTTTTCTAGATTAGTGTAGATTAGGGTTTTTCGTAGATTTGAAGGTTCAATGAGGTTTAACTTTTTTTATTTATTTTTTTACTCTGTGCTCCTTAAGATAATATTAGCTTTTTCTAAAATATATATATACTTAAACTTGTCTTACGTTTTCTGATATTCCAACCCATCTAACGGCAATACCACGCTATTTTCCGATTCAGTATACCAATTGAATTCATAAATTATGGAGCAGTTTGTCCGATCGTTTGTGATTTTACTTTCATCTCTAGCGGCGACCCACCGGCCGGCCATCATCAGCGAGATCCAGCAGAATGGGGAAGGTAATCAATTCCAAACGAAAATTAGTCCCAATTTTGCCTCCACCAAGCCGGTATGACGTTCGGCCAGAACTTTTTCCACCAAACCTCAAAATATTGCAATTAATAAATTCAAAATTCGACTCAACCAGTTTGACCAGCTGTTTGATCATTTCTGGGGTTTGTTTTTGTGTTATCTCTCTCGTTTGTTTGAGTTCTGATTCAAAGTCGGTGATATCGCGCCGCTCCATGGGAAGTCGAAGATATCTGCACCAGATAATCGATTTCGGAAGACAGTTCATAAATTATGTCGTTGAGTTTTGCTTCGGTTTCAACCTTTTTGTCATCTCGCTCTCTCGAGGGATCGAGTCGTTGATGGACTGGACACAGACTTACAAAAAAGTTTGTAGAAAATATAGTGAATCACTTGCTGCCAAAAGTCGGACCGCACTGATCCATCTTATGTAGGTAGGTACGTCTCAAAAGCCGAAACTGCGATCATAACTTATGGAAGGCTTTGAACCCCGAACCCCGAAGAGGTCTGGCCTCTCTCCGGCCGGGCCGGGTGGGGATCGAAAGGGTTTACTGAGCTTGAGTGATAGTGTAATTGATTATTTGACCCGTTTGCCTCTCTGCTGCGTCTTTGATCCGATCTGATCGATTATGATTTATTTATGAGACCGCCGCAGTTGAGGCCGACTTTTTGGGGTTTTGTTTTTATTTGCTCGAGCTGCAGCAATAAGGCGACGACGACGACGAAGAGAGCAATGGATTGATTTACTTTCGATTTTTTTGCCCCACTCCCCTTTGGCGCCACTGGCAAATGATAGTGATTTCAAAACTTTGCCAGCGATTCAATCAATCAATCGATTAGACAATCAGACGGAATGAATGTTTGATTATCTACCTGAATTTGTTAGAATTGATCCTGAAATAGAAGCTGACGTGGACAAGTGCTTCTCGAAAACCAGAAATCAATAATGCTATTGTCATACCAATTCAGAAATTTCTAACATAACTGGGATAAAAACTGTAAAAGTACCAAAAATATCTGTCGAATCGTTGTTGGACTTACATGGAATAACAAATTAACACCGAACTTTCTATTGAAATTTAGGCTGCGTGCCGTGGCTAACTGCTAATGCTAGTTAACACGTAATACATTACATGTCAATTAACGGGATCCTTAGAAAACGTGATTCAAACTTCTTCAAGAAACAGTACCAAGTTATATATGTTTTTCAACATGTACATCTCTCGACTAAGCTGTTTCTTTTTGGTTTCTGGGGTCCCCCCAATCTACTCCATGTCCATGTACGATGGATTTATGCTTCGACCAAACAGCCTATAAAATCTCAAATTTACGACCATTTGATGGGCTCTCCGTCTCATTCATGAGCCCTTTTCAAGATGATCCCCTTTTAAGCATTAATGCAACGGCAATTTGGTGACGCCTGATGTCGTATCAATTTTAACGCGTGTTATTCTTTTTCTTCTGTCGTATGTGTAAAAAGGAACGTTTTGTCTTCCTATTTGTTGTGAATGGACCCTCCTTCAGTTCTGCTTGTCAACGTGTCTTATGGGGATTTTTTGTTCCCCAATATGCCTTAAGCTCGCTAGAATCGACAGCCCCATAATTCCCCTTTTTCAGAATGCTGAGTACCGATAAAAATATTTCATAAATTTTACTCATTCATGGACCAGGAAATCGCTGACAGCTGAGGGCGTGGTCTTTTCCAAACGATGCAGGTTTGTTTTTGTTCAGTAGATATTTAAATGATTTATAAGCGTTGCAACAAAATACTTTTTCAAAGCATTAAGATGCTCCAATTTTTTGTCCGGTAGTTCATATTCTAAAAAATTACTTGATAAAATAAATAAAGAGTTGAGTTTGAGAGCAATAAAAGATCAACTGAACTGATTTTTATTCTGTTTTCAGTTTCAGTTTACTTTGAAACATTAAACCCAATTTAACATAAATTTTCTGCCGGAACTATACATTTTAGACATATTTGCCTATAGTGTCTCCAGGACAAATAATCAACATGACAAGGCCTATGAATTGAACAAATGTTTAAATCACGCAGCAGTGAGATAATAAGATTTTTTTTTAATATCCATTTTGGAGCTACAATTTCTGAGAAAAACTTTTAGCTTTTACCAATTCTAGCAACTTTGTCAAAGAAGTCAACCGTCAACAACCGTTTAAAAGTTATGAATTTTTTTTAAATATCTTTTATTTTCAGTTTTTCAACCCTAACTTTTTCGCAAATGATTTTTTATATAAAATATGTTTTGAAGAGTTTTAGGAAAAGTAAAGTTGCACACTTCTGCTGAAAACACTATGGATAAATTTTGAAGATCGAACGAGATATCTTGAAAATACTTAACAAATTTTATGAATTGATTAACCACCGTAATTTATATTTGTTACTTTAATTATCGGCCTCAGCGGTGAAAAGTGATGTCCTTTTTAGTACGGACATCTAAAAATTATGAAATTTTTATACAGATGGATAGAAAGTTAGATGAATTGAAAGATGGTGAAAATGAGCGGGTAGAATTTTTTTTAGAAGCATTATCATCACATATAACATTTTTTGTTCCTCACGGGCCTACTACTATGAAGTGGTAGATACAGATAGAGTTGCATCTACCACCACACATTAGTAGGCCAAGCGTGGTCCGCCCCACAAGGGAAAACTTGAAGTGCGGACGAACAAAAAAGATGATATGTGAATTTCCGCTTTATGTGTAATCTCCAAACTATTCGAATAAGGACTCGGTAGGCTGTGACCGTCGATGACGGAAGTGTTTTTTTGTGAAGAAAATTTTCTCTATCGTTTCTTGGAAATTTCTCCGAAAAACATATTTCTTTTGTGAATTTACCAGGAAAATACATACAAAGTGTAGTCTAGATGGAGAGGGCTCGGACTACGTCTTCCGGATCAATCCAGGAGAAATTTTTGTCTAGCGAGTATCTGAAATGCAGGGAGAATCGGAAAGAAACTTAAGATAAGTGATTTTATTTATGTAAAAGAATTGAACAAAGATTTTGTTACCACCAGAATTTCCATTTAAACAAAAATTAATATATTGGATACGAATTTGAATTTTTGACAAGTGCTAAAAAGCTAAAAATGATTCGTTGATCGATTCGGTCCTTTAATGTTATATCTGTGGTTATATTACACAAGTAAATGATGGAGTAAATGAGACTAAACTTTAAAGAATAAACATTGAAATAGCAAACGGGTGCTGGCACTAAACCTAACGGACAGACTGTGGAATAATTTCCTTCAAAGTGACCATGACCATGAGCAGTGTTCGGCACAAAAGCGCTAAACCGCTAATCGCTAATTAGTCCGCTATCTTTTTGTTAGCGGTTTAATTTTACCACTAAATTTTGATCAAGCTAGCGAACTAGAAAGTTCCGCTAACTTTTAATTCCGCTAATTGAAGAGCGCTATCTCTCATATATTTGTTAAAAACTCACGAAAGATTACTGATAGATAGAAGTATACGTTTTGTTGTACTATGAATTGTCAAATGCTGTTAACAATTCATTTAGCCTTTGTTTCAAGTTCGAATGGAAACTGTTTTTTGTTTCCTAGTGTGAAGTTTGAAAATGTTGTTTACGTACACGTTTATTGAATCACTGACTTGAGTTCTGACACGAATTTGTGGCATTAATGTGTGTCACTGATAAAAATCTTATACATACAAAAATTGGACCAAGATGAAATCTGAGAAAAAACTGGCAACCACAATCTTGTTCCATTAACTGTAAA
Source organism: Uranotaenia lowii (assembly GCF_029784155.1). Lineage (NCBI taxonomy): Eukaryota > Metazoa > Arthropoda > Insecta > Diptera > Culicidae > Uranotaenia > Uranotaenia lowii. Next base: position 356,968,016 of record NC_073693.1, on the reverse strand, counting down.
ACGCTTTAGAACTGCCTCAATTTGGGTTCAAATCTCATAAGTTTTGGACCTATACTTAAATAAGTTCTAAAAAACGTCGAGTTGAAAATGGTATAATGTGCGGTGCTATTGCTTTGGTCGAGTTAGGGATTTGTCGGCTGTTTGGATTTAGTTGCCATAATGTTTAAAAATGGCTAGTAAAATGTGTGCCATAAATCCTGATTTAACATGAAATTAAAAAACTATACATAACATGGTAAACAGTTAGCGATTAGCGAATAGCGCTTTAAGCTTGAAGCGATAACTTTTTCAGCTCATTTAGCGGTTTTGATTAGCGATCGCTAACTTTGTATGCGTTAGCGATTTAATTAGCGGCGCTAATCTTTCAGTTAGCGATGTTGAACACTGACCATGAGTATTTCCTTTCTATTTCTATTTGGGTGTTAGTTACATAACATTGTTTAGCTGGATGTACTAAATGAAATTATCTATCGAAACATTGCAAAATAACTATATAAGTCGAAATCAAAACTTAAAGAAGAAATCATTTCAAATTTCTATGGCTTATGATATAGCTCAGTTGGCAAGTCTGTTGTCTTCTGAGTCGATGTCCGCGAGTTCGAGTCCAAGAGTAAACATCGAACACAGTTGTACCGGATAAGTTTTTCAATAACGATCCGCCAACTGCAACGTTGATAAAGTCACGAATGCCATAAAGATGGTAGTCGACTATAACCGAAAAAAAAAAAATAAAAATAAAAAAAAATTCGAATTTCTGGCTAATAATGTTTTACATAAATGAAGCAGTGCTAAAATGCTTTCGGCTTCCAACTTCCGCCAAATGAATGAATTCTTACACGAAAATCGAACTTTCCTGTTACTGATGCAATAAATTCCAAATTTCAGTTATATTCGTTCTGATTAACAAACAAACATGCATCTATTTTGATGAAATAATAAATGTGATTGATTTTAAGAAGAACAAAGCTCATTTTTATGATTTATTGTACAATAGCGATATTATTTAATTTTTTTAAAATTATCATCATTTTTTTTTAACTTTTATTGTTTCTATCTTTAACTGGTATTTTGGAAGCTAGAAAAGCTATGCTTGGAATTTTTCATGAAAAAGGCACACTGTAAACAATTGTTTCTAATGAATTTTTTAGATTTAGTAGCTGTTTATTTTCTTTTCGACTAGATTGATGAGAGTTGTTTTTGGAGTAAAATTTTGAATGATAGATATAAGAATTTATCTATGTCATGAATGAATAAAATTCTACTGAGCTGTGAAATTTGAAAAGTATAGTAGTTTGAAAATTCCTTAATGCAGCATACTGGTATTTGTTAAAAATATTAAAAACTTTGTTAAGTTCATCACAACATTTGATTTTATTAGAAACCATTGATAAAACTTCTCTGGTATTATAAGCGAAGAAGTAAACTTAATTTAAAGTTGATAACGAATGGTCATAATTTGAAAGAGGAATATACGTAGCTAAGGGAAACCCAGTTGAAAGGATTTAAAAATATACCAAATACAAAGAGTCCAAAATATTTCAAAACTTTGATTAGCAAATCAATTCTGCGATCATTTGCATTGCATCATTGCACATAGTAGGAGTTTCATTAGGAAACTTTCAGGAGCTCAGGAGCATAGGTTTTTGCCGTGGCCACATCGCTTACCAAGGTTAATTCCATGCTACATTACCCTCATCCCCAAACATTCAGCGTGAGATTTGTGGAGGGATGGCGTACAGCCGGTCTCCGCAAAACAAATCATCAGATGTGCTGCACTTCCCTTCCTTCTATCGACTACATGGACTTGGCCGGCGTCGTTATTGGTTTATATTAAAGATTGAGATTCTGAAAAATGCACAGTGTGATTGTGATGCTTGCTCCCAGCACCTTTCATTTGGTTCATTGTGCAATGTTAATTATTTCGAACCAATCACGGAGCGCAACCATTATGCCATTGGCCAAGAGGGGCCGTAGGTGGACCGTAGTTGATAAAAAGCTCAAAAAATCTCAAGCTCAATCTCCAAACTATTCGAATATGTTGTCATGAATTCGATTTTTTTGTATTGTAAGAAAAATTTTTCAATCGATCAGCACGAATTTATGCCCAAACGCTCCACGACAATTAAGCTGTTGACCTTCACCTCCTATGTAGACGAAAGTTTTGCTGCTATGTCTCGAACTGACGTCATTTATACCGATTTGTCAGCAGCATTATCGCCATTGGTAAGCTTGGACGCTTAGGATTTTGCGGAGCTTTCCTTGACTAGTTCCGCAGTCACTTAACTGGACGTATATTGACAGTTCACAATGGAGACACTCTCTCCAGCCAGCTCTCTGCCTCCTCCGGTGTGCCCCAAGGTAATCACCTAGGACCGATTATCTTCTTAATCTATTTTAACAATGTGCTCTCGCTCCTCGACGGCTCGAAACTTTGTTATGCTGATGATCTTAAACTGTTTTACACCATAAACGGTTAGGCCAACATTGATTTTCTGCAAAACCAGTTCGATCTATTCGCACAGTGGTGCGAGATCAACTGCCTGCCTCAGTAAATGTGCAGTCATCAGTAGTTTCTCACGAAGATGAATTCCGAGTAGGCCTTGCTCGGGTGAAGACGCGTTTTTTTCTGTTTTCTCATTGCGGTTGCGCTGCATTTTTTGGGTGTTTTTTTTTTTCTTTTTCGATGAAATACTACATATAGTATCACTATAGTCATTTGAGAAATATTCAAGGTGAAAATTTACAAGGAATTTAAGAATAGTTCATCCTGTCAAGAAGGGCTGGCATGTAAAGTTGAACTAAAAAGAACTCGATTGATAAGTGACTGGAAGAGGAGAATGCGAGCAAAAACAGACGTCATATTGCGGAGAGCCCGGTAGTCGGCACAAACAACAAGGGCAGGAAAAACCGGTGAGAGCTTTCCGATTACCCTGTATACCTTAGACACTTCAACTTTGCTATCGATTTGGCTGCTGTACATTTTTTTCAAATCACTTAGAAAAGTTCCACACTGTGAGGAGCAGCTTTCTCTCGGTTAGCTATCGTAAACGTGAGTTTTCCTCATTTTTTCACATACACAAATACCATTCTATAACAGAATATCGATGAAAATCGTGGAAATCCAGTTTATATAGAAAAAGAAGGATTTTATTGAGTCGTATATTGTTTGAGCGATGCCGAGTGATTAACAGAAGTTTGGTAGATAAGAGAGGATAGCACAGCCTAAAATTTCAGAAATGGATTTTTTATGTTTGTTTTCAGTAGCTGATATCATCGTTACAGCTATGGATATATCGCCTCCACTTTTGTAGCTATATGCTTTTTTGGTAAGTTTAATACAATCTTTTCATCTGGTATAATTGTTTGAATAATGCTGTTGTTCTTGCGATACATGTACCTTCCTTTGCTGGGTAAATAGAAGCATCGATATTTTTTTTGTATATTTGGACTGAAGATTTATGCAATATATAATTAATTATTTTTTTAATCTGTTGATCAGTTCGGCACTTTTTCTATTAATTATTCCTGATAACCTATTAAGAAGATCCAAATTCAACAGAAAATCATGAAAATCTCACAATGTATGGTAACAACGACAGTTTTTCTTGGCTAAACTTGCGTGCAGGTTTATAAGAAACCAAACCATGGTGAAACTCGTTGAACAAATTTTTGACGGTCGCCTTGAGAAAAAAAATTCTTCATGCATGTACAACATTTAAACGCTTAATGTTTGTCGGCATTAGTTGAGATGTTGTTTAGAAATGTTTTTCCGTGGCGACCGTAAAAAAAAATCATTTTCTTCGGGACTATATTACTGTCTTGAATAAATCGATTTTCTTGAAAAATATTTTCAGAAATGCTCATGTGACAAACGAACAAATTCACAAATAGAAATACAGAAAAATACTTGTGTCTTTTTTATTTCAACTTTTTCCAGATTTCGATGTGAGTAATTATATAAGGAACGAAAATCCGATTGATTCTGGAGAAATTTCAAATCAAAATGCTCAAACAGCAGTTGGAGTCAGATTTGTTTGTGTCAACCAAAGCGTAAACCAGCAAAACGTATACCAGCAATATATGCTGTCGTCCGAAGGCTTACCAGCAGCAAACAATCTATACATCACCGCAGTCGTGTCGAAAAAAACGATGAACATATTCGTGCTCAATTGAATCCGCTGATGTAGCAAGATCGTATCGGATCTGTCGCCAATGGCACTTTTTTATTTAATTTTGGATATGATTGAACTGTCGACGAATAACAGCCTGCCCATCGAATGTTTTGTCGTTATCAGCTGGGACGAATCTTGAGAGGCTTCAATAGTTTCGCTGAAAAGCAATGGTAAGTTCACGTAAGTTGCCTAAAACTGAATACTTCTACGGTTCCACCAGAATTTGAAATGAAGGTTTACTCAAATCAGTACCAATCGAAAATAAGAGTGTGAGTTTTGTCAATGGGAACTGTTTCTTTTTTCCCCTAATATGAATTCATTCAAGAGTATGAGAAAAAGTCTGTGCTAGGGATCACGACCCGCTTTTTTAAACTTATCATCATCTTTGAATCCCATTTTAGTTCTAAAGTCTATGGTCAATGATCACCTCCCAACCCAAGTAACACAGATTGAGCCAATTGGCATTTTTGAGTTTTAATGTTGTTTTATGAAGACTTTTCTATGGCATCCAATTTTTAAAACGGGTTTATTGTAACATAGGAAATGCTTCATTTATTGTGTGTTTTAAAAGAGCCCTGAATGTTTTGCTAAAACTTGAATAAAACACTATCTTAAGAGTGTTGTTAAAAAGTTGCAAAAGTATTGCTAAAGCATCAATAAAACACATACTTTCCTGTTTTTATTAGGGCTTTGGTATCAGTTTTAAAAATGCGCTCAATGCGCTTTTAAAACTAGCGTTCAAGCCAAGTTGAAAAACTGTTTTATTGGCACAGTGAATGTAGGCATAATAAAACTAAGTGACAGATGATTTGACAATCGAGACGAACATTTACACGCTTAAACTTTTTTACCTCTTTTTGAGATAGCATAACCTGTTTTAAAAGGATTATCACTCAAAATTGAGAAAAGCGGGCTATAAAAATGATATAAATTAACACAGCCAAATTTATGTGATAAATAAAATCAACTTTGTTGCATCCGCATTCAAATTTAAATACAATTACATCACTAGTCGCTCAATTCTTAGGGTTCGAATAAAAGCACACTGTGAATAAACGTTTTTGTGATTCGATAAGAATAAATATAATAGACAATTAATTTACAAGTACGCCGAAAATATAACTTGTTTTATTTATCTCTCAATGCGAAGTCAATCTATATTTACGTCATCCAATCCAAAGTTAACAAAATTATTTCCGGATAAACCGCCCTTGAACATTTCTAGAAGACTGCAGCCACCGGCTTCTACTCAGCAAATGCGGAGAAATAAGGCTTCATCACAAGCGAAAATACTCATTCTATGCTTTCATCAGTCTCAACAAGTTTCAGATGATATATATTCAGAATGAAAACCACTAGCATCGGCCGATCATTGAAAATTACTGATTATCTAATTATCGTAAGCAAAACATCCGAAGCACGTATTATATAATCGTTTTATCGCTTCCAATTGCAACAATTACCTTTATAGTTTGATATGTCGCATATTATTAATAAAATCGTTTCCTAGATCGTTAGCCTACTGTTTGCAGAAAAGTTTTCCCATACAACTATTTTAACAGTTTTTAACAGTTACATAACCTTATTACATATTCATAGTACAATAATTTCGGAATTCACGATTACGGCAATGTATTTTACAATTTATATGATCGTTTGTTAAACGTTTTATTACGCTTCCTCAAATCATCGTTTGACGATTTAAGAAGTCATTTGGTTATAATTCTCATTTATGCGGGTTTTTTCAGCTTTGAGGCCAGTTTTTTTGGGGCCGTTCACTAATTACGTAAACACGATTTTGGAAATTTTTAACCCCCCCCTCCCCCCTGGTAAGACAAAGTAAGATTTTTGAAACCCCCCCCCCCCCTCCCCCCCTAGTAAGATCTTACATTTTAATTCTTCGAGAAATTGACACGTTTTTTTTTTAAATTGAACTCCTTAATTTTTGAAAAAAAACGTGATTAAAAGAGATTAAAATCCTAGAGAAAGTAAAGACCAAAAAAAATCAAAAATAGGTTGAAAATATTAAAAATGTGTATTACGTGCTTATAAGTAAAGTTTTTTTTTATGTTAAACTGAATAACTTCATTTGAAAAGCACAACTCATAAATAAACAACAGATGAAATGTCATAAACGAATATAGAATAATTTTCCGTAAATTTCCACAATCGAATACGAGTGAAAGATCAGGTTAGCATATGTTACCATAAAAATTGGTATGTGTTTGAGCTGAAAGCGCTCAAATCGTGGTGTCATCACGCGCAGATTTCCTATTTGTTTCTGAAAATTTTGCAATTAAAAAATTGTTATTATGAAAAGCTCTAAGCAACGATCTTTTTTAATAACGTGATTTAGTGTTTTTTGTGACATATTTGTTTGAAATGGTTGTCTATTAATTTTATAGAACCAACATTTTTTTTTTAATTCAAAGATGTTAAAAGATGAACAGCATTACATTAAAAAAAAACCCAACAAATAGGTAGTGAGAAAAAATTAAAACCTAAGGTTTCGTATGGCTGTGACGAATCATAAATGTAACATTTCTTACGTAAGATTTTTGAAAACCCCCCCTACCCCCCTAGTAAGAGATCGTAAGCAAATGTGAAACCCCCCCCACCCCCCCTATGTGCTTACGTAATTAGTGAACGGCCCCTTTATGACAGGAAATGATCTATTCAAAAACAGTCTGAGATTATTTGATAACAATACCTACTTATTATTTAAAGATAATTGACCATCCTCTAATCAGAGTCAAAAGGAAACAAAACAAAAAGTTGCATGTATGCCTTTTGCCAAGCAACAAATCGAAATGTTCTCATTTATTGCAAAAAACTTCTCTTTCTCAAAAATGTATAAATCTATCATGAGCGTGTATTCCATTTAGAGAAACGTCAGTCGAAGCTGTGATTCAAGGTCTCTTAAAACCATTTCAAAACTGTTTATTAAAAATGTTTTATTACAACTTTTTTCTAACCGGCACAAAACCATTTAACAACTGTTTTACAACTGCCTTAAGATTTTCAATATTAACTTACTGAACGCCATGTTGATTGTGAAATTGAATCGAAATTACTGACGCCATCTTGCTGGAATTAATACTATAATACTAAAAACTGGACATTTTCAACAAATTTGACAATGTTGGCGGTACTATTTGTTGTAGAGCTAATGAATTTCAATACAATTACTTAAGCTCTATAACAAATAGTACCGCCAACATTGTCAAATTTGTTGAAAATGTCCAGTTTTTAGTATTATAGTATTAATTCCAGCAAGATGGCGTCAGTAATTTCGATTCAATTTCACAATCAACATGGCGTTCAGTAAGTTAATATTGAAAATCTTAAGGCAGTTGTAAAACAGTTGTTAAATGGTTTTGTGCCGGTTAGAAAAAAGTTGTAATAAAACATTTTTAATAAACAGTTTTGAAATGGTTTTAAGAGACCTTGAATCACAGCTTCGACTGACGTTTCTCTAAATGGAATACACGCTCATGATAGATTTATACGTTTTTGAGAAAGAGAAGTTTTTTGCAATAAATGAGAACATTTCGATTTGTTGCTTGGCAAAAGGCATACATGCAACTTTTTGTTTTGTTTCCTTTTGACTCTGATTAGAGGATGGTCAATTATCTTTAAATAATAAGTAGGTATTGTTATCAAATAATCTCAGACTGTTTTTGAATAGATCATTTCCTGTCATAAAGGGGCCGTTCACTAATTACGTAAGCACATAGGGGGGGTGGGGGGGTTTCACATTTGCTTACGATCTCTTACTAGGGGGGGTAGGGGGGGTTTTCAAAAATCTTACGTAAGAAATGTTACATTTATGATTCGTCACAGCCATACGAAACCTTAGGTTTTAATTTTTTCTCACTACCTATTTGTTGGGTTTTTTTTAATGTAATGCTGTTCATCTTTTAACATCTTTGAATTAAAAAAAAAATGTTGGTTCTATAAAATTAATAGACAACCATTTCAAACAAATATGTCACAAAAAACACTAAATCACGTTATTAAAAAAGATCGTTGCTTAGAGCTTTTCATAATAACAATTTTTTAATTGCAAAATTTTCAGAAACAAATAGGAAATCTGCGCGTGATGACACCACGATTTGAGCGCTTTCAGCTCAAACACATACCAATTTTTATGGTAACATATGCTAACCTGATCTTTCACTCGTATTCGATTGTGGAAATTTACGGAAAATTATTCTATATTCGTTTATGACATTTCATCTGTTGTTTATTTATGAGTTGTGCTTTTCAAATGAAGTTATTCAGTTTAACATAAAAAAAACTTTACTTATAAGCACGTAATACACATTTTTAATATTTTCAACCTATTTTTGATTTTTTTTGGTCTTTACTTTCTCTAGGATTTTAATCTCTTTTAATCACGTTTTTTTTCAAAAATTAAGGAGTTCAATTTAAAAAAAAAACGTGTCAATTTCTCGAAGAATTAAAATGTAAGATCTTACTAGGGGGGGAGGGGGGGGGGGGGGGTTTCAAAAATCTTACTTTGTCTTACCAGGGGGGAGGGGGGGTTAAAAATTTCCAAAATCGTGTTTACGTAATTAGTGAACGGCCCCAAAAAAACTGGCCTCAAAGCTGAAAAAACCCGCATAAATGAGAATTATAACCAAATGACTTCTTAAATCGTCAAACGATGATTTGAGGAAGCGTAATAAAACGTTTAACAAACGATCATATAAATTGTAAAATACATTGCCGTAATCGTGAATTCCGAAATTATTGTACTATGAATATGTAATAAGGTTATGTAACTGTTAAAAACTGTTAAAATAGTTGTATGGGAAAACTTTTCTGCAAACAGTAGGCTAACGATCTAGGAAACGATTTTATTAATAATATGCGACATATCAAACTATAAAGGTAATTGTTGCAATTGGAAGCGATAAAACGATTATATAATACGTGCTTCGGATGTTTTGCTTACGATAATTAGATAATCAGTAATTTTCAATGATCGGCCGATGCTAGTGGTTTTCATTCTGAATATATATCATCTGAAACTTGTTGAGACTGATGAAAGCATAGAATGAGTATTTTCGCTTGTGATGAAGCCTTATTTCTCCGCATTTGCTGAGTAGAAGCCGGTGGCTGCAGTCTTCTAGAAATGTTCAAGGGCGGTTTATCCGGAAATAATTTTGTTAACTTTGGATTGGATGACGTAAATATAGATTGACTTCGCATTGAGAGATAAATAAAACAAGTTATATTTTCGGCGTACTTGTAAATTAATTGTCTATTATATTTATTCTTATCGAATCACAAAAACGTTTATTCACAGTGTGCTTTTATTCGAACCCGAAGAATTGAGCGACTAGTGATGTAATTGTATTTAAATTTGAATGCGGATGCAACAAAGTTGATTTTATTTATCACATAAATTTGGCTGTGTTAATTTATATCATTTTTATAGCCCGCTTTTCTCAATTTTGAGTGATAATCCTTTTAAAACAGGTTATGCTATCTCAAAAAGAGGTAAAAAAGTTTAAGCGTGTAAATGTTCGTCTCGATTGTCAAATCATCTGTCACTTAGTTTTATTATGCCTACATTCACTGTGCCAATAAAACAGTTTTTCAACTTGGCTTGAACGCTAGTTTTAAAAGCGCATTGAGCGCATTTTTAAAACTGATACCAAAGCCCTAATAAAAACAGGAAAGTATGTGTTTTATTGATGCTTTAGCAATACTTTTGCAACTTTTTAACAACACTCTTAAGATAGTGTTTTATTCAAGTTTTAGCAAAACATTCAGGGCTCTTTTAAAACACACAATAAATGAAGCATTTCCTATGTTACAATAAACCCGTTATAAAAATTGGATGCCATAGAAAAGTCTTCATAAAACAACATTAAAACTCAAAAAAGCCAATTGGCTCAATCTGTGTTACTTGGGCTTCGTATGATAAATAACCCACGGTGTGTTTCGTAGAAGGACTTAAAGAAAAAAAAATACAGTAACGCTAATTTTTGCATGGGTAGAAAGTAGAGCCTCTTCCGGTTCATTTTCACCGAAAATTAAAATATTTTGTCGGTGACCCCCCATACAAAATATTTTTTTGAAAATTTTCTATTTGAAATTTTTAAAAAATAAATATATTTTTAGTGTTTTATAATTTCAGAGGAGCTAATTTTCTTAGTTTTTACTTTTAATACCTTTGAATTAAACTCAACAATGTCATTAAAAACTTTGAAAAATTTTCAAATTTTTTAAAACTAGTTACAGAGCTGTTTAACATAAAAAAATGCTTAAAAAGTATCTTCGTATCCTAAAAAAAAATTAAAAATTGGCTGGCAAATCCTGTCAGTAGTCTGAGAGGGTCAAATTATCTTAAATTATTAGAATTATCTAAAATAATATGAATCCATTTGAATCCTTATTTTTTTAGATTTTTTGATTGTGGCAACACTGGAGGAAATTTTATTGAAAAAAAGCTCAATGTATAAGAAAATTAGTAAACACTAGGTATCGCTATAACTTTTTTATGATAACTCTTATCGTAATGCGCTCAGGAGTAGAAACGTTTGCCTTAATTTAAGCTTTGAAAAAAATATTACGATAATGAATTTTGGAAAGTTAACGATACGTTAAAAGACATCTTTGATGAGAAATTCGTTTTTATACTTCTTCTGAGTTAAATGTCTCAAAATTCCAATCGCACTTCAGACTCAATGCAAATCGCAACAGCAGTTCAATCTAGCTTAAATTTTGCTTGTTTCTGTCTTTTGATACAATTATCATTATAAGCCTGGAGCTTGCTTAAACTTTTTTATTTTTATAATTTTCTAGCCCAAGTTTTGTAACCCTGCTGCACTCTGTGATTCTTCCATTTTATTTTTACTGTAAAGATTAAATAATCTTAGCTTCCACGATTTCCAAACCACTATATTATTTAAATCATCTCTTAAATTCATTGTTTTAAATAAAATTTTACAGTTTTTTGGAAATAAATTTATTTTATGGATGAATCTAGTCTAAAACTGTGATAAATTTGGAATTTTTCTAAAAAAAATGCATTTCAATGTTTTTGTCGATCTTACATGTACAAAAATTATCAGTATTGTTGGCAAAAGCGAATTGCAGATTATCGATAGCAAACTAGCCTGCAGCGCGTCGAATTCATCATATTTTGTTCATCCCTTACTTATTTTAATTATTCTACTGTACACTGAAGGTCTCTTTATTAAATAGAATCATAATGAAGCATTTATGTTACAGTAAAACAATCATAACTTCTACAATTGTATACCAATTATGGCAAAAAGTATAGAAATCATTGATTTGAATAAACCATAGAAATTCATAAAAACAAAAAAAATAAAACGCATAAATCAGGTCCAAAACCGTCGATAAAATAGAAACTTTTCTAGAAAAAAAAATCGTTTTTCATCGTTTTGTTGATCATGAATATGAAAATATCAGCAGTACTTCAATTTTTAAGCAAAAGTGAAGTTCAAATGACTAATAGAAAATTTATTCACCATCAATATGAGAAAAAGAAATTTAAAATAGATGTTATGTAGCGGAAGATAAGCAGATTTCAGTGAGAGTACTTTAACTTTTAACAAAATTTTATTGAAAACTGGTCTTCTTAGATATGTTTAAATCTAATATTTATCTTTAAATTTATTTTAAAAATGCCGTAAACGAGTGACATCATCCAAAATTAAATTTTTGGTTTTAAAAGTGCGTACCCATATGCATCAGAGCCTGCAAATATTGTGGAAATATAGCAAAGAACAATTTAAAAAAAAATAAAATATTTTTAGTATTTTGTTGTAAACAAATCAAATGGTGTTAGACTGTTCTTATTCATGTATCATAACATTTTTTTTTAACCAGAATTAGTTCTCCAAGATACACACATATAAATATAAATTCTTGTTACATTTGGATAACACCAATAATAACAAGGATATTCCAAAAAATAAAATTTAAAATAAAATGTTCATATAAAAATAAGTTTTTCAGGAAGTCCAAATCACTTATCTTTCCAGGCGTTGAAATTTTTTATTGTTTCAGAATGACAAAATATTTCAGTAAAAATAAAAAAAAAATAAGTTTTCCACGAAAAAAGTTACTATTCCATTGCATTGGAATGAATTTACAGGTAATAATTTCTAAATATAGACTACAAATCTTCAAAAAAATAAAACGTATGAGGACTCACCGACCAAATATTTTAATTTTGCCTGAAAATGATTCAGAAAAGGCTAAATTTTTCATTTCTGAAAAAAATAGAGTTACTGTATTTTTTCTTTTAAACATCTTCTATAAAAGCACCGTGAACCGCTTAGCAAATAGGCATCAGAAGTCAATTTCGCTTTTAGGTTCCCCCTTTTTGGTGTCAATTTTCAAATCCCCAATTATGACCGTAGAGAAAAATAAAATGAATATTCATTCATCGTTTTAGCCTGGTTTCGCCATTCAAGATCGCGGTTTATACCGGGTCCCCAAACACCTGTGTAGGTGAAATTGACTTGTTCGTTTCTCGCGTTTATTCTCCTCTGCTCTCTGGCGCGATCAACCTTACCCCAAGTTGCCTCGAAAAGTTCATCAACACCCTGAGCCGATTTTATGCTGCATGGATATCGATACTGTTTGAGGGCCTCGTGCAGAAACATTGGCATATTGGAAAACGATCATAACTTTCTGGTTCCCCCCACCCAGCCGGTGCATTTCAACGAGTTTCCTCCAGCAGTGGGGCCCTTCCCTTCTTTAAGTAATGCGCCTTAGAAACTTTACGATGGGCCCAGCACCTACACTTGGATGTGGTATTCTCTGTTTCTCATTCTCGGGACGCCCGTAATTGACAGTTTTATTGAGCGGCCAGTTAATTGATGTCCCTTTGGGTCATATATCTGTCCCTCGAGGGAGCAGCAGTGCACGAACCCTTCGCTGGCCGGTCGACCTGTACGAGTGTTTTTCTTTAAGATGAGGAACCCATCAGGAGAAGGACTCCTTTCCAAACCTTCAACCGTATAATTGAAAGGCGAAAGACCACATTTGAGGGCGCAAAACAAATGTTCCGAGCATAGAGAATTACGTCAGATATATTTTTATGAATTACGTTGACCCCCGCACAAATGTATGGTGGTCGCCGCGAAGTCGTTCCGGATAAGCCCGTCCGTCGTCGCCAATTCTGGCTGGATTCGATCGATTTCATTTCGTTGCGCTTCAGCAGCGGGTAATCTAATCCGCACGGAAACACGTGTTCCTAATGAGATTTTAATCAAGTTATTTCGTCCTCCGCAACGGATGATCGAGGTGCTTCTGCGTTCGCCACACGATCGGTCAACCAACACAAGTTTGAGCGCGTGACGTTATGCTGCGCTTCAGGTGAAAATTTGAAATCTGATACCGATGGGGTATTCTCGGATTCGGCTGGAATTTTGAGTTTGGTGATGAATGTTTATTAACGTTTTCAAAATTGTATCGACAAATTTGAATTTTTTGTAAATTAATGCAACACAAACAGCCGATCATCCTTAGGCATGAAAATATTTCTTTTAGTTTCTTATAGTAGATATTGTTGAACATTATATTTGCCGCTGTTAAAAGTTGGAAGTCAACTCAACGAAGGCAATGAAGGTGAGAGGTTCAATCAAGCTCAATTTAAACCTTTTTGTTCAGGAAGTGGCGAAGATTTGATATCTATGTACATTAAAGTGCCCCAAATGACCCGTCTTTTGAAAAAGTTTATCGATGCAGGCTAAAATTGTTCCTAGGCCTAGTACAAGATCTCATGGCAAATTTGTGCCAGATCGGATCACGGGAAGGGGTCGCTCAACGAGCCTGAAGATTGTATGGGATTTTAAGACATTTTTTTCGAGAAAAACATGAAAAACCAGTTTTTCAATCATGGTTCCCTACGGCCGATTTCTTTTAAAAATGGATTTTCTTAAAACCCGGATTATGACTAATATTTCATCCCAGGACTGCAAATTGATTCGAGTTAAGATAAAAAAGTTATTGGGCTTCAAAAACGAGCTATCTTTTTTAAGGGTGGTATCCATCACGGTTAATGCTGCGTCAAAATGGTTGACTGCCCCGACTCGTTAAGAATGATGAATACCACCCTTAAAAAAGTGAGTCCATCTTTGAAGCCTTAACTCGAATCGAATTGCAGTCTTCGAATGAAATATTTTTCATAATTCGGACTTTAAGAAAACCCGTTTTAAAAAAAAAAAATCGGCCGAAGGGAACCAAAGTTTTTGATGAAAAACTGGTTTTTCATGTTTTTCTCGAACAAAATGTCTCAAAATCCCATACAATCTTCAGGCTCGTTGAGCGATCCCTTTCCGTGATCCGATCTGCCCCAAATTTGGCATGCGATCTTGTACTAGGACTAGGATCAATTTCAGCCTGCAGCGCATAACATTTTACAGGTTTTGAATTCCCCATACAAATTCAGGGCAGTTTATTGTACACCCCTCAATGGGGGTTTATGGTTTGAGTATTCAACAACGTCAACGTCAAATATCATACAAAATTATCAAAGCAATCGTTGTTCGTATAAGCACTGTGGGTATCAATTTTAACATGCTTGTTTTTATGAGCAAAAAGATTCCCAATTGAGCATTCAATAGATGATTTTCTTCTCGAACAGAGTACAATAAGAAAAGCTGAGTTTCGGTTTAATTCAAATCAAGTGTTTTCCGGATGACAAAGCCCACTTCTTTATCTTGAAGCGACGGTATCTTTGCCTTCAGTTCATCGCCGTCTTTTTGTCTGTGACGGGATGTTTAGATTTAAAAAAAATCGAAGACGACGCCAAAAAGGACACGTTCATCATTAGTCATGCCATTAATGAAACTGAAACCCGTTACTGGGTTCGGTTCAGATAGACATACAATGGAATGGAAACGTTTTCAACTAAGTTTCCGTTTTTGGAGATCAGTTCAGGTTAGTCAAGGCCCGGGATAAAATCGAATGAAACATCAACTATCTCGACCGAGGAGAACTTCGTAGGGACTAAAAAGGACAAATCGAGCTTGCGGCTGTACGATCTTTCTTTTATTTTTGCTTTTTGTTATTTGTTATTTATTTTTTATCAACGGATCACATTTTGATCCCAATGATTGCTTAAAATTAAAGTTAAAAACAAAACATTTAAATCTAACTATGGGGATCTCAAGGCCCTAATCACTTTTCTTCGGAAAACATCCCTCGAAATGTCGAAGTCAAAATGCTCCGAAAAACGGTTGAACGATTTCATTGCACCGATGAGGGCGCTGTTAGCTCCGTAATTGTTCATTCGAAAGGGAATGTACAATTGAAGATCCCGATTCCTGAATCCACAGGGTCGTACACTAAGCGGAATAGCCTCCAATAGCGTTGGACAGTCGATTCGCGATGTCAGGAGGTCTGCGACAAATGAGGCACGTGTTGCTTGTCTGCGGGCTTGAAGGGTGTCGATATCTATGAGGCGGCATCGATCTAGGCAAGCGAAAAGGGTCTTGCCAGTTCAGGTGTCTAAGGGCATATCGCAAGAATCGCCGCTGGATGGCCTCGAGCCGATCGACACCGTTCTGGTAGTAGGGACACCAGACAGCTGAAGCGTATTCAAGGATGGAACGAACAATGCTGCAGTATAAGCTTTTCAAGCAATACACGTCCTTGAAGTCCTTCGCCACTCTAAAAATGAAACCGAGGCTTCTGGATGCTTTGTCAATCACGTAGTTGGTGTGTGCCTTGAATTCCAGGCGCTGATCTAAGATTACGCCAAGATCGTTAACGTGGTTCACACGTGCGATGGGTTCGTCTCCGAGGAAGTACTCCGCAATTAAAGGCTGCCGCTTACGAGAAAAGCTGATGACTGCACATTTGCTGCGGTTTAATGGCAGGCAGTTAATTAATGTCACACCACTCAGCGAAGAGGTTGAATTGACGTTGCAGAAAATTGATGTCGTCGTTGTCGTTTATGGTGTAAAATAGTTTTAGGTCATCAGCATAACAAAGTTTGGGGACGTCGAGGAGCGATAACACGTCGTTGAAGTAAATTAGGAAAATAATCGGTCCGAGATGGCTACCTTGAGGCACACCGGAGGTAGCAGGAAACTGCCTGGAAAAGGTGTCACCCGTTCGAACAATCAATTTACGACCAGTTAAGTAACTGCGGAACCAGCCGAGTAGAGTACCACAGAATCCTAAGCGTTCGAGTTTTCCGATGGCAATTTCATGGTTCACCTTGTCGAAAGCAGCAGGCAGATCGGTATAGATTGCATCGGTTTGAGATTTGGCAACTAAACTTTCATGCACAAAAGAAGTGAACGTTAGCAAGTTACTTGTCGTAGAGCGTTTGGGCATGAATCCGTGTTGATCATTGGAGATGTTATTTTTGCAGTACGTGAAGAAAGGATCCAAAACCACCAATTCGAATAGTTTGGCAATCGAACATAAGGCAGAGATTCAACGGTAATTGTTAACATCTCTTCTATCTCCTTTTTTATGTACCGGGAACATGTAAGCTTCCTTCCATAGTAGAGGGAAGGTGGTTCTATCTAGCGAAGCTTGAAAAATGAGCCGAATAGGGGCAAAACGATTTTGGGCAAGTCTTGAGGTTACGTTGTACGCGACGTAGATAGTTATGGTAACAACGTTCACTGGCTTTTTTGTAAACGGAGTTAAGTTTACGATAAATATCCTTAGTATACGATGATTTATGCATTTTGTAGTTTCGAAGAGCACATCTTTTTGCCGTCTTCAGTTGTCGCAGCTCAGTCGTGATCCAAGGGATTCGCATATTTTGCTACTGGAGCGTTTTGGAACGTGGCGATTGATGACATAATTCAGAATGTGTGAAAAGGTATCAGCGGCAGCGTTGGGATTAGAAAGATCAAGCTCAGATACCCAGTCGATAGTGCCCAGAATGTGAGAGATGTCATCGAAGTTGGCGTTCTTAAAGTCGAGGTAGAAGGTCACTGGTTTTTCTACTGTAGCGTTCAGCCTAGTTACTTCGAATGATGCCATGAGAGCAGGGTGATGTGGGACTACTTTAACAAGCGGTGCAGGAGCGAGTTCGATGGTCGGTAAACGAGGTCCATCATTGGCAAAGCAGAGGTCCAGCGTACGACCGTGTTCGTTCACCACGCCGTTGATTTGGCGCAAGGTCGCTGCACTCAGGGAGTCCAATATGATGTTTGAAGGCGCCGAAAAAGTAGAGCGTGCTGGGTCTGGGTACAGAAAGCTGCCATGGCTGGAGCACCACTTCAAACCGGGCATATCGAAGTCGCCAATGACTAGTAAGTCATCTTCTGGAGCGCAGAAGGAACTAACTTCGAAGATGCAGCGAGAAAACGACTCGGCGAGGGCAACATCTCTTGAGCGATCGGTTGGCAGATACACTACACATACGTACAATTTCCGGTCTACAAGATCAATGCGAATCCATACAAGTTCCAGATCGCACCAGGAATTGTTGTCGATAAGCTGCGCTGGAAGATTCGACTTCACGGCAAGTAGTACCCCGCCTCCACTGGACTTTTTGCTGTTTCGTGCGCTACGGTCACAGCGGAACACTGCGTAATCAGGGCCGAAGATCTGACTTGATAGTGTGCGGTCATTCAGCCATGTTTCCGTGAAGGCGATGACGTCATAGCAGGAACACGAAGTTGCGAGCAGGTAGTCGGTCAGGCAGGAATTGATACCCCCCACATTTTGGTAGTAAAGGGTAATGGTATCTAAAGGACCCGGAGCGGATCTGGTGCAATCTGGAATGAATCAGGGGTACCATACTTGCCTGAATTCACAGGCTGGAGAACCCCTTCGCCGCAGACGAACTCAGGGCCGGGACGACTGATGACGCTGGCAGGAATCAGCGCGACTGAGTCGAAGGGCTCAGAGGTCTCCGAAGTGCCTAGCTCATTGCGTCCCGGTGTAGAAACCCCAGAATAGTTGGAGATGTTCTCGTTAGGTGGGTAGTTGCCGAAGTAATACTGGCTGGAGTCAGCGCTGTTGGTACGACTGGAAACCGAAAAAGCGTCACGCGGTGTGAAAGTTCCAAAGGACAACTTATACTTGCCTGTCGATGCAGGCTGGAGAACCACGTCGCCGCAATCGAACTCAGGGCCGGGACGACAAGTATACTTGCTGATTTTATTTAGCCTTTCAAAATGTTAGTAGTATTATTTAAATCTGAATTTCATTTGTCCTCGACACTGGTAATAAGTCCAACAAGCAATCCATATACTCGAAATTTTTCGAATCATACACAAATGCTTTCAACCAACGTTTGGAAAATAACATGCGTCACGCGAACAGAAATCCATGACGATAGTCAAGCTTTTCCAGTCCCTTGATGCATGACTAGTAGTCAAATGAGATCTGAAACGTGATGGTGAAGGAAAATCAACAACCACATCAACTATGATGTTTGAAAAATTTATGCTCTGGTTCAAACAATGATTCATTCACTTATTTTTCACTTTTTTCAATACAAGCAATTTACGGCATCACTGCCGACCGTTGTGTAATGTGGAACCTTCGATGGGGTGCTGGCTTCTTCCGTTGGCCATTCGCTGGGGTATACAGGTGCCTGGCTCTTTGGTTCCGGCAAGGTCTTTCCGATGGCATTTTCCCCGATTTCACACCGGTCCATGTTGAACAACAAAACACATTTTCGATGGCTGCCAATTATTTTCCCGTGCCGTCTTCGCCGATCGGGAGGAATTAACCGGGAGCTATGTTGATAAAAGCCTGCCTATCGGATCTGTGGAACAGCATCTAGAAAAAATAAATCTATAGGGGAGAGTGGGGATACTTGATCCCCTTTTCTTATTTTCACCATATCTTTTTGGAAAAATTTAGCAACTCGTCGTCTTCGACATTTTCTGACAGCTTGTAACTTCAAGTTTCTATGCTCCAAAAATTAGAACGATACTTGAACTCGTTGATGAACTAGAAGCATTTTCGTGGGAGTAAAAAAATTGCGATTTTTCTGAAGTTAGGGGAGACTTGATCCCCTATTGAAGAAGACTTGATCTTTTATTCAGAAAGTCCTAATCCTTGTATAAAAATCAAACAAAACCCCAAGATAGAATGTTAATTGACTATTTTGGTCATGTTTGTTCTCATTTCACAATCTATAGCAGACATACGAAGAAAATTCTATAACTTTGTCTCAACGCTAATAACATTGCATACTTAAAGGCGCTATTTTTATTAATTAAGAGAAAATTAATTATTTTTGCTCTTTTCTCCAGACAATTGTTTGATAAATATTAGTTTTTGGAAAAATATTAGTGATTTCGTAATCAGCAATCATAACGATCAATTCAGAAGAAGAATATGCCGTTTGGAAGGGGGATCAATTGTACCCAATTCTAAGGGATCAATTGTACCCATAATCAACATTTTAGAAAACTTTTTCTGAAAAAAGTTGAGAGTTTTCCATTGCTTTGAAAATATGGCATTATTAAGTTTATTTTACGCTCGAACGATTGATACATTGGAACAAATTTTTTTTTCATAATTTTCCCATGTAAGGAACATTTTAAAGTGATGAAAAAAGATCTTCAAGTTACATTTTGTGAAATTTTTCAAACAAAGTTCAATTACTCAAACAATTATTTTGTTAAAATTTTTTAAACTACAAGCATTGTTTTTTTGCTCATTTTGGCACATTTTTCTAGAACATTTGATCTTTGTAAGACATTCCAGTTTCGAGATATAGCTAAGGAATCAAGTATCCCCAGGGATCAAGTATCCTCATTCTCCCCTATATATAAAAAGCAATTTCTGTATGTTTGTTTGTTTGTTTGTTTGTTTGTTTGTTTGTTTGTTTGTTTGTTTGTTTGTTTGTTTGTTTGTTTGTTTGTCCTCTATAGACTCAGCCGTCTTAAGAGCTAGAAGTCTGAAATTTGGCATGGATGCTCATTAGGACCAGGAATGATGAAAAATGTTTTTAGATTTTCGGATGACCCCTTCTGAAGGGGGTCGTCCATAGAAGACAAATATTGTTTTCACGATATTGACGATACTTCTCGTCGGATCGTGTTGAAAATTTGCACATGAGTGTTATGAAAGACGAGCAATAGATTTCTGGTGTTGAATTTCGTGTAAGGGGTCAGTCAAAGGGGTCGTCCATAATAACTGTTCGCTGTTTTTGCGATATTGACGTTATTATACATCGTATTCAGATGAAAATTGGTACACGATAGTTTTGAGTGACGTGCAATCGATTGGAGGTATCAAATTTGGTGTAAAGGGTCGTCAAAAGGGGTCGTCCATATTAAATTTTCAGTATTTTAGTGATATTGTCGTTTTTATACATCGGATTGGGATGAAAATTTGCGCATAGCAGTTATTAGGGACAACCAACTGATTTCACTTATCCATACTAAAATCAGGGGTCGGCCAAAGGGGTCGTCCATGTTAACTATTCACTGTTGATGCGATATTGTCGTTATTATACATCGGATTCAGACGAAAATTGGTAAACGAGAGTTTTGAGAGATGAGCAATAGATTTCAGGTATTAAATTCAGTTTAAGGGGCCGGCAAAGGGGATCGTCCATATAAACCTTTCAATATTTTTGCAATATCGTCCTTATTATACATCGGATTGGGATGAAAATTTGCACACGGTAGTTTTCAGGGACGGGCAATCGATTTCAGAAGTAAATGTTTTGCCAGGGGTCGACGAAAGGGGTCGTCCATATAAATTATTTTTTCACTATTTTTAGCCACATTGACGTTATTATACAATGGATTGCTTTGAAAATTTGCACACGGGAGTTTTGAGGGAAGGGCAATCGATTTCAGATATCAAAGATTATATAAGAGCCCCCGAAAGAGGTTTAGCTTTTTGGCAATAATTGCGTTGTTGTGCAATGATTTAGTCGAATTTATACACGTGGTTTTTGATTCCTGATTTCAAATTTGGTAGCAGACGACAGAAAAAGTGATCGTCCAATATATTTGCAATTATTACTTAACAATGAATTCAGAAGTGCATCTGGAAAATGCTTGGCAATTGACTTTCATACAAACTGTTCATGACATATTCAAAGTTGAAAGCGAAACGGAGTTCGTATGGGATCAGCTAGTCAAATATAAAAAATACAGTTCTCAAAAGTCAAAACCATTATTAGTATAAAAAAGCAACTCGCCGCATCCAAAATATTTCGATGCCCGTCACTAAAAAAACTGACCGTGAAAACTTGCTTGCCAAAATGGTGCGCATTGAAGAATCTTCAATCAACAATCACAATAAAATTATTGCTATACCTACCGTGTTTCTGTCATTTTTGTCAACTATGAAATATTTTGAACTAACTATATTCTTCACGGTGACTTTAAAATTTATGGTGATTTCAAAATAAACTACAGTTGATAGATATTTAGAAACTACGATGAAGTTTACTGTTAAATTGATAATCATTGTTCGGTTATTTTAAAACCATGGTCTTTGTTATTCGGGAAATTCCTTAACATCTATTTCTTCGGGGATGTTATTTATAACGCCTTTGACGGACACAAAACCCTTTGGAATATAAGCTGAATATTTTCCAAGCATAAATTTTTACAATTTACAAGCTTGTTTGCTTCTTTCCTATCATCGAAACTTCACTAGCACTTTCGAGCGACCAATTTTCCGAATATCCAGAACTGATTTCGTGAAACTATTTTGCTTCAGAATCATTCCGATCGAAGTTTTATTGATAACGATTTGATTTTCCTTTTCGTTTACTTTTTCCACTATAGCTTTGTCGAACCAAAAAAAAAACAATAGCTTTGTATGGACTGTTGTCGTTATTTGCATAAAAAAAATTTCAAACACTTTTTCTCCGCCATCTTTATTCTCTTGTTGCACTGTCTTTTCACAACTATCCAAATTGCTATCCATAGGAGCCCCTGATGGGGCACGAGTCTCGACACTCATTCTAAACAACCAATTAGCAAAAATTTTAGCAATCATTTTTATCACTAAAATTCAACAGTCACTTATTTGAAAACCGAATCTTGTTTTTGAAAAAATCACGACTATGCGCTACGGCAGCTCAAACAAGAATGTCGCTTACCTCCCTTAGGTCCCTCGAGGTTAACACTCTGATTTGATTACCCCTGGTATCGCGCTATTTATTAAGCGAAATAAAAACCACTCGACAAAATGTCACCAA
Source organism: Uranotaenia lowii (assembly GCF_029784155.1). Lineage (NCBI taxonomy): Eukaryota > Metazoa > Arthropoda > Insecta > Diptera > Culicidae > Uranotaenia > Uranotaenia lowii. Next base: position 356,945,693 of record NC_073693.1, on the reverse strand, counting down.
ATTTTGCACATGTACACAAAACAGAACTAGCTAATTTTGCTGGAATTTTTTATTGAATTCCATCCACGAAATCAAAATTTATTAACAAAAGAAATTGGTGTATTAATTTCGAGAACATTGCTTATAACGATTAAGATCCATTTTGAGAATCTTGTTAGTGCAAAATCAATTTTGAGTTTACCTAGTATTGATTTTTTAAAAAGCAACAGCTCGAGACCGATTGCACAGCTTATTTTCGGCCATTAAAATGTTTTAAACTTAAAGGATTGATTCCTTAAAATAAAAACTTCAGCCTTTGATTCAAAAGATATTTTGATTTGCCTTGCAAGAAGAATAGAGAACCGAAAAATCGAATCAAGTTTGTGGCCGGCCGTGTGAAAATGTGGATCAGAGTTAGCTAAATTAGGAGGATTCAGGATGAAGTATGGTAAGCAGTGTGGTAAGTATGTTAATTAAAGAGCTTATATTGAAGATTGTCTATAAGTGATTGCATTTTTACAGGACCAGGGTCAACGGATGGTATTTTTTTCAAGTCCCTGGATGCCCCAACCGAGTTAAAGCTTCACAAGATGACGCCAGCGGACACCAAATCCAGCGGTTAAGTAAGAAGTTAGGATCGGATGATTCGAGTTTAGTGAACAAGTTTGTGACTCAGTGTTTTACTTGTTTGTAATTTAAAATAAAGTTAATATTTAAAATACTTTCTTTTAATTACAACAGAAATTATTTCTTCCAATTGGAATAAATGGAAAATTGTTCAATGAATAAACGCTTCAAAATCTAAATCTGAGTTACGTTAGGGTAAAAGAAAATAACATTGAATCAAATGAAACTGTTTTTTTAATCAAAGCATTAATATTTTGAATCAAAGATTTTTTAAATGAAAATTCTTTGAAACAAAGGGTAAATTTTATCCCAAAATCAAAGGAAATTTCTTTTGTTTTGCGGCTCTTTTCTTTAAATTAAAAAATTTTTTCGCTGGGTGTAGTTTGAGGTGAATTTTTGACATTTAAAAAAAATAGAGTCATTTTCCATGAGTAAGACTGGAGTAAGAAAGAAAGAGGGAAGACTGCGAGGGACTTAGGAATTGAATTTTCATTTCATTTGTTTTTGTAGTTAAAATTTTATCAGTAATGTTAAAAATTTAGCCCCTTAATTTTTGCAGCATCATTCAATTTTAATTGTTGTTCGGCCTTCACACATTAAGGATCGCGACGTTGGTTTTTTGAGCCGCGAAGAAATCTAATCCAAGAAACACTGAAATTCTGCATTTTGTTTCTCAGAATTCACTGGTTCATAAGTTAACAATTTTGTATCTTTGAGCCACCGAAAGTGATGTGTTAAATTTTTGTGTTTGTGTCCAATCATTTGAGTTATGTCTCTAAGAGTAGCTCATACGCAGAAATGAAAGAACGAGAATTCCCATACTTGGTCCGAAATTTGTTAACAAATGGCATTTTCGATTATAACCTGTGGCAATTTAGTTCTCCACGAGGTTTGCTCTAACTTCTGTTTATTTTGTTTGACTTTTGGGTAACCGAGCATCAGTGTAAAATTTGAGATGATTTGGTTGATTCTTGAATTAGCGCAAGGCGTTTCAATTTTGTATGGAAATTTCTATGGAAGAAGATATTTTTGAACATTTAATCATCCAGAAAATACAATTTAGGTAGCTGGAAATTAATTTGGTCTTTTGACAATTCTTAAGCTACATTTTTCGCTAACAATACAAGCAGCTAAACATTCCATGAAAAAAGTTATAACAATTTTAAAATAAAAAAAATCTTTATCCATTTAAAAGTATTCAAAAATGGCAGACTTTGCTTGCTAGAGCTTATAATTAATTGATAAAATATTTTTTCAAAAGTTATATTAATCAATAAATTCTCTGGCTATGCAGAGCAGTTTTTTGAGATTTTTTATTCTCATCCTACGGTTTCCGTAGTCAAAAATGCTAAAATGTAAAAAATTAATTTTGATAAAAAAAATTTTGTAGAACATCAAATATCTTTCCTGGGGTACAAGTTAGGTTTGTGCTTGGTTCACATGAATTGTACTGCAAGAATCAAGAAATATTTTTCATACAAAGTTATAGTTATTGGAACTTTAAGCACATCTCTGGTGATTCTTGAATGAATAATTTTGTTTTCTATACAAATTTCCATACAAAATTAAAATTCGTTGCACTAATTCAAGACTGGATGGATCGCTTCCAAAAAAATGTTATTGCAATTTCTGGCAGCAAAAACAACCAAAAAATGTTATGGGAGGTGTAAAAATTGAAGAATTTGAAATTTCCATACAAAGCATGCAGCTATTCACTGCCGCATTCCCCTTAACGTAAAAAATAATCGAAGTTATCAATCTTACCCCGAATTACGGTAGTGAGTTTCTCACTTTACATATAAGAATCCGCCTTTGGTTATGCAATGAAAATTCAAAGGTTCCGTGGAGATTTCACGAGAATCGCGTTTTTATTTAACCTGCATTAACATAACGCTAAATTATCGTTTTCATTTTAGTTTTCATGCAAAATACCATCAACAAATTTTAAGTTCTTCAAAATGAAAATTTTTAAAATTTGATTTGTTTTAACAATTTTGACGATTTATTCTCGATTTATAGATGACGATGACTATTATTATGTTTACAATCTCGGAAGTCAGGGTGATAAATTTCACACTCTAAACAAACGATAGAATCTCCCCCTTTCTTCCGGATGTCAAGCACGAATCTCCTCCGGTAGCACAACAACTCTATCTCTGTCAGAGCCCTACAAAGAGACCAAAACCGAGGGAGAATAGCTCGAATATTTTCTCGCATAATCAGATTACGCGTTGGGAAAACAAATTAATTAGGATTTCCCATTATTGAGCGCATCTACCCTTTGGTTGGATGGTTGGTTTGAATTGGTTTTCCAAAAGCTGTTGGGGAGATCGTTCGACTTCGATGCCGCCGTCTATCCGACCACGTGTAAATTTCGAAGTCGATTCATTGCTCGTTCGCTGTTTGTCTATTAAATTTCATACTACCAATAATCCTGATAAATTAAATTTTTGCCTTTGTGTAGCTGGATGAATTTGGTACGATTTTTTTTTCGATCGTCTTTCAGTTTGTTTGTGGAACAAATAAACCTCCGACTTATCCTGCAAACAATAAAAATGTTAGGATAGCCTGCAAATCTTCAGGTTCGACAACCGGAAACGTAACGAAAAAAACAGAATGGGGTTTGTTTTTTACCACTCTCTCTCTGGTAGTAAGATATCTAGTTCGTGTTCATTTCGCGGAATCTGCCAACGTAAGGCAGATGATATCTCTGCCTTTTGACTAACGATGGCGAATGTAGGAAAGTATAACAACTTCCAGTGTACCCGAACATAAGTAGGTACCTAGTTGGAAAGCGCGTTGGCCAGAGTGGAAAAGTAAAAAAAAAAACGTCCAACTTCAGCATCGCTTTTCCGGTGAAACTGCTGCTGAGTGTTCTGAATATACATTATTTCCGGTACTTTTTTGCCTCGGTCCCATTTCCGGATCGACACCCACTTCAGTGGAAGGCAACTAATTTCGAGAGACTATAAAGAAAAGTAGATGGATGGTTGTTTTACAACAAAGATCTAGAAAATCCCTAAAAATCGTAAACATATGATCTGTTCATCGTTTTTTCGATCTTTCAAGTGGGAATGTTTCTGACGAATTTTTTTATGGGAGATGAAATTTTCATTAAATTTGATGAAACGCTATAAAAGTTATATTTATTTAATCTAGTCGGATTTCCCGAATTTTTTTATCTTCATTTGTAAAAACGAATAAAAAAAACTCAAACCGAATAACTTCACTTGATATTCAATTTTTGAAAATACTTCTGCAATCTTACTGACAAAAATATAGTTTGGGTTGAACTCGTATCGATTTAAAATCTTTCAAACTGAGAGCAAATTATTCAATGCTACATTATATTGTCCACTTGGTTCTGTGATCTGTTATATCGTCTCTTTCAAATTTTATCTCAACATCTCTAAACAAACATGCAGAAAGAGTGCTCATTGAAATATTAAACGTCGTATAAGCCACTTTTGTTTGACAAGATTTTGGAACCTTTATCGAAAACGTTTATGATCTTCAAGTGTTTGAAGCCAAAAACATTTTCTCAAAACAAAACTTCAAAAATAATGCACTAATCTAGCCAGGTCAAGATCGTTTAGCTGCTAGAAAACGCTTGAGTTTATTTTAAAAATTCATTCATACAAATTTTCTATAAAGAACATAATATGTTAACATTATTAAACGCCTTTGTATAGGCAATATATGATCTCAAACAGATTGTTGTTTCGGAAATTAAACTCTTAGGATATTCTATACGTTTAACTTTATATCTTACCTTTGCAGTGTCCACTACAGGAAGATTAATGATTGTTTACAAAGTTTTCCCAAACATCTCGTTTCTCTCAAATAGCCGCACGGAATCCGACAGAATGCGTACGGTACCCGTGAGATTGTCGCGCTTTTTGTGGAATTCAAAGAAATAAGGACCTTAGCCATCAAAACACAAATAAAAATTGTACCTGATTCGGTTTCGGTCCTAGCTCAAAGGTGAATAATTGAAACTCGAAAGAGGTCCTCCACACTGTTTAAAATGGGAACCTTTTTTTCTGGAAACCGACCGCACAAAATCATGCAACATTGTAATCCTGTCGAAAGCCCAACCAAGGTCTTTCTGAACTGAGTTCGCGCTTATCAAACGTCAACCGTGCTTTTTTCCCTTCTGATTGCTTATAGGTTGGTTGAGCTATGGAAAACTTTTGAACTGAACGAGCAGCCACAAAAGACGACTGTCGTTTAGCCGCGCGTTGTCTTCGTCTCCCATTCTAAGATCTTTACCTATACATCGAGGTAATTAATCACGCTTTTCAGGGCTTTCCTAACAGTTTTCTAGCCCACAGAATCGATGACCCAAGACAGAACTGCGATTTCAAAAGACATTCTTATTGATCGAACCGCTGCTTGTCACCTCTGCTCGGCTCTTAATAGATATTTAATGATGTTTCTTCGCATTTTGGCTCGACAATCAAACTCGAACCTGGACCATAAAGATAGAACACTCGCCTGAGAAAGAAGCCTCTTCCAAAGTGTGTATTTATTTATTGCAATAAATCACGCGTCATTAAGTTCCAATTCCCAAAATTGCCAAACTGTCCCAGCCCGCCCAAGAGACAGCAAAAACATGTCCCCTCGCGAATGTTGTCGTGGCATTCCACTTTCGAAGTAGGAAAATATATAGAACAGGAAACCGGAAGTGATTCATAATCGACGCGATGCAATTCATAACGCAGTCCTATTCTAAGTCCTTTCCAAATAGATGGCGAAATCGTTCGTGTTCGATGTCATTGGTTGGGATGTGCCTTCCGATTCCGGTGGCATGGCAAAATTTTGTGTTATCTTAATCTCAAATAGGGACACTTGATTAGTGTAAGCACCCATCGCTTTCAATTCATGATTCTAATAAAAGCTTTTCGAACAAATGCGTGCTTCGTTTTGCGCCTTTGTGTAGGCAACAAAAAACTTCATTCTTAGTTAACCCTTTCCTTCCCATGGTAGCACAGGTGATCCACAACTTTGCACAGCTCGCATTTAAACTGGGCGCTTTGGATCAACACCATTTTTTCACTGAATGTGTAGATATGAGTGAAGAAACATTGCACGAAATTTGAAGAAAATCGGTTCGCTAGGTTTTGCTTGACAGATCAAAAGCTGCAAAAAAAGTCGATTTTTTTCGAATTTAAATCAAGTCGTCATTTGTTGTTCAATAACTTGACAAGTTTTTAAAATTTCTTTCAAATAAAAATACTGACGTGCAGAAGGTTGCTTATGCAAGCAGAATCAAATGATGGTTTACTTAGATTTCAACTAAAACATATAAATTTTTGAGTAAGTAAAGTGGATCACTGGTGATACACTGGGAACAAAACGTACTTTTGTTCTTGTGAAGCTTCTTATCAATACTCATCAAAATCATTTCGTCAACAAAAAAATCGCTTCAGGATTGTTGTTTCATTTGCTTAAATGACCACATGTCTCGAAATATATGTAAAAGTTCGTGATTTTCTCGAAAAGCGGCATGTTTTGTTTTCCTTGCGCAAAGTGTCATGGCGGCCATTGTTCAAGGCAAAAATGAAAATTTCAAATATTCCAATAAATAGACTTTCGAGGGATGCGAATACCAAAGAAGTTTTTTATCTAATAGGATCGTTTTAGTTTGTGATCAATGAAGTGATGAAATTCCACGTTTTTTTGTATTTATTTCCTGTTTTTCATTTGCACCCTATGTGTTGTTATCTTCCCAATGAAGCACATATGATCCACCTCAAAAACCAAATTTATCAAATGGATCATTAAAGTAGGCCTCAATTATGCATCTTTTGTTCTAGAACATTAGCTGTAAATCAATATTTCTATTTTTAAAACGTGAAAAACCTCGTGGGAAGGAAAGGGTTAAGTAAACATTAATTTTTCTTTCGAAGGCTCATTTACTGTGAGAATCTTGCCGAAAAAAACTTCAAGTCTTTTTTGTCATTTTTTGTCATTTTTGTAATTTTTGTCATTTCTGTCATTTCTGTCATTTTTGTCCATTTTTGTCATTTTTGTCATTTTTGTCATTTTGGTCATTTTTGTCATTTTTGTCATTTTTGTCATTTTTGTCATTTTTGTCATTTTTGTCATTTTTGTCATTTTTGTCATTTTTGTCATTTTTGTCATTTTTGTCATTTTTGTCATTTTTGTCATTTTTGTCATTTTTGTCATTTTTGTCATTTTTGTCATTTTTGTCATTTTTGTCATTTTTGTCATTTTTGTCATTTTTGTCATTTTTGTCATTTTTGTCATTTTTGTCATTTTTGTCATTTTTGTCATTTTTGTCATTTTTGTCATTTTTGTCATTTTTGTCATTTTTGTCATTTTTGTCATTTTTGTCATTTTTGTCATTTTTGTCATTTTTGTCATTTTTGTCATTTTTGTCATTTTTGTCATTTTTGTCATTTTTGTCATTTTTGTCATTTTTGTCATTTTTGTCATTTTTGTCATTTTTGTCATTTTTGTCATTTTTGTCATTTTTGTCATTTTTGTCATTTTTGTCATTTTTGTCATTTTTGTCATTTTTGTCATTTTTGTCATTTTTGTCATTTTTGTCATTTTTGTCATTTTTGTCATTTTTGTCATTTTTGTCATTTTTGTCATTTTTGTCATTTTTGTCATTTTTGTCATTTTTGTCATTTTGGTCATTTTGGTCATTTTTGTCATTTTTGTCATTTTTGTCATTTTTGTCATTTTTGTCATTTTTGTCATTTTTGTCATTTTTGTCATTTTTGTCATTTTTGTCATTTTTGTCATTTTTGTCATTTTTGTCATTTTTGTCATTTTTGTCATTTTTGTCATTTTTGTCATTTTTGTCATTTTTGTCATTTTTGTCATTTTTGTCATTTTTGTCATTTTTGTCATTTTTGTCATTTTTGTCATTTTTGTCATTTTTGTCATTTTTGTCATTTTTGTCATTTTTGTCATTTTTGTCATTTTTGTCATTTTTGTCATTTTTGTCATTTTTGTTATTTTTGTCATTTTTGTCATTTTTGTCATTTTTGTCATTTTTGTCATTTTTGTCATTTTTGTCATTTTTGTCATTTTTGTCATTTTTGTCATTTTTGTCATTTTTGTCATTTTTGTCATTTTTGTCATTTTTGTCATTTTTGTCATTTTTGTCATTTTTGTCATTTTTGTCATTTTTGTCATTTTTGTCATTTTTGTCATTTTTGTCATTTTTGTCATTTTTGTCATTTTTGTCATTTTTGTCATTTTTGTCATTTTTGTCATTTTTGTCATTTTTGTCATTTTTGTCATTTTTGTCATTTTTGTCATTTTTGTCATTTTTGTCATTTTTGTCATTTTTGTCATTTTTGTCATTTTTGTTATTTTTGTCATTTTTGTCATTTTTGTCATTTTTGTCATTTTTGTCATTTTTGTCATTTTTGTCATTTTTGTCATTTTTGTCATTTTTGTCATTTTTGTCATTTTTGTCATTTTTGTCATTTTTGTCATTTTTGTCATTTTTGTCATTTTTGTCATTTTTGTCATTTTTGTCATTTTTGTCATTTTTGTCATTTTTGTCATTTTTGTCATTTTTGTCATTTTTGTCATTTTTGTCATTTTTGTCATTTTTGTCATTTTTGTCATTTTTGTCATTTTTGTCATTTTTGTCATTTTTGTCATTTTTGTCATTTTTGTCATTTTTGTCATTTTTGTCATTTTTGTCATTTTTGTCATTTTTGTCATTTTTGTCATTTTTGTCATTTTTGTCATTTTTGTCATTTTTGTCATTTTTGTCATTTTTGTCATTTTTGTCATTTTTGTCATTTTTGTCATTTTTGTCATTTTTGTCATTTTTGTCATTTTTGTCATTTTTGTCATTTTTGTCATTTTTGTCATTTTTGTCATTTTTGTCTTTTAGGTCATTTTCGTCATTTTTCACAAATGCAACATTCGTTTTTATTGTATCATTTGGCTGTACTTTTTATCGGAGATCTTAAAAACGTGATGACAGAATAATTTTGAACCATGATTTTAAATTCTTTGAGAATTCAAAAGTCTTGATTTGATAAATTTTTCGAATTTTGGGTGCATTTTAGAAGTTGCATACAACTATCCATTTGTAGCTGTGCAAGACTGTGTTCAACTGCCCTATCCAGGAAGGAAGAATGAGGTTTGCGTCTATACTAATCTTAGTTCTCATAACACTGAGATAAAATAATTTTTTATTTCATTCGAATTGTCATCAAAACTTTATCTCAATATCGCTGGGCCTTTGATAAATTTCCTTATCCATTATTTAACAATTTTTTATTCAGAATAAAAAATTCAATTTTTCTCCTAAAACAAAACAATTTCCTTAATGTTTTTGCAATTTTATACGGAAGAAAATATGTAAATTGGATAATTCTACTTGATATTGTTTTCACGTAAAAACTTCGTTTTGAAAAATTATTTGTTTATTACAATTGATTTAATATTATTAGACTGTTAATGGTTTTGATAATTTTTGTAAGATTTCTTAGCTGAAATGAAAATTGAGCTTATATTCTTTCAAGCATTTAAATTTAAATTTTTAATGCATTTAAATCTTCCAATTTCATTAGTTTTTTGCTCAGTGTTTGAGAACTGCTGTCATTTTTCATGTTCCCATTACCACAGTTGACTAGGTTTGTTTCGAAAAAAAAATACCGCCGGTCGCGCTTGAAATTTGACAGCAATCTGTGTTATTTTTCGGAATTTTCCGCCAAACCGGACCTAGCCAACAAGTTTTGATCGTTTTCACATTTCTGGTAATTGGTGTTACTCGATTATTTAGTAGTTTTACGCGTTTTCGCATTTGTTATCAGTTTTGTCTCGATTGTTTGAATCTTCCAAGGGTACGACCCCAATTGTTTGAATAATCTTTAAAACGATTATATCGTAAAAAAGTAATAGCTGAGCCCGACATGAAAATTACGCATTAGTGATCGAATTATAAAATCCAAACTCAATCGGAACCATGTCAAAGGTAAAAAAATGTTTTCGCTATTTTGTTGTTACTGACCTGAATTTGGTTTCTTCTTTAGGATATTCGTTCATTCTTCACTTCCGGGCCGAAGGTGAAGAAACCGGAAATCCCGAAGGAATCGGTCAAGCGCAAAGCGATCATCGATAGTGACGATGAGAGTCAGGAAACCCGTCACCAAAAACCATCTGCTCCGGTGTCCGCGGAGAAAAGTCATCACACCAAGAAGCGTCGGGTGATCGATGATTCGGATGAGGAGAAAAGTCCGGTCAAGGCTAAGTCATCTTCTGGAAGTAAGAAACCGGATTTAAGTAAGCTGAAACCCGTTAGTGCGGCCGATGTTTTCGGTTCGGCACCGGTTAAACGGGTTGAAATTCCCAAACCGAGTAAGAAAGCCGTTCGGGAAGAGATTGAAATTCACTCGGATGAAGAGTTTGAAAAAACTTTGAGAGGGTTGGATGAGAGTGATATTATTCCGGAAACACCCCCGGTTAAAAAGGAAAAGGAATCCTCATCCAAAGAAAAGAAACGCGATGATGATCGGAAGGTCAAGGAAAGTCCTTCGAATAAGGGATCTTCTAAAGATAGCCCTTCGAAGAGCAGTAAACATGATGAGAAGAAATCGAAGGATAGCTCGTCTAAGGAAAAGAAAGACCGGGACGATCCAAAAACAAATGGTCATGGATATGGGGACAGCAAGAAGAAAGTTCCCACTCCGGAGAAACAAAAATTAGATCCATCGCCCGAAAAGCACAAAGAGAAGTCTAGCTCTTCTTCAGAAAAGCTCAAAAAGATTCCCCCAAGTCCATCTCCACAGCCCAAGCCGAAGGAAAAACCTATCAAGAAAGAATCAGTCAGTAGCGAAGATTCCAGCACCCCGAGATCCAAAAAGAATGATCTCAACGAATCTGTCCTCACGGATGAAGAGCGTTTCGAGCGAAAGAGAGCCTCCGCGGCACTCTACAAAAAGTTCATGGCTCGCGCTGGTCCTGCCAATCCGGGCAGCAAAGAAATACCGGAAGGTAAACCAAACTGTTTGGCCGGGCTGCAGTTTATCGTAACCGGGGTGCTCGAATCGATGGAACGGGACGAATGTGCCCAAGTCATAAAAGACCTTGGTGGCAAAGTCGTTTCAAGTGTTTCCAAAAAGCTGACCCACATGGTCGTAGGCGATGATGCTGGACCAGCAAA
>NC_073693.1:356809656-356934422 GCF_029784155.1 Uranotaenia lowii | reverse complement strand
CAATTTTGACAATTTCGACCATTCCGACAATTTTGAGAATTTTGACAATTTTGACAATTTTGACAATTTTGACAATTTTGACAATTTTGACAATTTTGACAATTTTGACAATTTTGACAATTTTGACAATTTTGACAATTTTGACAATTTTGACAATTTTGACAATTTTGACAATTTTGACAATTTTGACAATTTTGACAATTTTGACAATTTTGACAATTTTGACAATTTTGACAATTTTGACAATTTTGACAATTTTGACAATTTTGACAATTTTGACAATTTTGACAATTTTGACAATTTTGACAATTTTGACAATTTTGACCATTTTGACAATTTTGACAATTTTGACAATTTTGACAATTTTCAAAATTTTGACACGTTTGACAATTTTGACAATTTTGACAATTTTGACAATTTTGACAATTTTGACAATTTTGACAATTTTGACAATTTTGACAATTTTGACAATTTTGACAATTTTGACAATTTTGACAATTTTGACAATTTTGACAATTTTGACAATTTGACAATTTTGACAATTTTGACAATTTTGACAATTTTGACAATTTTGACAATTTTGACAATTTTGACAATTTTGACAATTTTGACAATTTTGACAATTTTGACAATTTTGACAATTTTGACAATTTTGACAATTTTGACAATTTTGACAATTTTGACAGTTTTGACAATTTTGACAATTTTGACAATTTTGACAATTTTGACAATTTTGACAATTTTGACAATTTTGACAATTTTGACAATTTTGACAATTTTGACAATTTTGACAATTTTGACAATTTTGACAATTTTGACAATTTTGACAATTTTGACAATTTTGACAATTTTGACAATTTTGACAATTTTGACAATTTTGACAATTTTGACAATTTTGACAATTTTGACAATTTTGACAATTTTGACAATTTTGACAATTTTGACAATTTTGACAATTTTGACAATTTTGACAATTTTGACAATTTTGACAATTTTCACAATTTTCACAATTTTGACAATTTTGACAATTTTGACAATTTTGACAATTTTGACAATTTTGACAATTTTGACAATTTTGACAATTTTGACAATTTTGACAATTTTGACAATTTTGACTATTTTGACAGTTTTGACAATTCTGACAATTTTGACAATATTGACAATATTGACAATATTGACAATATTGACAATATTGACAATTTTGACAATTTTGACAATTTTGACAATTTTGACAATTTTGACAATTTTGACAATTTTCACAATTTTGACAATTTTGACAATTTTGACAATTTTGACAATTTTGACAATTTTGACAATTTTTTTACAATTTTGACAATTTTTACAATTTTGACAATTTCGACAATTATGACAATTTTGACAATTTTGACAATTTTGACAATTTTGACAATTTTGACAATTTTGACAATTTTGACAATTTTGACAATTTTGACAATTTTGACAATTTTGACAATTTTGACAATTTTGACAATTTTGACAATTTTGACAATTTTGACAATTTTGACCATTTTGACAATTTTGACAATTTTGACAATTTTGACAATTTTGACAATTTTGACAATTTTGACAATTTTGACAATTTTCAAAATTTTGACACGTTTGACAATTTTGACAATTTTGACAATTTTGACAATTTTGACAATTTTGACAATTTTGACAATTTTGACAATTTTGACAATTTTGACAATTTTGACAATTTTGACAATTTTGACAATTTTGACAATTTTGACAATTTTGACAATTTTGACAATTTTGACAATTTTGACAATTTTGACAATTTTGACAATTTTGACAATTTTGACAATTTTGACAATTTTGACAATTTTGACAATTTTGACCATTTTGACAATTTTGACAATTTTGACAATTTTGACAATTTTGACAATTTTGACCATTTTGACAATTTTGACAATTTTGACAATTTTGACAATTTTGACAATTTTAACAATTTTGACCATTTTGACAATTTTGACCATTTTGACCATTTTGACAATTTTGACAATTTTGACAATTTTGACAATTTTGACAATTTTGACAATTTTGACAATTTTGACAATTTTGACAATTTTGACAATTTTGACAATTTTGACAATTTTGACAATTTTGACAATTTTGACAATTTTGACAATTTTGACAATTTTGACAATTTTGACAATTTTGACAATTTTGACAATTTTGACAATTTTGACCATTTTGACAATTTTGACAATTTTGACAATTTTCAAAATTTTGACAATTTTGACAATTTTGACAATTTTGACAATTTTGACAATTTTGACAATTTTGACAATTTTGACAATTTTGACAATTTTGACAATTTTGACAATTTTGACAATTTTGACAATTTTGACAATTTTGACAATTTTGACAATTTTGACAATTTTGACAATTTTGACAATTTTGACAATTTTGACAATTTTGACAATTTTGACAATTTTGACAATTTTGACAATTTTGACAATTTTGACAATTTTGACAATTTTGACAATTTTGACAATTTTGACAATTTTGACAATTTTGACAATTTTGACAATTTTGACAATTTTGACAATTTTGACAATTTTGACAATTTTGACAATTTTGACAATTTTGACAATTTTGACCATTTTGACAATTTTGACAATTTTGACAATTTTGACAATTTTGACAATTTTGACAATTTTGACAATTTTGACAATTTTCAAAATTTTGACACGTTTGACAATTTTGACAATTTTGACAATTTTGACAATTTTGACAATTTTGACAATTTTGACAATTTTGACAATTTTGACAATTTTGACAATTTTGACAATTTTGACAATTTTGACAATTTTGACAATTTTGACAATTTTGACAATTTTGACAATTTTGACAATTTTGACAATTTTGACAATTTTGACAATTTTGACAATTTTGACAATTTTGACAATTTTGACAATTTTGACAATTTTGACAATTTTGTCAATTTTGAAAATTTTTACAATTTTGACAATTTTGACAATTTTGACAATTTTGACCATTTTGACAATTTTGACAATTTTGACAATTTTGACAATTTTGACAATTTTGACAATTTTGACAATTTTGACAATTTTGACAATTTTGACAATTTTGACAATTTTGACAATTTTGACAATTTTGACAATTTTGACAATTTTGACAATTTTGACAATTTTGACAATTTTGACAATTTTGACAATTTTTACAATTTTGACAATTTTGACAATTTTGACAATTTTGACAATTTTCACAATTTTGACAATTTTGACAATTTTGACAATTTTGACAATTTTGACAATTTTGACAATTTTTTTACAATTTTGACAATTTTTACAATTTTGACAATTTCGACAATTTCGACAATTATGACAATTTTGACAATTTTGACAATTTTGACAATTTTGACAATTTTGACAATTTTGACAATTTTGACAATTTTGACAATTTTGACAATTTTGACAATTTTGACAATTTTGACAATTTTGACAATTTCGACAATTTTGACAATTTTGACAATTTTGAAAATTTTGACAATTTTGACAATTTTGACAATTTTGACAATTTTGACAATTTTGACAATTTTGACAATTTTGACAATTTTGACAATTTTGACAATTTTGACAATTTTGACAATTTTGACAATTTTGACAATTTTGACAATTTTGACAATTTTGACAATTTTGACAATTTTGACAATTTTGACAATTTTGACAATTTTGACAATTTTGACAATTTTGACAATTTTGACAATTTTGACAATTTTGACAATTTTGACAATTTTGACAATTTTGACAATTTTGACAATTTTGACAATTTTGACAATTTTGACAATTTTGACAATTTTGACAATTTTTTTACAATTTTGACAATTTTGACAATTTTGACAATTTCGACAATTATGACAATTTTGACAATTTTGACAATTTTGACAATTTTGACAATTTTGACAATTTTGACAATTTTGACAATTTTGACAATTTTGACAATTTTGACAATTTTGACAATTTTGACAATTTTGACAATTTTGACAATTTTGACAATTTTGACAATTTTGACAATTTTGACAATTTTGACAATTTTGACAATTTTGACAATTTTGACAATTTTGACAATTTGGACAATTTTGACAATTTTGACAATTTTGACAATTTTGACAATTTTGACCATTTTGACTATGTTGACAATTTTGACAATTTTGACAATTTTGACAATTTTGACAATTTTGACAATTTTGACAATTTTGACAATTTTGACAATTTTGACAATTTTGACAATTTTGACAATTTTGACAATTTTCACAATTTTGACAATTTTGACTATTTTCACAATTTTGACAATTTTCACAATTTTGACAATTTTCACAATTCTGACAATTTTGACAATTTTGACAATTTTGACAATTTTGACAATTTTGACAATTTTGACAATTTTGACAAAATTGACAATTTTGACAATTTTGACAATGTTGACAATTTTGACATTTTTAACAATGTTGACAATTTTGACAATTTTGACAATATTGACAATTTTGACAATTTTGACAATTTTGACAATTTTGACAATTTTGACAATTTTGACAATTTTGACAATTTTGACAATTTTGACAATTTTGACAATTTTGACAATTTTGACAATTTTGACAATTTTGACAATTTTGACAATTTTGACAATTTTGACAATTTTGACAATTTTGACAATTTTGACAATTTGGACAATTTGGACAATTTTGACAATTTGGACAATTTTGACAATTTTGACAATTTTGACAATTTTGACAATTTTGACAATTTTGACAATTTTGACAATTTTGACAATTTTGACAATTTTGACAATTTTGACAATTTTTACAATTTTGACAATTTTGACAATTTTGACAATTTTTACAATTTTGACAATTTTGACAATTTTGACAATTTTGACAATTTTGACAATTTTGACAATTTTGACAATTTTGAAAATTTTGACAATTTTGACAATTTTGACAATTTTGACAATTTTGACAATTTTGACAATTTTGACAATTTTGACAATTTTGACAATTTTGACAATTTTGACAATTTTGACAATTTTGACAATTTTGACAATTTTGACAATTTTGACAATTTTGACAATTTTGACAATTTTGACAATTTTGACAATTTTGACAATTTTGACAATTTTGACCATTTTGACCATTTTGACAATTTTGACAATTTTGACAATTTTGACAATTTTGACAATTTTGACAATTTTGACAATTTTGACAATTTTGACAATTTTGACAATTTTGACAATTTGGACAATTTTGACAATTTTGACAATTTTGACAATTTTGACAATTTTGACAATTTTGACAATTTTGACAATTTTGACAATTTTGACAATTTTGACAATTTTGACAATTTTGACAATTTTGACAATTTTGACAATTTTGACAATTTTGACAATTTTGACAATTTTGACAATTTTGACAATTTTGACAATTTTGACAATTTTGACAATTTTGACAATTTTGACGATTTTGACAATTTTGACAATTTTGACAATTTTGACAATATTGACAATTTTGACAATTTTGACAATTTTGACAATTTTGACAATTTTGACAATTTTGACAATTTTGACTATTTTGACAGTTTTGACAATTCTGACAATTTTGACAATATTGACAATATTGACAATATTGACAATATTGACAGTTTTGACAATTTTGACAATTTTGACAATTTTTACAATTTTGACAATTTTGACAATTTTGTCAATTTTGAAAATTTTGACAATTTTGACAATTTTGAAAAATTTGACAATTTTGACAATTTTGACAATTTTGACAATTTTGACAATTTTGACAATTTTGACAATTTTGACAATTTTGACAATTTTGACAATTTTGACAATTTTGACAATTTTGACAATTTTGACAATTTTGACAAAATTGACAATTTTGACAATTTTGACAATTTTGACAATTTTGACAATTTTAACAATGTTGGCAATTTTGACAATTTTGACAATTTTGACAATATTGACAATTTTGACAATTTTGACAATTTTGACAATTTTGACAATTTTGATAATTTTGACAATTTTGACAATTTTGACAATTTTGACAATTTTGACAATTTTGACAATTTTGACAATTTTGACAATTTTGACAATTTTGACAATTTTGACAATTTTGACAATTTTGACAATTTTGACAATTTTGACAATTTTGACAATTTTGACACTTTTGACAATTTTGAAAATTTTGACAATTTTGACAATTTTGACAATTTTGACAATATTGACAATTTTGACAATTTTGACAATTTTGACAATTTTGACAATTTTGACAATTTTGACAATTTTGACAATTTTGACAATTTTGACAATTTTGACAATTTTGACAATTTTGACAATTTTGACAATTTTGACAATTTTGACAATTTTGACAATTTTGACAATTTTGACAATTTTGACAATTTTGACAATTTTGACAATTTTGACAATTTTGACTATTTTGACATTATATAAAAATTTTTTTTCGGCTTTCAAAACACGATATTCCATATCAATGTCCAATTTGAACTGAAGCTCAAAAAAGTGCACCACAAGTCAAACATTGTTTGGAAAGCCAGCAAAGCGCAAATGAAGTTTTTTGACAAGACGAGGAAAAAAGTGCATCAGTTGATTGACGAATACTTCAACCAACTGCAGAGAGGCTATTCGGACTAGAAAGTTTGTGGAAAACCCGAACAAAAACTTGAGTGCATGTTCAACATCAATCACTGATACTTTTTCCACGTTTTTTGTTCTTTTTTCGTTTATCCGGTCTATTAAAGAATAATCTTTTGGTCCAAAGTCTTTGGCAATAGTCAGTTTTGCAAAGGCTTTTCGGCTTTGTGAAAGTTTTTTTTTGTTTCCAGCTTTCATTTGTTTGCTGTGGACTCGTTTCAAACATCTCGGCAAATTGAGTCCGACAAATGGTGGTGGTCTTTGATGATTGTGGAAATGTTTTTTTTTTTTGGCTTTTCTCCGCCTTCAATACTGAGTGTACTGAACACTTTTTTATGGCATTTATAGGGTTAAAATTTAATTGTTGGATGATTAAATTTTCCTCAAAATAGCTTAAAACAATTTCGATTTTCTGAAAACAAAAAAGCTGAAAATCTCAAACCAAAATAGGTAAAACTATTTGAACAGCTGCATAAAAAAAGTTTAGAAAATCTAAAAAGTTCTTCACTCAAGTTCTTAACTGATAAGAATGAAGTGACTAAAATGTCCAAATAGCTAGAAACAGATGAATGCAGTTCTGAAATGATAAGCTTTATTAGCCTTAAAGCTTTTAAACTTTGAACGCGTCTAATTCCATCACATTTTTACCCAAAAATCCTTCTTTTAGACAAAGCGTCTTGATTTCTCAGTTTCTCTAAACTGAATAGCATAGAAAAGCAAATCCCAATTCCCTCTGGTGAGACGTAAAATTTACCAATTGAAAATCACAACAAATCAGCGACGAATGAATTCGCAATCAGTTGATTCCCAGGCGGAATGCATTTTCTATAGAGTTTTTTTTCCTCCAAACAACGGCGATGGAGAAGAGCCTAGCTAGCTAGTAGAAGGAAGTTTTATCCCACACTGCCACCCCTAACAATCGTCAATGTCAAAACTTTGATCCGGAAGTGGAAAACTTTAACAAGCACTTTAGCCAAATCGATACATAGCATAAAAAGTCGAACACGGATTGTAGGCATTAGCTGCAAGCTGCAACAGTTGGATGTCAGGAACAGCATCGAGACGAATAACAAAGATGTGGTGAAGGTTTTTTTTAGATGAACTCGTATCTCACACGTGCTCAGAATATTTCAAAATTGGTTAGAACAAATTTAACAAAAAAGTATTTTAAAAAGTTTAAATGCCCTAAATAATTTACGGTGATTAACTCTTCATTTAAAAAATGCCCTAAATAATTTTAAAAATAAAACATAGACCCTCACCCTAGCTTCTAACATTTCAAATCTAGCCGTCAATCGACGAATTCAATTCTACTTGCCAATTCACTTTTCACTTGTTTGAATTCGAGCAGAAAAAGTTGGTAGTCTCTAAAATTATACATCAATTAATCAATAAATCTTTGAAAAAAGATATGAATGTAAGGTGGGTTTTTTTCAAAATTGAGGGAGTGCTGATAGGCACTTTTACATGGCAACCGTAAAAAATTCCTGGTAATTTGATTAAAGAGTACACTATCAATGTATGACTTAGATTTGGACCAAGTGCCAATTCAATTGAAGACTTTTTTAATGGAAAACCAAACAGACAGTGAAGAGATCTACCGGAAAGCAGCAATGTCTGATTTATTTCCTGCTAAGAAAAAAGACGGTGTAGGTGTTACTGGAATAAAGAAAGCGAATAAAAACCGTCATTTTGTCCTCGGTGGAATGATTGCTTTGTTTTTTCAATGTCGTCTTCATCTCCGGTGACGGATTTCGTGAATTTTGAATGATTGAATTGGATTGGTATGGATTGGTGTTTGAACATTTCCAAAATTTTCCTAAATTTACAAGTTTGTCACAATTCAAATGCAGCTTTCCTAATTTTCCAATTACTAAACAAAGTTCATAATCAAAACGGTTGAGTATATTTTTAATGAAACTCCTTCCTAATTTTTTCCCACGTCCTGTAACGGATACGGAGCAAATCTGCGCTTGATCAAAATTGTCCCACTTCAGCAGAGCCCCTCCTCGTTGTTGAGTGAGTATATTTAATTACGGGTCCCGTAATCCCAGATCAAGTATTTAATTATGCAAGTTTCCCCACTCCAAAGTTGTTAAAATAAGATAACGAATCTCCAAACGAGAGAAGCAAACAAAAATTGACCCACACACGTTCATGTCGCGCAAAAATTTGGGGAAACAGCATCGAAACGCGCGATGTTGATTAACGGAGCCACTTCTGGCGCCGGAATAAATCTCATTCGAGCGAGCCAACAACAGCAGCAGCGTCCATCCGGGTGTTAATGAGTGAATTTTCATCAGTTTTCCATTTTCCCGGTTCGAGTGGGCAGGATTTATGACCTGGACCTGGAGATACATTCCGAAGGGGAGGCAGAATCGAGAACAGAAAAAAAGTGTAATTATCAAGGATTTTCCTATGATCTATCCACCAAAATGGCAATGTACGAAGGTCCCGGCAGCAAAAAAAACAATAACGGTTTGTTTGAGTGGACGTTCGGGGTCCTTTCTTTCTCTGATGTGGCTTAATGAAATCTGGTATGGTTTTAAGAGATAGATGAGGACAAAAAATCATCAATTCTGATGTCACCTTTGATGTTTATTTTGGTCGTGTAATTGAATTTCATCCACGTGTAAACAGTTTAAAATTTACGTTTACGAGCCTTTGATTGTTCTAAAAAAACGATAGAATGGAAAAAATAACAATTTTTTTTGGAATTTTGAACAATGTTTCCATAGAACAAGATTTAAAAAAGGTAATCCGGAAGTAAAACAAGTACTTTAAAAACATTCGTCACTTTCGCGTTTGCTCACTTCCGACAAAAAACACTCGATTTTTTTTAATTCATAAATATAAGAAATTTTTTAACAAATTTGATCTTACTACAATTTTGACACATGTAGTTTTGAAAAATCGTTGTCGTAATCGTGCAAAAATTGTATTTAATTTGTGTCAGAATTTTGACGCAATTTTTAAAAAATAAGTGCAATATTTTAATGCAAAACTAACTGAATTTTCATGAAATTTTGAATCTATTTTAAAACGAATTTCAAAAATTCTGAAACAATTAAAAATTTCTTTGAAACAATTTAAAAAAAATGAAACTATTTGAACACAATTATGACCAATTCCGACAATTTCGAAACAATTTTGTAACCATCATGAGACAATTTTGACATAATTTTGAAAACACTTTTGAAACAATTTCATACCATTTTTATTCAATTTTGGAATTATTTTGCAACAATTTGGAAACAATTTGGAATTTGGAACAAAAAAAAAAAAATTGGAATCAGTTATCATACAATTCCGAAACAATATTGAGACAATTTTTACAGCAATTTTTAAACAATTTTTAAATAATATGGAACGACATTGGCCCAATTTTGATCTAATTTTGAAACAATTTTTACAAACCTATGTTACAATTTTGATATATTTGAAGCCAACTTCGAACAAAATTTTGATAATTTTTAAAATTTTAACACACTTTCAACGAAATTTTCATACAATTTTGACCTATTTTTTAAACACAATTATGAATCAAATTCATCACAGTATTGTTACGATTTCCCTGAATTGACATTGAGTCAATTTTGTCAATTTTGTCAATTTTGTCAATTTTGTCAATTTTGTCAATTTTGTCAATTTTGTCAATTTTGTCAATTTTGTCAATTTTGTCAATTTGGTCAATTTTGTCAATTTTGTCAATTTTGTCAATTTTGTCAATTTTGTCAATTTTGTCAATTTTGTCAATTTTGTCAATTTTGTCAATTTTGTCAATTTTGTCAATTTTGTCAATTTTGTCAGTTTTGTCTATTTTGTCAATTTTGTCAATTTTGACAATTTTGACAATTTTGTCAATTTTGTCAATTTTGTCAATTTTGTCAATTTTGTCAATTTTGTCAATTTTGTCAATTTTGTCAATTTTGTCAATTTTGTCAATTTTGTCATTTTTGTTAATTTTTGTTAATTTTTGTTAATTTTGTCAATTTTGTCAATTTTGTCAATTTTGTCAATTTTGTCAATTTTGTCAATTTTCTCAATTTTGTCAATTTTGTCAATTTTGTCAATTTTGTCAATTTTGTCAATTTTGTCAATTTTGTCAATTTTGTCAATTTTGTCAATTTTGTCAATTTTGTCAGTTTTGTATATTTTGTCAATTTTCACAATTTTGTCAATTTTCTCAATATTGTCATTTTTGTCAATTTTGTCATTTTTGTCAATTTTGTCAATTTTGTCAATTTCAATTTTTTCAATTTAGTCGATTTTCTCAATTTTGTCAATTTTGTCATTTTTGTCAGTTTTGTCAATTTTGTCAGTTTTGTCAATTTTGTCAATTTTGTCAATTCTGTCAATTTTGTCAATTTTGTCAATTTTGTCAATTTTGTCAATTTTGTCAATTTTGTCAATTTTGTCAATTTTGTCAATTTTGTCAATTTTGTCAATTTTGTCAATTTTGTCAATTTTGTCAATTTTGTCAATTTTGTCAATTTTGTCAATTTTGTCAATTTTGTCAATTTTGTCAATTTTGTCAATTTTGTCAATTTTGTCAATTTTGTCAATTTTGTCAATTTTGTCAATTTTGTCAATTTTGTCAATTTTGTCAATTTTGTCAATTTTGTCAATTTTGTCAATTTTGTCAATTTTGTCAATTTTGTCAATTTTGTCAATTTTGTCAATTTTGTCAATTTTGTCAATTTTGTCAATTTTGTCAATTTTGTCAATTTTGTCAATTTTGTCAATTTTGTCAATTTTGTCAATTTTGTCAATTTTGTCAATTTTGTCAATTTTGTCAATTTTGTCAATTTTGTCAATTTTGTCAATTTTGTCAATTTTCTCAATTTTCTCAATTTTGTCAATTTTGTCAATTTTGTCAATTTTGTCAATTTTGTCAATTTTGTCAATTTTGTCAATTTTGTCAATTTTGTCAATTTTGTCAATTTTGTCAATTTTGTCAATTTTGTCAATTTTGTCAATTTTGTCAATTTTGTCAATTTTGTCAATTTTGTCAATTTTGTCAATTTTGTCAATTTTGTCAATTTTGTCAATTTTGTCAATTTTGTCAATTTTGTCAATTTTGTCAATTTTGTCAATTTTGTCAATTTTGTCAATTTTGTCAATTTTGTCAATTTTGTCAATTTTGTCAATTTTGTCAATTTTGTCAATTTTGTCAATTTTGTCAATTTTGTCAATTTTGTCAATTTTGTCAATTTTGTCAATTTTGTCAATTTTGTCAATTTTGTCAATTTTGTCAATTTTGTCAATTTTGTTAATTTTGTCAATTTTTTCAATTTTGTCAATTTTGTCAATTTTGTCAATTTTGTCAATTTTGTCAATTTTGTCAATTTTGTCAATTTTGTCAATTTTGTCAATTTTGTCAATTTTGTCAATTTTGGCAATTTTGTCAATTTTGTCAATTTTGTCAATTTTGTCAATTTTGTCAATTTTGTCAATTTTGCCAATTTTGTCAATTTTCTCAATTTTCTCAATTTTCTCAATTTTCTCAATTTTCTCAATTTTCTCAATTTTCTCAATTTTCTCAATTTTCTCAATTTTCTCAATTTTCTCAATTTTCTCAATTTTCTCAATTTTGTCAATTTTGTCAATTTTGTCAATTTTGTCAATTTTGTCAATTTTGTCAATTTTGTCAATTTTGTCAATTTTGTCAATTTTGTCAATTTTGTCAATTATGTCAATTTTGGTCAATTTGTCAATTTTGACAATTTTGTCAATTTTGTCAATTTTGTCAATTTTGTCAATTTTGTCAATTTTGTCAATTTTGTCAATTTTGTCAATTTTGTCAATTTTGTCAATTTTGTCAATTTTGACAATTTTGACAATTTTGACAATTTTGACAATTTTGACAATTTTGACTGCTTTGACAATTTTGACAATTTTGACAATTTTGACAATTCTGACAATTTTGACAATTTTGACAATTTTGACAATTTTGACAATTTTGACAATTTTGACAATTTTTACAATTTTTACAATTTTTACAATGTTTAGAATTATTACAATTTTTAGAGTTTTCACAATTTTTGGCAATTTTTTTTTTAAGTTTTACAATTTATAGGGGAGAGTTGGGTATCGTGGGCCATGGGGAAACGTGGGCCACTTTTAATATCTCAGATGTGTGTTGAGATAAAAATCTCAAACCAATTGTCATCGTCGTCGCTTTGCGTGAGCATATATTTCTATATGTTGTTGACTGAAATACGCATAATATGCTTCTTTTATTTATCAAGCTAAAAAAAGTTAGAAAAATTTACTTACATAATTAAAAAAACACCCGCTAATTTCATCGATGGGGAACCTAAAGTACATAACAAAAATATGCTCATACGCTTATGATCTTAGTTTTGTCATGATCTTTCACGTGGAAAAGGAATTTTTGATGAAACATCAATAAGTCACACAAACGCAACCAATTTGCAAATCATAGCTTGTGGGGAATCGTGGGCCACACATCTTGAACCACTCATATATTTATTTTTTTATACACAATCTGAACTTAAAATACGTTTTTCTTCTCTGCAAAGTCTTCTAATGCCAAATGAAGAGTTATGGAAAATATTTTGTCCATCCTATATAAGAATTTTTCCAAAACGTTCGCGAGCCAGGTTTTTTAATCTATGCGATCATACACAGCTCTCTTTTTTATTTCATCATCTGAAATTGCTTTAAAATAACGAAATGAATTAGGAAATCACAATTTTGGGTCAACTCATAAACTTTACATGTTATTTGGACAATTGGGATTTAGTGGCACACGATTCCCCACCATTTTTCAAAATCCAAAAAATATTGCTTTTTTTTCAAACAGTCAGAATTTGGGAAAAATAACTTTTTTAAATTATAAAAAAATACCTTATGATACCTTGAAAATGTAGAAAACCATACCATTTTTTATTTTCATTTTATCTTTTATAATAAAGAAGTTATGGAACAACAAAAAAAAGTGGCCCATGATTCCCCACTCTCACATACTATTTATACAATTTTTACTAGTTTAACATTTTTACGATTTTTACAATTTTTACAATTTTATCAACTTTTACAGTTTTGGCAATTTTCAAAATTTTTACAATTTTGACAATTTGTAAAATATTGACAACTGAATTTTTTTCATTTATTTTAGATTTTTCGTGATATCGTGGATAATTGACCAATGTTCTGTCACGTGAAAATTATTGGCAATAAAACCGACATGGGATCAATTTTTGTCAAACAGTGAGCTTCATAAATCTTCCTCTAGGCTGACAGGTTTCGCATTCGACGCTCTACAAAATTTCCACTAATTTGATAAACTCCGACCGGGTTCGGTTGAAAGTGCAATAATTAAAACGAGACTTCCCCCTACAAATATCCCCCATCAACGAACGTCGATCTATGTTGTAAGTGCTAGCTTTGCGTATGTGTGCTGCTGCCGTTGTTGTGGTGGGAGGGGATAAAAGCTTCATTCATGTTTACCACGAGACTGCGGCTCACACAGTTCATGAGTGCATATAAAAAGGTTTATTATTTCGAAGCATCCTTCATCAGCATCATCCGGGTTGTGCGAGCAATCCTGCCGGGATCTCCCGTTTGTTTTTTGTTGCTGCCGGGGTTCAGTCATTGTCAATTTTCAGGCGAAATCAGACGGTGGCGACAGTGCATCAAAAAGAGACATCTAGAGGGGGGAGAGGATGAAGCTTGGAGGAGGTAATGTAAATTGTCACCACCAACAATGAATTTGAAAACAAAAAAAAAGGCGGGAATGGGGAAGGTCGATCTTTGTTGAGTGTAATAGGTTCATTCTCGAAAGTGCACGCGCGACTGCCTCCACCAACCGTTGAAGTGAGGATGGGTGAGCTTCCAGCCACCATCTGATATGGAATTTAATTGGAACTTATTGCGAGCGGTTTACAAAGAATGACAGATTACAGGGCCCCCGTCTGACGACATAAAGGAGGGCTTTTGGTTGAATCAGTGTTCATTATTTCAACATTTGCAGCGGGGCAGTAAATTTCCTGTTGAAGGTTGCAAAATTGTATGTAATCGAAGTTGAACACAGAAATTCATTTTTTTTTGTAGGGATCTAGTTATTAATTTAAGCTTTCTCAAGTTTGTACTATTTATACTCCGTTTGAGCTTTGAAATGCATGTTCAAACTTTTAGAAGATATTTTTAATTTTTGTCTCAAAATTTCTTGATTACTTTTTTTTTCATTTTGTTTTGTTAAACATACGGGAGAAGCAAAAGATTGACGCACAGCTGGAGAAAAAAAGAGTAAAAACAAAATTCGTCGACTTTGTCGCATGTTTTTAAGAAAAATTAAGGACAAACGTAATATTGGAGTTTTTTATTCGAATTACATTTTTTTGCTCATTGTTTAGCTTACATTTTTAATTCAACATCCACTGAAGTGGAATGGACGGGAAAACAAAAACAATGAAAGTTCATTGGAAAACTCATTTTTTCGTTTGAAACTAAGATAAGTATGCTCAGCAGATCATTTTTTAAAAATTCAGTTTTTTTTTCTTAAATTCGGCAAAAAGCTAGTTCTGTTAGCACTCGAATACTTAAAAAAAACCATGAATAAGTAACATATGAAAGAAAGAGAATAAGAAGTGCATTCGAAAAAAATGCAACACTTTGTTTACTGAATAACTTTTGAGTGCATGGATGATGAAATTTTCAGCGAAGCTGCCTAGTAATGTAATGTTCATATATGCAAATTTTTGTGCTTGATATTCAAAATTGCTCAAAGTTTTGGGTTTGGTGGAATTTATAACAAATTTAGCCGATTGTCCTCCTTCCTTTTTTTCTCTCCATCACAGTTTTCGCATAATAGCACGATTCCAGACCCAACCAAAACAGAGAATCAACTTGCTTTGCAGGGAAAATAGTCGAATTTGCAGGCAGTCTTTTTTGTATGTATATAATAGCACCAGCGCCAAATTTTACTTCGGAAGTCCGGACATCCGACTTTTTAAAGACTTCCGACAAAGAAAAGTGAAGTACTGGATAGTCGGAAGTCTGTGTTTTGTTGCCAGTTCACCAGCGACGTTTCTAAAAATTTTATTGAAATTCACAATATATATCGTGTTAATCGTTATAAAAAACTCTGACTGATTCGCAGCTTCCACAAATCTTCAGCTTCCTCAAGTACTAAACATCGAATTTTCCAATTTTTCTCCTTTATCTCCGAAACATCCGAGCGAGACTTGCCAAAGAAAAGTTTCTGGCTGGAACCTGTGTGTATACAGAGATGCCAATGGGGATTTGTTTTAATTATCTGACGGGTTTGCGCCGGGGGTCTTCAGATTTTCCCCAAAATTGAAAATTTGGTTCATTTTTGCGACTTAAAAACACATGTATTTTTTCAGATTTCTAACATTTTTATTTTTTGAGTTAGCTTCGGTTAGATTTTTTTGTCAATAAAAAACAACCATTTTTGAAAGCTACATAACTCTGTTATTTTTCAACGGAAATTATAAAATAGCACATCAAAATGCATTGAAATTTTATCAGCTTTCCAAATAAAATAGTTGAAAAAAGATAAATAAAGACCTTCAACATGGAAAGTTGTAAATAAACTTTAAATGGCGTCTAAAAGTACCGTCTGCACCACCGAATATTTTGCAAAAAATACCATTGAATTTATGATGCAACTTTCATCTGAAGACACCAAAGTGGGCCATCAACTCCTTGAAGAGTTATGAAAGAAATAATGACGAAAAATCTCTTTTTTTGCGACGAAAACAAACAATGGTCGAACAACTGCACTCACATATGGAGGTAGCGCGCACTTCTAACAACATGGAAACAAAAGAACTTACCAAAGCAGGTAAAAACACTACTTTTTCATGCTTTGTAGACTGCCCCTACTCGCATAGCAATCCCATATGAATTTTCGTCATTTTAGGTCAACATAGGGATTCAAAATAAAACACTAAAAAAGAGGTTTTGTTCTACAAATTTCGAGAAAAATATCAATTTGTGGCTGTCCTATATGAAATATACCCGAATAACAGTTTCATATGTGAAATACCACGGATTTGGTTACTTTTCAATGCTTCTTTCGGCGAAATAGTCTTTGATTTATTGCTTTGAATCATTTAAAAAAATTTAACTCACTTGAGATGTCGAATGATGCACACGAGTTTTCGAAGGCAGGTCTGACTTTTTTAGGAATGACTTCCTGAGCGAAAAACTATCGGATGCAATCAAAAATCGTAAAAAGATTCAACTTACAATGTGGAATTTACGATATTTTTCCAAAAGTATGTTTCTTTTTCTGAAAATTGCATTTAGAAGTTCAAAAATGATCAAATTTAAGTCTTAGAAAGTAGCTTGGTGAGAAGAAAATATTCTGTATGGGACTGTTATGCGAGTAGATTTGAAAATGGTTTCAAATATGGTCGATTGACAGTCCCATAATGAATAAAAATAGTGCTCTCGAGCTTACCAATAACCCAATTTCGAAAATTTCAGGTCTTACAATTTGTAATGACAACCTAGAAACGATTTTCGTTTATGCTGAAAGTGGTGATCACAATTTAAGAATGTTTTCCAAAACAGGAAAAGCTGATTTTCTCGCTTGCTTGTTTTTGCATATGGGACTGTTATGAAAGTAGGGACGGTAGAGTGTTGCAGCTAAACTGACTTCATATTATATCCAAAAATCTAATAACGTATTCTTTTATACCCAGTTTTGCACCAGGTCACAACAAGTTTTGCAAATTTTGCTGTCATTTTTAGAAGTTTATGCGCTCAGTTTTGCATCCGTATTTTCCCAGATTTGATTTAAAATGGACGATGGAACACTGAAGATTCGTTTGTGAGCCATCGAGGTAGCAAAACACTGACGACGAATTATGTTCGTTCTAGTATGGTAAACCTCAAAACTGGGCGAATGGAGAAAACGAATACGGTATAAGTATCATATTTTCAATGTCATATTACCTACAATGGGAATGATGCTTTCTACAGCCTGGGCTGGCCATACTGAGCTCTTCGATTATTTCTACATTTGTGCCACACTCTTTGTTTTTGATCAATGGGAAAGGATTTTGGTGTCCAGTGCTTAGCTCCCGATATAAAAACTATGTAATGCACGTCTATATTTCATTTTTTAATCACATTTTTGTGATCCCAAACACAGGGACTGAAACTTCTTCTATTGGCATTGATTATGCTTCACAATGATCTTTGATCGGTTGTAAAAGCAACATTCCCATTATTTGTTATATCAAACAATACGATACTAAGAATTTTAGTTAAAATTTAAAGTCAGTTATGCTGCAAACACTCTACAAAGCACGAAAAAGTAGTGTTTTTACCTGCTTTGGTAAGTTCTTTTGTTTCCATGTTGTTAGAAGTGCGCGCTACCTCCATATGTGAGTGCAGTTGTTCGACCATTGTTTGTTTTCGTCGCAAAAAAAGAGATTTATCGTCATTATTTCTTTCATAACTCTTCAAGGAGTTGATGGCCCACTTTGGTGTCTTCAGATGAAAGTTGCATCATAAATTGTGCTATTCAATGGTATTTTTTGCAAAATATTCGGTGGTGCAGACGGTACTTTTAGACGCCATTCAAAGTTTATTTACAACTTTTCATGTTGTATTTATCTTTTTTCAACTATTTTATTTGGAAAGCTGATAAAATTTCAATGCATTTTGATGTGCTATTTTATAATTTCCGATGAAAAATAACAGAGTTATGTAGCTTTGAAAAATGGTTATTTTTTATTGACAAAAAAATCTAACCGAAGCTAACTCAAAAAATAAAAATGTTAGAAATCTGAAAAAATACATGTGTTTTTAAGTCGCAAAAATGAACCGAATTTTCAATTATGGGGAAAATCTGAAGACCCCTGGCGCAAATTGTCAGATAATAAAAAAAAAAATCCTCAAATGCGACTTACAAAAATGTGAAATTAACACGTTGACGGACAGTTGCATCTATAGCCGTCAAGTTCAAGTTCACTATGTGACATGACGGCAATAGCCGTCCAATACGAAACGGTCGTTTTTAGACACTGCGGCTGTAGCAGCACATAGTGTCTAGAGTCCGCTGGCGCCATGACGGTTGTAGCCGCAACCTAATTAAAGGTGCTGAATTAATCAAAATTAAGTGTATTTAAGCAGAAAGAGTAAAACTATACTTCTAATATTCTAAAAATTACAAAAACATATAGTGTCAATTTTCGAATTTCACTTGTTTCTACTGTCCGTCAACGTGTTAACTAGCGATGACCGAAAAATAACAAGTTCATCACTTTGAGCGAAATTTCCGTTACTTTAACATAGCCTGATTTTCCAAGATTTTTACATCACCAGTTCCTTGATTTTTAGAAAAAAAAAGTTGACAACCCTGGTTAAATGTTGAGCTTACGAGGTTGCCAAAAAAAATTTTTTTTCCCAAAAATCAGGGAACTGGTAAAATGAAAATCAGGCAAAATCAGGCTACGTTCAATTAACGGAAATTTCGCTCAAAGTGATGACCTTTTTTTGGTCATCGTTCCACATTTTCATTTTAGTATGTGTTGTGAGCCTACTTGGTTGAATAACTCTAGTGAATCAAAGCAATCGACAGATCCCCTTTTCTAAATAAGAATTTAAAGGAATCTTTCCAATGCTTTGTTTCAGCCACATTTTCACTTTTTAACTTCAGTAATGGTACATAATCCAGTTCCTTACTACCCATTTTTCATCACATTCAAAAGTCCAGGCAGAATCAGGCATATTTTCAAAGATCAGGGAAATTCAATGGCTTATCAGGTTGTCAGGCTGAGCCTCGAAAAATCAATTAAATCCTGAAAAATCAGACACATTGGCATCTCTGCTCACGGATGACACGGATCCAAAGGAAGTCATCGGCCAGCGTCACGAGGGGGAGGATGTTGACATCGACAACACTGGAAACGTATCTTAACGATCGAATAGTTAACTTCCAGCTGTTCTTGGTTCTCCTACTGGGACTTTCCTGGGTTCTTCACGATCCTGTCCTAAAAATATTTTCGATAAGCTTCTGTAAAGCTATCTCAAAATCAATTTGACCACTGTGATTCGACCTTCAAAGGCTGTCTATTATCTGTGATGCTATTTTGAAGAATGTCATAGAAAATTTATGGCAAAAATAGTTAATCTTAATATTTTACTTAAAAACTAGCAATTGAAATTACCAAAGTTTTCAAATCTTCATAAATCAGCCTTAGAAATCCTGTCTCAGTGCTATCTTAATCAAATTAAGAAAATCAAAGAAATCTGTTAAAATAGTTTCTAGAAAAAAGAATGTGAACTGAAATTTGGAAGCAATTCGATTTAAAATCGCTGTTAAATTTCTGTTCTTCTAAAAAAAAACATGAACTTCAGTTTTGTTTTTTTCTCGAAAATTTGTTATAGAAAGAATGACGTAAAGCTCTACTTATCTATATATATAAAAATGAATGTTTGTCTGTCTGTCTGTTCCCTATAGACTCGGAAACTACTGAACCGATCATCGTCAAAATTGGCATCTGAGGGTTTTTGAGGCCGGGGATGGTTTCTGTAATAGTCAAAACTCCATCCGACTCAAGGGAGGGAGGGCTTCCATACAAAATTTGTAGTTTTTCGAAACAAATTAAAGTCATGACATCCATTTTCTCGAGATTTTTTCTTCCCTTGGGCGGTTTGTTTTTCGTCTCCATGGTCGAGGCGTCGCGAGTCAACGTCGCAAAAGGATAGTGACCATGGCATAGCATACTGATCAGTGGGAATATTTTGGCGCGTATTTCTCAACCAAGAATATTTTCAATGCAAGGGGTGGCGATATGAAGCCTAGATGTGATTTTTTTTCTACTTGATTCCTAGCTCATTTATACAGCACACGGTTATGAATGACGCCTAGATGAGACCCAGTTTGAAATTTTGCCGATCGAATAAAACATATACATACATTTTTTTTTTTGCCAAAATCTGGAATTGAAAAGTTATGGCATCCATTTTTAGAGATTTTCTTTTATTTGAGGGGTTTGTTTTTCGTCTCTATGGTCAAGCAAACGTCGTCACAAGTGGATAGTAACTAAATCATACTGTTCATTGATCGCTGGACTAATTTAACAAATAGGCGCCTGTTCCTCAACCAAGTACCTATGTTTCTTATGCACGTGGGGACGATATGCAACTTTGATGTGTTTTCTCTTGCTTAATTGCACGTGGTAATAAATAACGCCTAGATGTAACACGGATTGGTATTTTATCAATCGAATCAAAACCAATTGAAAGATTTGCAAAAATACTACCATATTTAGTTCGTGTTAATGTAGGTAGCATTCGACTTTTCATTCAAGGAACATTAGAACATGTTCAAACGTTCAACTTTTTCTGTTAAAAAAAAAATTATGTTTTCTTCTAGAAATTGTTACTTCGGCCCAAATACACAACGGAAACGAATTTAGAAATGCATATGGGAGTTTTTTATTTCAAATAACTCTGAAAAAACCATCGTACTTTTTGATTACATACTAATTCAAGTACGTACTTAATATGAAAAGTGTTTTTGTGTTTCATGGCTGCATAAAAGAGACTTTTGATCCGCTTCGTTTTTAAAAAGCGAGACTTTAGAACTGATATTCAACTGGACGCAAAATTTTTATGAGAAATTTTTAGTAAACCCTTAAAGTGATAAATACAATATTCCCTCCTGTCAACTTACACGGTAGGCCAAGGGCAAACGTCGAACTTTTTAGAAATTCATCTTCAAAATGATTCAATATGTTGGAAAGACCTGAAGGGGTATTCAGAATGTTGAAACTGAAGCGAATATTGACAATTCTTAAATGTCTTTGTAAATGAAGGTCATTCCGTTTGAACAGCATTCGTTAAAAGTGGAGTAACAAACATAAATTTATACTGCAGGAATACTGAAGATATATCAGTGAAACTTGATAGAACAAAAAACAGGAATACGTATTAAATCCATTTTAAAGCCATTACTCTGACGCATCTGTAAATAAGCTTTGCATTGACACTTGCCCCAATATACGGGACAAATGTAACCTTAGAAATTTGATTTTTCCAACATTTTTGAATGTTTGATTTTCAAAAAGAAAATTTAAAAAAAAACGCTGAGAACTTATTTAGTGATGCAACTGATATTTTTTTTAAATATTTATATTTTTTGCCGTAGTAAATTTAAAAAAAAAAGAAATTTGCACTGTATTTAATACATAACAAATTTAATATATTTTTTATTACCATGATAAGTGTTGTTTGGGGAAACTTCAAGCTATAATGTCTCATGTCCACGAGTTTGGAATATGGCGAAGCATTTTTTTAACATAATTTTGGCGCAAAAAGGATAGATATTCAAACTGCTTCGTAGGCGAGGATGGTGAAAAAAGCTGTTTGAAAATGGTTATTAAAAATTCTTTTCATCGTTTTTTTTTTTAATTTCTATACCTTATTTTTTCAACTCCAAAAAATACCCCAAGCTTAAAGCTTATCAGGAGCTGGAAGTGCTCATAATACAAAATATTAGGAATATACTCAAAAAACTGTCTCGATTCACGCTATTCATCGGTTTTAAAAATTTTATCTCCATAAAGTACAATTTGCAATAAATTCCAATATGCGAATCTTTATCTTTCAATTAGTAATTTATGTAAACTCGAGCCGGTTAAATTTGCCTACTTTCTTCATGCAGTGGGGACAAAATTGGAAAAAATGGGGGAGCTCCAATGTAAATTTAAGATAAAGAGCTTTTCAAAGAAGAGACCATATTTAAAAAGGTATTTTTGGGTACAGAGTACAAATTTCAGTTCTTGAAAAACGAGTTTAGAGATAAAGTTTCAGTAAATAATATAAACCATCTTTGAATTGCAATTCAGAACTGCAGCTACAGCTCTCATTTCAAAGTTGTTGGTTCTGAAGTATGATGAGGTTTGATTTAAAAAAATGCTCTCTAAAATGTAAATTTGAATAAATTTTTACAAATTACATTTATTTTCGGAAGGTGTAGCAAAGCACAACGGGTCAGCTAGTCTAATATATAAAGATGAGTTGGACTATATATGTTTGTATGCACCTTATACAAATCGACACCGCTTAACCGATCAGCTTGAAATTTGTAGTAGAGATGTAGTTGGACCAGGGTAAGGTTTTAGTAATAGTTCTGAGCCCCTCCCACCTTAGAAAAGGGACCCTCCCATACAACTTTCGTTTTTTTCCCACAAACCAAAAGTCATGGCACCCATTTTTCCAGCCGATTTTCGTTTCCTTAGGCGGGATTGTTTTCATCATCACCATGGGCCAGGTATTAGAAACGACCATCCAAAGTTCACGTGTAATGGAAAGCAAATCAAAGCTTGCTGAGCATAAATAATTTTAAAGGAGAAATTTTGGCGGGTGTTTTTTTCCTTCTACTGTTCAAAGCACGTGGTACCGGTGCGAGGCATTTGATTGCAATAATGAGCCTTCATTAAGGATAGAAAAAACTACTCGCCTGTTAGAAATATATTGAGAAAAACAGTGGTTGAGAATCTACTAGAATATGCAGTGTGTAAAGTATGGATACATTAGTTCATGTTCATTATGAATTGACTTCTTCAGTTGAATAACTATTTGGACTGAAAACTAATGTTCCAGCTTATAGGAACCAACCATTTTCATATTTTCGGAACTTCTCATAGGAAAACAAATAATTAAACTGAGGGTTGTAAGTTTATTGTTTATTAGATTAAAATTTAAGGCTGAGATCTCAAGTTCAAGACTGCGATCTCAACACTTTAATTGCCGTGTAGGAATTTAATTTACAATAGGAATTAGACAATTAAACGTTCATTTTATGCAAAAAATTAAAACCAAATCCAACGCACGAGACTTTTTGTAATTTAATATGAAGTTTTAAGTTTTGTACAATTCAATTTCATTTGTAAATTTTTAAATTTTAAGTTATAATTGATCATCGATGTGTTTAATTCTACCATCTAATTATAAGAACTTAAAAAGCACATTGAAAACATGCAGAGAAAGTCTTTTATGAGGTTTCAGCGGAAATCTATTTAGAAATTTTTAAGTACAATTGATGAAAAAAAAGAGTAATTCAATTCAAGCTTCCAAAAAAATGGTGGGTGTAAAATAAGGTTCCCAGAATTGCCGTCTATTTAGAAATTTCAAAGTACAATTGATGAAAAAAAAAATATTTCAATTCAAGCTTCCTTAAAAATGGTAGGTGTAAAATAAGATTGCCAGAATTGCAGTATCGGGACCGGACAAATCCGGCCAATTTTTTCGAAAAACCTGCCCAAATCCAGCATTTGATTTTAATATCTTCAAACCGATATCCTGGTAATATCCGGGCAAACTTGGTCAAAACCGTGAAATTATTTAGTAAATATAACGTAAAATATACTTGCAATGTTTGTTTTCAACAAACCGCATCAGCAGATTTTAAATTGTATATCAAGCTTCCAAACATGAGTTATGATTATTTCTAAAACTTGCCATTTAAAACTTCTTTTTGAACGTAAAAATGAAAAAAAATATAATAATTATAAAATCTCAGTTAATGTTACGTTTAAAAAATGATGTGAATAAATTCGGGCTTTTTGCAACAAAATCCGGGAAACCGGGCCAGACCGGTACTTCAAGATTTGATTCAAATGTTCTAGCAAATCCGGATAAATCCGGGCAACCTGGCAACCTTAGATTGAAATGTTTTTCGTGATAAAATGGATAAGCATTCAAGGGAAATTATTTCAGATTTCTATTAGAAATCCTAAAAACTATTAGTATTTCAATAATATGAAAACGATAAACTTTGCTAATAATCCCAATTACAACTTTAAGAAGACTAACAAAGCTCACATGGCCAAACATGGTCCAATTTGTTATGATGATGAACAAAAAGCTATCAAAATTTCAAAAAGTCAAACGACTCATTTCAATTAATATATGTGAAACCGAGCAAGGCCGGGTAAAATCAGCTAGTAGTTAATAAATGTCCTTTTTAGTGCTGCCCACCGAAAAGTTTACAAATTCAAATTGGATCAAAAGGTTTCCCACCCCTGTTCTAGTGTCTTCTCCGTGTCGTCAAGTTAAAATTTTATTAAAATTTCTCTTTAAATTAACTAGTTTTATGTTTTTTATGTTATTATTTTCGATAAGTTAAATTTATGTTCTTATTTTTCTCTATACAGGGTTTTGGTTAATTTCTAATCGCTATGGAAATTTGTCCAACAAATTTTGCATTCATCCACTAAATCGATGCGTCTTCTTTTCCACAGCAACCATGCGCAACGGAACCGACGGCACCATCATCCAGCCAGGCCTGGTCGAGAACGATTCCGGACTTGTGGCGCTAATTGCCATCGGCATCGTTTCCCTGTTCGTGATCGCCCTGTTCGGGGTAAGTTGATGACACTCTTTACCAAGATTTTTGAGGAAATTGATTTGGAAAATTCTTTTTTTTTTTCAACAGGTCACCTACCTAATCTACCGGCATCACGTGCACCGGAACAGCACCTCGATGAACTTCGACAATCCGGTGTATCGGAAGACGACCGAGGACCAGTTCAGCCTGGAGAAGAACCTGCCCAACCGCATGTACCCGAGCACCGTCGGCGAAGAGGTAAGAGCCCTGGCCAGGGATTACACCGTTAGCATAAGATAAGTCTCGACGTCGCCCGCCGCGACGTCTTCGTGTTCGTCGTACTAACCACAACAACTACTAACTAATTAGGATGAACCTTGATTCCCCCTAAGATAACAAAAAAAAGTTAAGAAGGTAAAAACAGATAAAAAAATTAAACAAAACTCACAAACTAAACCGCCGCATGAGCGAAAGTGAATACGAGAGACAGAAAAGGATATGTGGGAAATTTTGAGACAAAAATCTAACGCAGTAAAACATGAAAACTAATCGAGCGAGTGAAAGACAACGACGCGTGGAAAGCGAGTGTGGTACTTGAGTCAGAGCAACACAAAAAAGCTATCAAAAATCTCTTAGCACGATAAAAACTAGAAACCTACGGTTTAAGCTTAAGGGAATTACCGGTTAAGGCTTCTTATAGTGTGGTAGCAGAAAAGACGCAAATTTTAACTCCTTCAATTTACACCAGTCTTAGAGCAGAAAAACCTTCTTCTTCACACCGCGATGATAAGTAACTTAATTTACCCGTCTCAAGATAGTTTATTTCAAAGTTTTCGGAATCCTGCAGATAACAGTCATTTCTCTAAGGTCACCTAACTTACCTTTTTTGCAAATGAGCACGCAGAATAAAGTTGCTTGACGGAAAAAAAACTCTGTAAAACGGCAGAAGCCAATGTAAGCTCATGAAAAATTCTTGGATGTGAATTTTTCTCTTGGGAAAAATTAAACTGACTCAGCTTGACTGGAAACTCTGATTAAAAAAAGACAAAAGAAATGCTCTTCATATTTCTCGATTTTAGAGCAACATTATACTACTTTCTTTTTGGAAATTTTGTTCTAATGATTTAACTGGAAAGTTTTTACCTTAAAATGAAATATAAAACTCAATAAGTCTAAGGGATAATATTTTGGAAAAAAAAGTCAAGCTGAAAGGCCGCCAGGAAAAGCACCAGAAACCGGGACTTAACTCACTTCTTTTTACGAGTCAGACCACAAGCCACCGAGGAAAAGCGAAGAAAAATCTAATTAAAAACTAACACATCTTCCAAGGGTCGGTTGGCAATTGTACAGCCTTTTGGTAAGATTTCATCTTTAGAGCACTTTTTTCCCCTTTCCAAGCTCTCGTTGAATTCTCGGCAATTAACTTTTTTTCACCTTTCTTCGCCTCAAGAATGAAAGTTTCCGCGTGTTAAGCCGCGCAGCACCAGAGCTCATCTTTTATTTATAAAAAAGCAGGAAAAGTCTGGCTGGGCATCAACCAACTAAGTCGGGACAAAACAGCTGCTAGAATGTGATTGCAGAATTGCGAACAAAAATATAAGAAGAGTCCAAGAGGCCGGCGGCAAATGAAAAATGGCGCACTTAATCGCCGACATAACATCTAACACTCATAAACAGCAAAACATTAGATGGCGCTAACAGCAATTATTCCGGTGCCGATTTTTACTTGGAGATAAGATCACAGACAAGAAGGGTTTACCTTTTTTTCTATAAAATTTTTTTTAATGACTAAGTCCATATTTCAAAAAAAAAGAATTCAAAATTTAAGATTCAATTCTCAAAATTCTAGCCAAACATTTAAATCTGGACTTCGTACTCAGGATTTGGAATTAGAATTGGGATTCAGAATGCGAACTTAAAATTCGGATTCATAATGGAATTCAACACTCGGGCTCAGAATTTGGATTCAGGATTCCAAATTAGTGTTATCACATGCAATCATAGTAATCCAATATTCGAATTATTTTTTTTTTCAAGGAATTTAACAGCAAGCTGTCATTCTTCCCAAAAGATATTCGAATTAGGTCAAATCATAGCAATCAGGATTCGACTGAAAAGATTTCTCATTCATCCTGTAATCACCATTTGAAGAATAAAGTCATATTCGCAAACCTCTCTTTGTGAATACAATATTTGGCGACGAGATTTTCAAACCCACACCTCAAGATGTTCAAGTCCAACGAAGGAGAATCTTCTGGAAGGCGCATGGAGGAAATTTTCCTAACCATTCTGGAGCAGAACAAGCTACTTTCTGATCAAAACCGACGGATGATGGCCCTAATGGAAAGTTTCAACCCAATCGGGCAACGAACAATCCGGAGTTGGTTCTAGAATCCTTGCATCCAATATCAAGGAATTCCACTTTGATCCACACGAACGAACTTTAAATTCGGAATAAGAAATTTGGTCTCGAAATCGGAAAGATTCAAACTCCAAATCTTGACTCGAAACTCATTCTGATCCGGAACTCAGACTCAGAATTACAATTCAGGGTTCTAACTAAATTCTAAATTCGGGCCTTGGATTTAAATTTAGACTTCGTACTCAGGCTTTGGAATCAGAATTTGGATTCAGAATTCGAACATAAAATTCGGATTCATAATGAACTCCGACTCGGACAAATTAGTTTAAAGAATTGAAATTCAGAATATCAATTCAAAATAAACGGACTTAGGATTCGAATGCAGAAGTCCGATTTTTATTTAAAAACCGGATTCAGAATTTGGACTAGAAGTTTGAGGAAGACATTTGGATTCAGAATTCGAGTGAAGAATTGAAATTGTGATTCCGTACCTCATAATTTGGTCTTGAAATTTTGAATTAAAATTCAAACTTGAAGTTCGAGGAATTTACTAATCAAATTCGGGTTAGAAATTTCGAGTTCGACAATTGGACTCTAAATTTGGACTCGAAATTTGTACTCAAAATTGACTCAAAATTTGAACTCGGAGACGAGACTCAAAATACGATTTTCAAATTTAAATTCTGAATTAAAAATTCAGTATTTTTATTAGGAATTAGAGTTCAAAAATTAGATCCGGAATTTGGATTCAGAACAGTCGGATCCAATCGGGACTCGAAATTCGTTTTACAAATCTCGCGATGCGATTGAACTGGAGATCTGGACTCGAAAATTAATCTCGAATCTAGAACTTGGAATTCGGGCTCGACATTGTGACACTTTATTCGATCTCGAAGTTTGTACTCGAAATTCTTAGTCATGATTTGAACTCGCAATTCGAACCTGTAATCGGATTTAAAATTTTGAACTCGTGATAAGGTTTCGAATTATGGACTGAATCGAAATTCGGACTCAAAACTTGGACTCGAAATTTTGACCCGGAATTCAGGAACGAAATTCAAACTCAAAATTCGAACTTGAAATTCAAACTCCAAGATTTGAAATCGAGATTTGGAGTTTTTTTTATAGAAATTCTTATTCTGAATTCGAATTAGATACACAGGCTCACAGTTTGAACCCAGGATTAAAAATTTCGCATTCGACACTTTTCGGATCCGAAATTTGGATTCAAACTTTCAACAGTTAGATCCAAAGTTAAGAGTTTAAATTCGGACTCAAAATTCGCATTCCAAATTCGGTCTCGGGATTAGTTTGGACTCGAAATCTGGACTCGTAATTTGGCCTTGATACTTCAAACCAAAATTAAAACTCGAAACGAGGATTCTTGATTCGATCTCAAGGTTTGTACTCGAAATTATTAGTCTTGATTTGAACTCGCAATTCGAACCTGTAATTGGATTGCAAAATTTGAACTCGTGATAAGGTTTCGAATTTCGAACTGAATCGAAGTTCGGACGCAAAACTTGGAATTCGAACCCGGAATTTAGAGACGAGTATTCATCCCGAATTTGACTCGAAATTCCAACTCGAAATTCGAACTTCAAATTCAGACTCCAAAGTTTGGAATCGAGATTTGGAGTCAAAGTGTGGAATCGAAGTCTCATAATAGAAATTCTCATCCTGAATTCGAATTTGAGATTCAGACTCACAGCTTGGACCCAGGATTGGAAATTTTGAATTTGACACTTGGACTCTAAATTCGAACTCGAAACTAAACTAGCACTCAAAATTCGAACTAGAAATTTATGCTCAAAATTTGGACACGATGATGAGACTCAAAACTCGATTTTCAATTTTAAATTCTGAATTAAAAAGTTCAAAATTCAAAAGTTAGACACGAAATTCGAATTCAGAGTTTAAATTCAACCGTTAGAAACAAAGTTATGACTTCAAATTCGAACTCGAAATTCGTTTTTCAAATTCGGTCTCGATATCTGGACTCGATATTTGGGCATAACACTTGAAAACAAAATTCAATCTCGAAACTAGGACTTCCCGTAATTTAGAAACGGTCTTCATCCCGAATTTGACACGAAATTTCAACTTGAAATTCTAACTCGAAATTCAGACTTCAAATTTGGAATCGAAATTTGGAGTCAAAATGCAGAATCGAAGTTTCTGAATAGAAATTCTCAATTCGAATTTTAGATTCTGACTCGCAGTTAGGACTCGAAACTAGGACTTGAAATCAGACCTCGAAATTGATGTTCGATGCTTGAAAGTCGAGCTTAAAATTCAAACTCGAAAATTGGACTTAAATTTCAGACTTCAAGTTTGAAATCGAAATTCGAACTTTAATTTCGTTTTAAAAGTTGAACTCAGAATAAGAATTTGAATTCAAAATTTGGACTCCAAATATATACCCTCAAAATTTCGAATTGAGACTTCGACTCAAAGTTTGGCCTTGAAATCCGAACTCGAAATTTGGTCATGAAAATTCCATTCGATTTTGTAACTCGTAGTGTGGACTCAAAATTTGAACTCGAAGCTAGGTCTTGAAATTCAAACTCAAAATTCCGACTCGAAATTTGAACTTAAAATGTGCACTCCAAATTTATGATATCAAATTCAGACCCGAAATTTATACTCAAATTTTAGGCTTGAAATTTAAACACGCAATTCGGACTTGAAATTTGAACTCGAAATTCCGGCTAGAAGTTTTGACTTGAAATCTAGAATTAAGATTCCAAATTCAATATTCATAATCATTCCAATTCCAATTCCAAATTCGGTCTCGCGATTCGATCGGAATCGAGATCTGGACTCGAAATTTGAGCTTGATGCTGTAAACCAATATTTGATCTCGAAACTAGGACTCGGAAAAAACTCTCGATTTGATCTCGAAGTTTGTACTCGAAATTCTTAGTTTTGATTCCTGTCATCGGATTGAAAAATTTGAACTCGTGATAAAGTTTCAAACTTCGGACTGAATTGAAATTCAGACTCAAAACTTGGACTTGGAAATCGAATCTGAAATTGAGGAACGGTTTTCGACTCGAATTTAACACGAAATTCCAACTTGAAAATCTGAACTCAAAACTCAAAATGCGGAATCGAGA
Organism: Uranotaenia lowii; assembly: GCF_029784155.1. Taxonomy (NCBI): domain Eukaryota; kingdom Metazoa; phylum Arthropoda; class Insecta; order Diptera; family Culicidae; genus Uranotaenia; species Uranotaenia lowii. Next base: position 356,903,902 of record NC_073693.1, on the reverse strand, counting down.
TTCGGACTTATAATGCGGAATCCAAATTTCTTAATAGAAATCCTGATTTTGAGATTCAGACTCTAAATTGGGACTTAAAATTCGAACTATTAATTCCAGCTTAAAAGTTGTCTTAGAATAAGGATTTGAAATTTAAGAATATTCGAACTGATATTTGGACTCAAAATTTCTAATTACGGCTTCGACTCAAAGTTTGGTCTAGAAATCCGGGAATTGTGAAATCCGGAATGAAATTTGGGCTTGATACTTAAAACCCAAATCCAATCTCGAACCAGAACTTGGAATTCGAGCTCGAAGTTTTGACTCTCGATTCGATCTCGAAGTTTGTGCTCGAAATTCTTAGTCATGATTTGAATTCGCAATTCGAACCTGTTTCTTAATAGAAATTCTCATCCTGAATTCGAATTTGAGATTCAGACTCACAGTTTGGACTTAGAACTAAGACTCGAAATTAGACCTCAAAGTTGAGGTTCAATTTAAAAGTCGGGATTAAAATTCAAACTCGAAAATTGGACTTTAAATTCGAACTCTTAATTAAAATTCAAACTCTAAACTCGAGTTAGAAAGTTGAACTCAGAATTCGGATTTGAAATATACTTATAATATCGAATTGAGACTCCGACTCAAAGTTTGGTCTTGAAATTTCCATTCGATATTTTTAACTCGTGGACTAAAGGTTTGAACTCGAAGCTAGGTCTTGAAATTCAAACTTGAAATTCTGAGTCGAAATTTGAACCTAAAATTTGGTTATCAAATTAAAACTCAAAATTTGTACTCAAATTTTGGGCTCGAAATTCAGGCTCGCAATTAGGAATTGAAATCCAAACTCGAAATTCGAAATTTAATATTTAGACTAAAAATTATGGTAAAAATCTTGCCTCTACAAAGGCGTTAAATTCATTTCCAAAAATATGTTCTTATTTTTGATAATTTTTGCCATTGCGACTTGAATCGACTTGTCTGTGCAAAGGGATTACTTCCACGGAAGTTGGCGAAACAATTAAAAACTATAACAGAAGACAGCAAACAGCAACGGCAACATAACTTTTTCCAAATCCCTCCTGTCCTCCAGGAAGCAAGTTCATAACTTTTCACGGGTTTAAAATTCACTAAAGACTAAAGAGAGAGCTGTGTTTTTTCTGTTTTGTTTTTCTTTTTAGAGGAAAACAGCCCTAAAATTTGTGCTGCCTGCTTGCAGTCCGAGAAGCCCTTTTTGTACCGCTCTTTGCAGGCTCGCTAATTAGTACGAATTCCGGAAAAGCACATAAAATTGTCGGAAATAAGTGTCCGCGGCAAGGTGTAGGAACTGCAGGAACCTTTCAGAAGGATTACGGTTCGAGTCCACCCTAAAAGTTTGACTTTCACCGGGGTTGTTTGTCCGGTAAAAAGCGAGACTAACTTATAGAGGTTTCTTTTGCTTTGGGGATCAACAGATTAAAATCAAGTTTGAAAATAAATAAAAATTTTAAACTTTTTTAAGAAAAGGCTTCTCAAATTGAGATCATATTTCAAAGGTCAGAAACGGACGGTGATGGTATAAAATTAATTCAGAATCGTCAGGCGGAACAACTTATCAAATCCAGTAACAGAGTGACAGAAAGAAAGTGCATTTTCATCACCCAATATTACCATATTTTGAACCACATTCGAGCAATTTTTTATCGTTCCTTCCTGTGAGAAGCGGAAGGCAAATTGCATTCGAAAAATTACCCTGCTTAACAGTACGGAACCGCACAATACCGGGAGGAAAACTTTCAACTTTCGTGGGAAAGTTGAAGAATGACAGAGAAAAAAAATACCGCCAGCCAGGTACCGGTAAATCATTCCCGTTTTCGCGAATGAAATTCCACAGCGGAAACAAAAATCGCAACAACCAGAACTTGTAAATCTAAAGAATGCCAATTGCTGCATCTCTTCCCCCTGCGCGAGATGCCGCGTTTCCGCTGTTTTTTTTTTTTTTTCAACTTTCACTACGTTTTTCCGCCTGGTGGCACTCATTTTGCGCTTTGTGACTTCGAAACAGTGGAATAAAAACGCTGTTTTTAGAGCTTGAAAAAGTGGAAATTTTCTTTTGAGACTTCAAAAAAGTGTATCATGCTCTTTCTTTATTTTCCTAGCCTAAAGTCAATCATTGCATACACAAAGGCGATTTATATCGCCAGCTATTCAAGGATAAATTGTGCATCTTTTGAAGTATAAATTTAGGCGTTTTATTACAGCACCCAAAAATGGATTTCCGTTGCTGGAAGCACGTGATAATCAAGAAAGAGCATCCCAAATTCTCTTCTTATTGACCGCAAATGAAGTTTGACTTTTGAAAAATCTTTTTCGAAATTAATCGAACAATTTTTTTTAAATAACTGTAAAGGTTGAATTCGATCCCAAATTTAAACTTAACTCACCGTGTGCCGAGCTGATTTCGGAACCGAAACAATCTGCTACCGAAAAGTTTCCGTCAGTCAATTTTTTCCGCTCAAACCAGCAGCGTGGCTTATGCAAAACAACAAGGTAGGACAGCTAGCTAGCTACTAAGTAGATGGGTAGAGAAGCGGCGCGTTAACTTTTTTGAAAACAACAAAAAACAACAGTCGCTACCGGATCCGGTTTATGCAATTTGCTGGTGCAGCAGAGATTTCGTTTTTTTGTTCCACGGGTTTTGCTTTTTGACGATTTTTGTCCGAGTGCATCCGGGCGGGTTGCAATATGTTACGCAAAATGGTACGCGAAACAAAATGGAGTTGTGACTTTTCCATGGATCGTTTTTTACCCGCCTCTGGGGTTATGATAATGTTGAAATCTGTTCTTTTTTTTTTAGTTTCACTCGAAGGAAACAGATTGCATTCAAATTAGTTGTGAAATATGGTGAAAAGTCGGAAAGAAAACTGTAAATAATTCCACAGACATAGTTATAAATTATGATAAACTGAAATGAACAGAAAAAGATCCCATCTTTCATAGTAGATTAGATTTTTTTAGGACAACCAAAAAAATGATGAACCATGTTATAACTTTTCAATAACTATCCGTGCCAACCAAAAAAAAGTAGTAGAAAATCTAACGTGATCTAACTGTCCAGAAGGGCTTTATTCACAGTTCATTGTAAAACTTGATGAAAAAAGGCCAAAAAATACAATTCTATTTTTGTTAAGAAACCAAATCGATTTCGCAACGTAACACACTCACAGTAGAATCACAAAGCTTTCCGAGCACAAATGTAGAAGAAACAAAAACCAAATCCGACCGTATTGTTTAGTATCAACTTATCGTAAATGTTGAGCCCATAGTGATAAAAAAAAACCAACAACAAATCGATCACTCAAATGTGCAAACTTTGTAAAACCACCACCAGCTGCTTTCTTACTTGATAACTTTCGTAGTAATGTAATTTTCGTTTTCATTTCTCTCTCTTTCTTCGGATCCCAAATCATATAATTTCTTAAATCTTATTTTACCACATTAAACATTTCTCAACAAACGAATCTATCTGCGATTCAATGTTATTCGGTGATAAATTTGTTTGTAACGATACCAAAAAAAAACGAGTCATAACGTTCGTCCACCATGCAACATCTTCATCATTATTATGCATCAAAACCACCTTTTTAACGTCGAAACGAAAAATCGATATCCAAATTGTCCAAATCATCCTTAAGCGGCACTACTAAACTCAACTAACCATCATAAATCGACGAAACCCCAATTTGAAATAACAAAACAAAATATCAATCGAAAGAGAGAGCAACAACGCTAGACTAAACGACAACTACAACAACATCCGGTCTAGATGCGCTGCTGCTGCTGTTGAGTCAGCAATTTTGAGTTGAAACAACTCGAAATCAAAACTGAAAATTTATCACAAATCACCACCCAGTCTCACCATGTAGTTGCACAGGTAAGCACTAGTATGCTTTCGAAGCAGTCAAGCAGTGGAACAAACTAGTTGCTGGATGTATTACGTGAAAGTAGTTTCTGTGGTAGAGAACGCACTTGTTCTTTTTTCTTACATGTGTCTCTAAATTACTTAAGTTACTTTTTCTCTTTAAAATTTAGAAAATATTGCATGTCGCTTATTGATGATTTTGTACATACTACTGTATTTTTTATTTGTTTAGTTTTTTTTCCTATTTTTTACCCAGTGTATTTAAAAAACAAAGATTTATGCCAACCAATCAAATGCAGAATAGTGGTAAATAGTGGTTCCAATCTTTTATAAGCTGTCAAAAGTCTCATTTTTAAATATGCGAAAACACATTTTTTTGGATCCTTATTTCCAATATTCAAGGTGAGTTTGATATACCTGTGGAAATGAGATGAAGAATGTACAAAATAAAAGTAAAAATTAAAAAAATAATTAAAACAAATTTGTGGCAACACTGAACTAGAAGCTTCAAATCAGTTTTTGGTTTAATCTTGTGAGAGACGAACGTGGATAAGCGAGATTTTGAATCATCATTCAAATCAATCCTCAGTTCATGACAATGGACTTTGAGCAACTTGTTGCGCTACATTAACTCAATCAGCAAAAGGTTGTCAAAAGTACTCGATTTATATTGATTTTGCAAAAGCTTTCGACTGGGTTCCCTGACAAGATACTTATCAGAGAGATGGACTGTCTTGGATTTTCAACTTGTTCGCTCGAGTGGATCAAATCGTATCCCACTAATCGCTGCGCTTTCACGAAAATAAATAACTCACGCTCTGGTATATTTGAAACCCTGTCAGAAGTACTCCAAGGAATCCACGTCGGACCGCTACTTTTAATTACGGTGAAGCTTTTTAGGAGGATTCACACTGCTTTAATCAGTCTGGTCAGCTTTCGGAGAAGCCGTTCTCCTCCATGATTTTCCATAGCTCGTCACGGTCGATCGTGTCGTATGCGGCTTTGAAGTCGGTAGATGGTGCTTAGTGTCGTGTTTCCAGAAAAATGAAAGACTAAGAGACTAAACTAGAGTGATGTTTATTCAAGCAAGTGCGACAACTGAATGACTGAGCTTTCACACAGGTAGTGTCCTACCACATCTCCCTTTTTCAAGAAAGATCGTACGAGCTCAATCGCTTGGGCAGACAGCGATTTCGGGTTGGTCTTGTCCGTGGTGGTAGAACTTCAGGTGACTTCAGAGGTGAGCCATACTCGGAACAATCCGAATCGTCTTCATTCCGCAAGGAGTCTGTTTGGTCAGCTGCGGAGACTGGAACAACGAAATCATCCAACAACACCGACAATGGAAGATTTGGTGATGGAACCGGTGTTGCTGTTTCGATGAACCAGGCCTTCAGTTGATTGGTGTGGGATCTGATGAGTCGACTGTTGTCCAGGAGTACGGTGTACATCACGTTACCTTTGGGTTCGATGATCCGACCCGGAATCCACTTGGCGGAATTCCCTTGATGAACCTTGGCCAGAACCGGATTTCCAGCGACGAATTTCCCTTGCACAGCGCCATGACGTCTATTGAACTGAGCGTTTTGAGCATCGTTGATTCGTGTTGGGCTTGGTAGCGTTGGCTTCAGAAGGTCCAGTTGGGTTGAGATTTGCCTACCGAGGAAAAGATGAGCAGGGGTCTTGCCGTCAGGAGCGCTTCGAGCTGGCGTGGAACGGTACACTGACAAAATTGTTTGTAAGTGCTGTGTTGCAGCCATGCTTTCCCCATTTGCGAGCTTCTTGAGCCCTCGTTTCAAGCTGTCCACAAACCTTTCCGCTTGGCCGTTCGATTGCGGATGGTATGAAGCAGTCGTCAGATGTTGGATTCCGTGTTCTTTGCAGAATTGTTGGAACCGTGCGTTGATGAACTGGGAGCCGTTGTCGGAGACCAATGTGTGGGGATATCCGTATCTTGCACAGGTTTCTTGCAAGAAGTCCAAAGTTGCAGTCGTAGTAGTTGAACGGGTTCGGAAAACCTCGGGCCACTTGGAGTAGGCATCAACTACGACCAGATAGTAGAAACCATCGATGGAGCCGGCATAGTCGATGTGAATTCGCTCCATCGGTTTTGAAGGAAGGGGCCAGGATTCGGGAGTTGTTTTCCGGGGATCTCTCACTGCTTGGGCACAGGAACTACATCGGCGCACGAAGTCCTCGACGTCATCATCGATGTTCGGCTAATAGACAAAACTTCTTGCTATTGACTTCATCCGCTCCATTCCAGGGTGTCCTCGGTGTAGCTGGCGAAGTATTCGTTTTCGGTACAAGGCTGGAACGACGACACGGTCACCAAACATGATGTAGTCTTGAAAAACTTGTAGGTTGTCACGTCTGAAGAAAAACTGTCGTGCTGTTGGATCTGTGATTATTTTCGCAGATTCAGGCCACCCGTTCTGGATATAGTTGACTACTTCTTGAAGTGTTGGATCCTCTGCTGATTGTTTGGAGATCATGTCCGATGTAACCGGCAGGTTGGAGATGGACCCTTCGAAAATACGTCTGTCTCCATCTGTATCGCTGCGATGACATATTCTTCTTCCGATTTCTTGTGGGAATCCATCAGACGAGAGAGAAGATCGGCGTGTCCAAAGCTTGCGGTTGGAGCGAACTGGATTTCGAAGTTGTAGAGCAACAAAGTCAACGCCCAGCGTTGGAGTCGATTTGCTGTGTACACCGGAATCCCTTTCTTGCTGCCGAAAACCTTCAGGAGGGGCTTGTGGTCGGTTTGAAGTGTGAACCTGCGACCATAAACCATTTTGTGGAAGCGCGTGACAGCAAATTTGAGTGCCAAAGCTTCCTTCTCGATTTGGCCATAGTTCACCTCAGCAGTTGTCAACGATCTTGAAGCGTGAGCGATGGGTTTGATGGAACCGTTGGGGAATCGATGCATTTAACGGCACCCAAGCCGTGTTTGGATGCATTACCAGCTACGATGATTTCCTTCCGAGGGTCGAAGTGTGTCAAAAGGAGGTCTGACTGCAGAATGGATTTAAAGCGGTCGGACGAGCTTTGGCATTCTCGAGTCCATTCCCAGCGGGCGTCCTTCTTTAGTAACCGGTCGAGCGGCGCACGGAGTTCCTTGATTTGGTCTACAAACCGTCCATAATAGTTTATAGCGCCAAGATAGGATCGAAGCTGTGACACATTTGTGGGGGCCGGCATCTCAGAGATCGCACGAGTCTTAGCTGGATCTGGGCGAAGACCTTCCTTGTCGATGAAGTGACCAAGAAATTTTATCTGAGGAAGAGAAAAACGGCATTTTTCGATGCGTAGATAAAACCCGTAGTCACGAATCCTTCCAAGGGTCGCTTCCAGATTGCGATCGTGTTCCTCTTGAGTTCGTACGGATACCAGAATGTCGTCGAGATACGTTTTTACACCCGGGATGCCAGCTACCATGCAGTCGATTATGCGTTGAAAAGCTCCAGGTTCTGATTTTATTCCTGGAGCAAGACGGTTGTACTGGAACAGGCCTCGGTGGGTTTTAACCGTCAACAGCTTGCGTGATTTTTCCTCAACTTCGACCTGGAGGTATGCGTCCGACAGATCGATTTGGGAGAAAATGCGTGCCCCGGCCAGGGCACTAAAGATGTCGTCGGGATGAGGCAGAGGATGCCGGTCGGATTCCAGAGCTGCGTTGAATCCAGTTGAGTAATCGCCGCAAATTCGAACAGAGACGTTGTCCGATTTGCGAACCACGACGATGGGGGCAGCCCAATTGAAGAATTGCACTGGAGAAATGATGCCGCATTCTTGTAACCTTTGGAGTTCAGCATCCACCTTCGGGAGAGCGGCATAGGCTACCGGGCGCTTGGGGCAGTATACTGGTCGGGAATAAGGCTTAAGGTAGAGTGTAACCTGTGCTTTGGTACACAGCCCAAGGGAACTCTGGAACACTTCGGGAAACTTAACCTTCAGTCGTTGTGCCACGTCTTCGAATTTCTGGATGGAGTTCACCAACGAGTCGAAGGGGACCGACAAAAGGTTGAATAACTCGATGAGGTCGATACCCAGCACGTCGAGATCGAAGTGGTTGGCCACGTAGATGCACCCTTGTTTGGAGACGTTCTGGATGGTTGCAACGTTGCATGCCATTATGCTGAAGTATGCAAATATAAACGGGAAGCAAACGTTAGCCAAAGCGACGAAAATGAAGAACCTACCAAAAAAGAAAGTCAGGTATAATGTTTATTATATATTGAAATCAGAAATACATCAGCAAGTGTACCTATCTACCTACCTACCTACCTAAGGGTCCGGCGCAGATTGACCGACGCATAGAGCTGAGATAAAAGATCTCCACTGCTGGCGATCCGGAGCCAGCATCTTCACTTGCTGCCAGTCAAGGTTCTCGTCAACTGCGCGGATATCAGCGGCTAGACTACGCCGCCACGAGCTTTTGGGCCTGCCTCTTCTTCGATGCCCATCTGGATTACAGTCAAGCGCCTCTCTGCAAATATCGTTTTCATCTCTTCGCAGCGTGTGCCCAATCCATCTCCACTTACGTTCCCGAATCTCGATTTCTAGCGCTTTTTGATGACACCGGCGATGAAGTTCAACGTTTGAGATCCAGTTGCCAGGCCACCAAGCGAGGATGATGTTCCGCAGGCAACGATTCACAAAAACTTGCAGTTTTCGCGTCGTCGCCGCATATGTGCACCAAGTTTCACACCCGTACAACAATACGGAATTGACGTTGGAGTTGAAGATTCGGATCTTAGTTCGTAGAGAGATTTGGCGAGAGCGCCAGATGTTTCGGAGACTCGCAAACGCAAATCGGGCTTTTCTGATCCGAGTTTCGATGTCCTTCTTGGTGCCACCATCAGGCGTAATCTGGCTACCAAGATACTGGAAGCACTCCACTGTCTCAACCTGTTGTCCAGCTACCACGAAATTGGAGCGATTTTCTGTGTTGATTTCCATCGCTGATATACTCAACTATATTTTGTTTCCTTCTTTAAAAAATAATGCTATCATATCACTCGAGGTATTTGCGCTTTCTCTCTCGGATGTGCTGATTAAATGTTGCGTTGGAAATTCCAATCCTATTGAGTTTCTCATTGACTCAGGAGTGGATGTCAACATCATTGTAGTCAGTTACTGAAACCATTTAAGCGATGGATTCAAACGAGGCGATGTGAAACTTGAGTTGACGGACCATACAAAATATACAGAACTCCGTGCGTTCGCAACCGAGGTACCATTATCCCTCGAATGTGCATTCAATGCAAAAATTGCATTGAATTTTTGGTTGTGAAGAACGGTAACAGGTCTATACTAGGTCGATCAACAGCCAACGATTTGAAGCTCTTGGAAGTTAGAGCGGCAGTTGATTTTCGTGTTAACCAAAACCAAAGTCGAAATCTAGAAGTTCCCCAGGATACCTGGGGTGAGAGTAAAATTCAGCGTCGATAAAAGCATTACACCGATTAAAAAAGCATATTTCAACGTCCCTGCCACGCTTCGTGACGCAGCTAGACTTAGACTACAAGAAATGGAAGAACGTGGTATCATTGAAAAAGTCACTACAGCCCTGAGTGGATTAGTGGTAAGCACAATTTCCGTTTGGTCGTCTACATGAGAGGACCAAACAAGGCGATAAAACGCAAATATTGTCGCCTCCCTCTTATTGACGAAATTAGAGTTAAACTCCATGGTAGTAGGTACTTTTCCAAACTGGATTTAAGCAACGCCTTCTATCACCTTGAGCTTAGTCGAGAGTCAAGAGAGCTTACCACGTTCTTGTCAGAAGCCGGAATGTACCGCTTCACTCGTCTCATGTTCGGGGTTAACTGCGCCCCGGAGTATTTCCAGCGGGAAATGATGCGCATCCTGAGGGAATTCCGAACGTCGTCGTATACATAGACGACTTACTGATTTACGCTAAAGACTGAAGATGATCTGTACAAAACTGTTGCTTTGGTGCTACGAATTTTAAAGTCGAACAATTTGACATTGAATTACGAGAAATGCGAATTTGGAAAAACTTTTATCAAATTCCTCGGTCATACCTTAGATGAAAATGGATTCCACATCGATGAGGAGAAAGTTAAAGATGTTCGCAAGTTCCGAAAACCGTCGACAGCTTCGGAGCTCGGAAGCTTCTAAGGTTTAGCATCGTTTCTTAGCCCACATATACGAAAATTTTCCGACCTTACGAGTCTCCATTGGGCTGTTGCAACGACAAAAACATGGAATTGGACTCCTGTGCAAGCTAAAGCCTTCAAGGACACAAAAGATCGCATACTACAATGCACGATTGCTTTAGGTTACTTTTCCAACAAAGACTGGACAATCCTATACAACGATGCCTCCCAACGGAACACTTCTCTTGGTTCCTCTTCGGTCGACATTTTACCTTGCGAACGGACGCTCAAGAAGTAACCTTCATTTAAAATAGATGTCGCGAAAATACTAAAAGAGTACTTACTAGGGCTGATGGATGGGCATTGAGACTAAGTCCATATAGTTACGAAATTGAATCCATCCGTGGGCGAGATTATATTGCCGATCTCTCATCTCGACTTTAAGACGGCTGTGAAACCCATTCTTTCGAAGCAACTACATGTGAGTTCATCACTGAGGCAAAGATTCGAGAAGCTACTTCGAAGGACGAAACCCTACAAGAGGTAATGGTTGCACTAGAAACCAGAGATGCGTAAACTCGCCTCGGAAAGAATCATTCGGCCGATTTCTTCCGTTTGTTTTTTGCTCACTTTTTCTCATCTGCTTGTCAAACGCCTAAGAGAAATATGCTTTCTCACACTTAAAGAGATCAAGCAACCCACGTTTTGTTGCAGAGCATTTCAAAAACGCAATCACCCAATTTCATTCTCGCTGGGAGAAATGTTTATCAGCTTCTCAGTTACTGGCTGAGAAATCAACGACTGAACAGAGTTGTGATGCTTCGGCTGTGGTTTATTTCAGCACTAGCTGACCCAGTGATCTCTGATTCTTAAAATTTCGAAATGTATAACTTTTGTTATTTGAATTTTACTTCCGGCATGTCAAATTCTTCAATTTCAGCTTGTCAGAATTTCCCTAGCAATAAAGCAGGTTGACAAATGCTTGGGCCAATGTTCCATAATTCCATGTAGAAAGAGGACGGTTAAATTACATATTAAAGCTGTCCACATGATTTGGTGAAACGGCCCAATTCTTTATGCGATTTTCATTTCTTTTTCTCCTTGTAGCGATGAGAATAGCATAACTATTCCCTTGCCTTCACTGAGCAATCCATTTCACCGATCACACGAAGCGATTCCAACAGTACGCAATGTCGATTCCAGAGTGCGCATCGATCGATTTGAAGAAATGCTATCCCAGTTAGGAAATGCCACCCAACTTTGAAAATAAAACACGCAATTTCTATGATAAAATCGGGCTAAACAGGACCATTTTTCCTACAGGGCATTTTTTGTCAAATTTTTCAGGTTCGCCACCTGCCGTCGGTATTGCGAACCTGCAAAAGCTGACAACAAAAAATTAGACAGAAAATGGTTGAATTTTTGTTCTAAGAGTCAAGTCAGTGTGGTCAGTGTTGTTACCATGACAGAAGTGACGTCACTACCGACCATTTTCGCGACGCATTTTGCCTAGGATAAATGAAGCTCTCTGACAACGACGTGTCGCGACGCAGGGCTTGTTTATGTTTATTTTTCTTTTTTCTCTCCGACGTGCAATAGTGTGCGTTCCTTTGCGCCACCTTAGTAAAAGTGTACCTCATTGACTCAGCTGTTTCACCCGACTACCGTAATGTCGTATTCGCTCGACTCGACAGTGACTGAAGTCGAGTCGAGTTACTCGACTCGTCTTATGTAATAAGGCCCATAATTCTTGAAAAATTAAGAAATTTAGAAGGGAAAAAGTTGATTGAAAAACAAAACTGGTAAGGTTGTTTTTTATTCTCGTTTCAATACCGGTTTTTCTGCATCCAGAATTCAAAACGATGATTGCAATGTAGCTCTTATTACAAATTTTAGTTTCTAGCTTTAGTTGCAAAACATGCTTCATTTTAGGTTCTCATTGATTCTGCATGTAGATTAAGAAAATTGATTCTCCATCAGTCGTGGAGCGTTAAAAGTTGTATGTACGTTCTGAAAATAGGGGGGCTCTGTGCACTACCCAATGCTACACATATTGATGTTAGTCAAATGAGGCATTATTTTCTGTTTTAATAGTATAGTTTCGAAGTACAAACATTGACTCCAAAAAGCATGTTAACTTTCAAGAATGTCTCTAGTTTATTCTGAATGACTTAGTGAAATTCCATTATCGTAATTCCAAATTAACGCATTTTTTCTCTCTCATTCCAGGCCCAGGAACCGCTCAACAGACCAGCCACCAACGATTATGTCTAGCTGGTCTAGTCAAGCCAGGTGGAAAATCTTCCAAGTGAAATCAAAAGTATGAGAAAGAAGAAACACCTAATCCAGCAGTAGAGGAGCGAAGTCTGTTCGACTGATAAACAGACCAAACGTCGAGGAAAACGTGTAAAATTATTAATAACGAAAAAAAATCTAAGGGGCAGCAGCAGAAAACTGAAAACACAAAACCGTAAACATGTTCCATCCTTGTGACTACTTAACGGAGGAGAAATTTGGACTACACGTGTAGAGTTTATTAGAAATGTGGTGTGGTTTTTCAAGCGTGTTTTTTTTACAAAAGAAAAGTTTAGTTTTTTTTAAGGGGTTAATCCGCCCTTTTCCCAGCTTAATCCCAAAAGTTGTATGTTTGTTTTCATAGATGCTTAGAAGAGGCAGCTCCTCGTTTATTGATTCTGTTTAATTTTTCTGGTTTATGTTAGTTGATCCAAAATAGAGCCAAGAAGCTGTTAGCTTACATACAGATACACGTTGTACGTAAAAATTATGTATACTTTTTGTAGCTTAGAAACAGGAGAAGAACGTGAAGAAAAAAATTATATCGAGTGTGATCATTTGAGTGAAGATTTCTGAGCAGCTTCTTAAAAGATATTTAAATGAATCCAAAACTAATGTTTTGCACTTTAACGGTCAACCGGAAGAATCGGCGAAAAAAGTTTATTTTACATATTAAGGAAAAAGTCTTACGGTCAAACCGAAAAAAATATATATGAATACGTTTATTTTGTTATTGTAAAAATTGTAGCTGAAATTACTCGGACTCTTTCTAGTTGTTTTTTGGATATATAGTGAACGTTTATCAGAAACCTCCTTACAAATGAATATTTTTGCGTCCATCCGATCGTTACACGAGGCAACAATTTATTGCTTAATCTTGTCAGCCTGATGAATAAACTTAAATAAATTTGTAAAAAACAAAACAAATCGATAGCAAAATGTTTAAATATAGACTAACGATGATTTATTAAAGGTGTAGATATTATTTTATCAATATTTTTATATTCATTATATTACTAACTCTTGCAAGTCTTAAAATGAGATAATCCAGAAGTAGAACAACAGTCTTAGCTGATAACTTTAGTGGCAGCAATACACAGTTATAGTGAGTGGTTTTGTTTTTATTTTGTACAACATTCAGATGGATTTTTTGCAGAAGCAAATCCTTCCCAATCTTGAACGAATACCTTCGAATATTTGCTCATAAAAAGCAGCACAAAAAATTTGCTCAATTACAAAACACAAAATTGTTCCAAATACCAGCTAAGAGAAAATCGCGGCGGTTCTTTTCATTAGGGTAGCATTCGTTGTAATCGATCCAACCTTGCCAAATGTTGTAACTCGAATCCTACAAATTGCTCCAAAGTAACCAAAATTCTTCCACCGACAAAACGAAAGTGAAAAATTTTCTTCCAAAACCAAACGCAAAAACTAAATTTACCCATTCTGGATGATTTTTACAAAAAGCTGCCAAATTTGAAGAACAACTCAAACAAAACAATCAATCTATTAGCTTCCTCTGATGAAAAAAAAAACAAATTTAAAAGTGAGATAGGTACAAACATCATGCCAAGAGCCAACTTTCGATACACACATGCTAAAAATAATTTTATCCGCCTGCGTCGTCTTGATAATTAATTCGACTTTCTCTTTCCCGAGCAAATGGCAGCGATATCATCGTCATACATTAAAAGTAAAACTGAACAATTCGGATCATTTGCAAATCATCGACGGCTTCCTTCCAGTTCCCAGTCCGATGTTAAAAATCCAAACTCACAAAACAAATAAGAATTCACAACCCAACAATTAAATCGGAAAATTTATCACTAGAAAATAGGAGAAGCAAAAAAAAATAACTAAGACCCACATGTATCTACATTTTGATAACAACACAACCTAACATTGTACATAAGCTCGAAGTAATCCTTCGGAGAAATAGTAGGAGGGGAATCGCAAAAAAAAGAATAACAAACAAGAATAAAGATCGATAATTCAAACAAAAAAAAAATTACTAAATTCCTAAAACAAAATCAGCTAATAATGAAGAGAAAATGTAACAAACATTTTCTTAATGAGAACTAATAAAAACAAGAGAAGAACTTTAGCAATAGAGAAAGAAAAATAAAACCAATTCGAATGAAAGAAGAAAAAAAACAAACAAAAATATCACAAAAAAAACATAAATTTCGGAGCATTTCAGCTCTATAAATAGGAAAAGAAAAAGGAAAACAACGCGATTCACATGCGGATGAAACATTCATACATTGTATTGTCTTACTTTTAGTTTGTTTTGTATATATTGAATGGCGATTGCGTATGAGCAAGACACTAAATCAAACTGAATACACACAAACAAACAGAAATAAAATCAGACAGATGACGGATAACAATTTGCAACAATGATAGTAATGAGAAGGAAACAAACAACTGGCAAACAGAACAATGGATGATTGTGCAATTTACAATTTAATTACATACAGTTTAAACAAACATACACAAACACACAGAAACAACACGCAACTTAGTTATATACAGAAACAACAAAAAAAAACACAATATAATGTAAGCGTCAGGCGATAACAGCAAAACAAAACAAAACAGAAAAAAAGGTTAAAGTAAATTCAAGTAAAGAGAAAGAGTAATGTAATGTGAGACTCGTGTCAGTGTGTATTCTTCTTTGATCCGAAATGTTCATGAGGCTGTTTAGAATTGATCTCAAATGGTTTGCGAAGCCTACAAAAACTCACGTAGGTTTGGATCACTATGAATACCGATTGAACCTTAAAAGTAATCTGTTGAGAGGCCGGGTGCATTCATCGACAACTAACCGGTTGCGAAGATCTTCCGATCTTTTCTACTCCCCATGCGAAAAGCTTTCTTGATCACCCCCAAACCGGCTCGAAGGACCATATATTTAGCACCGAATCAGAAAAAGCCAGCGGCCTTAGCTTAGAGGTTAGAACGTAAGTTGTTACGAATTGATAAGCATTCGCCAGACCAGCCAAGGCTAGGAACTCTCAAAGTTCGGAACCTCAGGGTCGGCTGGCTACTGGGTACCCAAGAACTTCACGGATAAAATACACAAAAGCGGTAATTGTTTCACTAATCGTCATGGGCTGCTGTTACTGCTGTGTCGCGGCGTCGTTGTTCCGGAAATCCAGTTCCGGAAGCAGGAGCGCCGTCAATGTATTTGTTTATCGACAGGTTGCCGAAACCGTGGGCGCCAGCATGCGTTGCTGGACTCGGTCGTTGCAGACGTCTTCCTTCTTTGGCTTTAAATCGGTCTGCCCACAAGAGTGCTCCGTATCCGGATAGGCCTTGCAGGGAAGTCCTCTTGAAAGTTAGAGATCCGCAGAACCCGAGGACGAAGATGCTGGTCCTTTACGTGTTAGGCGCGACACCACAAAGGATCTACGAGCCGAGCCGCGAAGAAGACAATCCGGTATCCGGATGAATTCCGCGGACGTTCACAAACACTATACAGGAACTACATACGGACACCTGGTACAGAAGAGAGCGAATTTTCCGGAAGCAAGCTTCCTTCTTGGCCTTCATGATTGTAGTGAATAAAGGAAATGGAGTTGATGACAGAAAATATTGCATCTTTCTAAATCATGACAACAATATAAAGTATATGAAAACATGAAATGAATTTGATTCAGTTAAAGAGGTGCAATGTTGCACGGAATTACCTGTAGAAATCCGTGAGACGCGTTATACATTGATAACCTAATACCGTATTTGTTTTCTCCCCTCGATCAGTGTTCCACCGTACCCGAAAAAAACAAACACAAATCGTCGCCAGTGTATTGCTATCTCACTCACTCACACGCTCTCTCGCAACACTGGCAAAATTATCGGTGGGCCACCGTCCGTAAGCAGAACTCCACCAGGTCAAAACCAGTGCAACACCGTCCGAATAAACAAACAGTTTTACAGCACCTAGTGGTGCACCAGTGCAACACTCGGCATAAACAAATACGGAATAAGTGTAATTTGATTTTTTCTTCTCTGTTTTCTTGCCTATATCCAGGCGTTTTCTTGCGATACTCTGAGGAATAATTTGCACACCAAAGATTTATCACCATCTTTCGTACGTCCGAAGTACAACGCATCACATTTTTCAAATCTTATGCTCTCTTAACAAAATCAGAGTTGATGAAAAATAATAGGAAGCATGATAAATTTTTGTAGAAAGTGGCTCTTTAATTTCGAATTACCGTCAAACGAGGAATCATGCAATAGCAGGGTTAGATGCAATATTTGTAGCACAGATTTAATTTTAAATTTAATCTAATGTATTCAAGTTATCTTTTAATGAATACATAATGATAATGACATAATTTTTAAGCTAGTTTTTCAAAGTTTTTGATTTTTTGTTTAAAAATTAAACATCGAGCAATAAATGTACAAATTTCAACAATTTTTGATGCCGTAGAAACTTAACTTATGACCTAAAAACTTTTCAATGGTTTAATCATCCAACACAATAGTTTCAACACAATTTCTGTCAAAATATTTTTTGGACAGTCTCCAATTTTTTTCAAATAAAATTTATAAAATATTTTTATAAAATATTTTTTGGACAGTCTCCAAATTGTTTTAATAATTCAGTTACCTGTCCGGGGTTAGATTCAAATGTAACAAAATGCAAATCAAAGAGACACCTTGTAAATCTCGTTTCCATATGCTGAAACATGATTGTTTTGCATCACGCATTTGTCAACATTGAAATTTCATTCATCCAAACATTTATTTTTATTATTTCAGCTTTTACAATTTTTTGAAGTATTTTTTACGCCTAAATGTATGCAACATCTCCATGCTTAGAATATGTATGTATGTATGTATGTAGTTGAACCCACCAGTGGCTGATAGGTCTTTCGACCAGAGTCGGTACGGGAAGTCTCGGTCGCACATTCAGATATTGCTCATGCTTAACTCATCAACAATAATTGCAGCACAACCCAGGGGTCCGTTACCACTGGCTTGGGACAAGTTTGATTCATCTTTGTCACGGCGCGCCTCCATCAAAATAATTTTTAGATTTTTTTCCGTGCATCAGGCATAGCACTTTAGATCTGATACAAAATAGCAAAAGGCTCATGCGAAAAGACCCTGATCTTGTAAGGAAATAGTTCGGAGAGATATTTTTTTTAGTAATAAGAACAATCAAGAAGAAGAAGAAGCAGAATTATAAGATATTGCGCCAGATTTATTGAGCAGTTTGTGAAATATTGTAATACTAAAACTAGAGCCAGTTTTTGATAACTAATTTGAGCACGCCTCGATAAAGGAAAGTGATCAGCATAAGCACCATTGTGATACGACCACAACGGGTTCCAAACGAGCCTCGTGTTTAGCATCCACTGAGTAAATCGTCTAAACGCAACAGCGTTCAGAAGAACCAGAAAGGCGTCAAAAGCGTCGCCGTGTTATTGAAGCTTATTTACATACTTACCCGTCATACAAGTGAGGTTACCCATGAATTAGTAAACAAACTGAATTATAACCGAAATATTGTTTAGGAACGCATCACGATAAGCCGCGTACAACGTTTAGGAGAATCGAAAATAGAGTACCTAGAATAGAGAAAAACAGTAAACGTAAGTAAAAAATGGAAATGTTAACACAGCAAATTGTAAAACCAAATCGTTGCAGGAATTTTTTAATATATTGCATATTAAAAATACGGAATCAACTCTACTTCATTCTACTAAAAACGACATTAAAAAATTCGTTTAATAATATGACGTCGGAAGCTTCATCCACGGCACAGGAGGTGACTAGAAGCACTGGAACAATTCCAAAGAAGGTTCAAGGAGCTCTGTCCATGTCATGCATCGGTGTTTCCTGCTTGTTTCCCGGATCTACTGCTGGAATGCTACAATGTAACAGGTGCGCTATTTGGTTTCATTTAAGATGTGTCAACGCTTCGGACGACGCTATCAAGCGAGCCTGGACGTGCAAGACTTGTTCCAAACTCGTCTTCAAAATTCCTGGTAACCAACCTACTCCGAGGAACGTATCATCTAGCCTTTGTCAAGTCTGCGGCGGCCCAGAAACAAACGAAATGGTGCAGTGCGACTTTTGTGATTTGTGGCACCACTTCCAATGCGTGGGTGTCACGGAAGATATCGCTGACATCAGTTGGAAATGTGCCAATTGCGAAGCTGCAAACATTACCGAACACATCGTAAGTACAACAAGCGAGACCCATGTACCACGATCGCATCCTCAGTTAGAAGACAGGCTTTCATTGTTATCAGTTAGCAATAGGAATAGTACCATAGATCCAACACTTTTCACGGTTCCCTCAACCAACACAATCGTTAGTACTATGCCTTCGCTTATAGCCACCCCCGCTACCTCCTTAGCCCTTACGTATACCCTGGCTCCGTATGCAAATATTTTTTCACTCAACGCTCCATCTAGCAATGTCTATACAGTGAGTTCTTCGCTTCCGCCAAAGATCGCAGTTTCAAATAAACCAGTTTACACTACTGCTGCAACCGACAAGTTTTGTGTTATGCCGTCAAGCGATCATCAAAGTTACCAGAATTTAGGGTCTTTAGATCAATCGAAACAGCAGCACGTTCCAAGTCTTTCGCGGCCTGTGGGAAAGGAGTACATCCATTTGGAGTTGCAGAGACTGGAAGAAGAACAGCGTCTTCATGAAGAAGAGTACACAAGGAAGAAGGAGTTGCTTCGAAGGCGTTACAATTTGATGCAAGAAATGGCTTACGATTCTGAGTCTGCTGATCCATACACAAAGATGGAAGAACGCCAACTACCTCCATCTATGTTTCAGCGTTCAAAACAAAATTTACCGCAGGAACATCAACTTCATTATCCGAAAACCGCAGAGAGACATGTCATGCCAGATCAACCAACCATAATTAATCATCCGGCACAGTTGCATCCGAGGATTTCTCAGCAGCCTTTCGAGAGACGACATCAACGGAGGATTCCAGATGACACATATGTCGACTTCGCTGCAGCTGATGGACGAATCCAACAGGATGTTGCAAGACTACCCATGTATTCAGCTCAGGGTCAACTTACTCCTAGACACCGCTCAACGCCGCAATACCGTGCATTTCGGTCTACGCCTGGAAACGCTCACGAAGAAGTTTATCTTGAAGGTGACCTTACCAATAGTCAGGTAGCTGCCCGGAAAGCTGTGTCTCAAGAACTACCTGTCTTCAGTGGTGTTCCGGAAGAATGGCCGTTATTTTATGCAACATACAACACTACATCCAGTATGTGCCGATTCACGTCTGAAGAAAATTTGATTCGACTCCAGAAGTGTCTCCGGGGTAAAGCATACGAAGCGGTTAAGTGTATGCTAATGAGTCCATCCAACGTAGGCGGTATCATCTCAACTTTGAAGATGTTATTTGGAGATCCTGAAATCATCGTGAATAATCTGATTTCTAGGATCCGAACAACCCCTTCTCCTCATGCTGATCGTTTGGAAACCATGGTTGAGTTTGCACTTTCTGTGAAAAACTTGTGCGCTACTATCGACGCATGCAAGCTGAACGAGTACACATATAACGTTGCATTGCTTCGCGAATTAGTAGAAAAACTACCAATACAATACCAGGTTGATTGGGTCAGGTACCGAAGATCGATTGCTGATGTTAGACTTACCACATTCTGCGACTGGTTGTATGATTTTGCAGAAACCATTTCGCCAATAGCTTCCTTTGCCAACGCCAATCCAAAATTATCAAAAAACGCGAAAAGGGGGCCAGCTTATTTGAATATGCATACCGAAATTGACGATGACCAGTTATTAGAATCTCGGGAGTATAACGCTCAATTTTACCAAGTAAGAGAACCTAAAGGGAAGCCAAAGCAACATTTTCAGTCAACGGTTGAGGTGGATCGATTCTGCAAAATTTGCAAAGGAAACTGCACATCATTGGAAAAATGTAAGCGTTTTTGTGAATTCAGCTACAAGGGTCGCTGGGCTGCGGTTAATGAATTCGGCCTCTGCAAGAGATGTCTAGGAAGGCATTTTAGAACAGCATGCAAATCCCAAATAATATGTGGTCAAAATGGATGCTCTTACAAACATCATCCCCTACTTCATAAATTTCAAAATGTAGATTCCGTAGTTAAAGAAGATGATCCTGTTGTATCTGCTGACTGCAACATCCATTACAAGAGGTCGAATCATGTTTTATTCCGCGTGGTTCCCGTTTTCCTGTATGGACCCTGTAAAACGATCAAGACCTTCGCTTTCTTAGATGACGGTTCATCAGTAACGTTGATGGAAAGCACATTAGCTGCAGAATTAGGTGTGACTGGAAAAACTGAGCCGCTGTGTCTGCGTTGGACGAGCAACAAAACTCTTCATGAGTTAGATTCCGAAAACGTTACATTCGACATTTCCGGAACCACGTCAGGTCTTAAAAGGTATCGACTTCCCGAAGTGCATACCGTTGCCAATCTAGGTTTATTCCACCAATCACTGAACTTGCAAGATTTGTCCAAACAATATAGCCATCTACGAGGGATACCGGTGGAATCGTACCACAACGTCCAACCACGTATACTGATCGGGAGCAATAATGCGAACCTCGGGTATGTTTTAAGAGGCCGCGAGGGCAAGATGCACGAGCCAGTCGCGACTAGGACTCGTTTAGGGTGGATTGTATACGGAGGAGGCGAAACGAATAATCACAATTTCTCTGGTTACCACGGTGTGCATATGTGCCAGTGCATAGGCAATCAAAATGACATGCTTCTTCAGGCCATGCGCGATTATTTTTCTATAGACGGATTGGGAATCACAAAGTCAACAACCCTGATTGAATCAAACGATGACCGTAGAGCCCGAGAGATTTTAAAGAGCTTCAAACGAAGAGATGATGGACGTTTTGAAGGCCGATTGCTTTGGAAGTACGATAAATTTAGACTACCAAACAGTAAAACACATGCACTGCGCCGATACGAATGCCTGGAAATTAGAATGAAGAAAGACGCCTCACTCGCAAATGTACTACGTGAGAAAATTCAAGACTATGTTTCAAAGGGTTACATACGGAAGCTCAACGCAGACGAAATTGAAAGAGATGATCAACGAGTGTGGTACCTCCCAATCTTCCCAGTAGTTAACATCAACAAACCGAACAAAATCCGTATCGTGTGGGACGCAGCAGCTAAGAGTCATGGAACCGCTTTGAACTCCCTCCTCTTAAAAGGTCCAGACCAAAACACATCACTTGTCGACGTTCTAATCAGATTTCGTCAGCATCGAATCGCAGTATGTGGTGACATTAGGGAAATGTTCCACCAGGTAATGGTGTCTAAAGAAGATCAACATTTTCAAAGATTTCTTTGGAAGGAAAACCCTAGTGATACCAGTCCCAGCACATATGTCATGCAAGTTCTTACCTTCGGAGCATGCTGTTCTCCGAGTATTGCACAATATGTCAAGAACGTTAACGCCGGAGAGTTCGCAGGTCAATATCCCCTAGCAGCAGCAGCCATAATCGAAAACCATTACGTGGATGATATGCTGGTGAGTGTAGAAAGCGAACAGGAGGCTATTCGATTGGCAAATGAAGTTCGTTTCGTTCATGAACAAGCCGGGTTCGAAATGCGGAATTGGATTTCCAACTCCACAGAGGTTTTGACCGCTTTGAATCAACCGAACACTTTAAGCAAGAGTCTAAATCTTGATTCTGAGTTGACTACGGAGAAGGTTCTAGGCATGTGGTGGTGTACTTCCACGGACAGTTTTACTTACCGTTTATCAAATAGGCACGACGACGAACTTCTTGCAGGCAACCGCATTCCCACAAAGAGGGAAGTACTACGAACGCTCATGTCTGTGTTTGACCCACTAGGATTCCTATCAAATTTGCTAATTCATTTGAAGATCATTCTACAACAGACCTGGAGAACATCGATTGGGTGGGATGAACAAATCCCGAAGAACATCTTTGATCGTTGGCTGGAATGGATAGCGGTTTTACCTAGAGTCAAGGAAATACGTATTCCTAGGTGCTTCCGCGCTGAGGTCTCATCGGGGTTAGATACAAACGTCCAACTACATACGTTCGTCGATGCAAGTGAACTTGGATATGCAGCGGTAGTCTACCTACGTTTCAAGCAACACGACAAAACAGAATGCGTCATTGTAGCAGCTAAATCTCGCGTAGCTCCACTTAAGTTTCTATCGATCCCGAGAATGGAGCTTGAAGCTGCACTTATAGGGGCAAGGCTAGCCAATTCGATATGCAGAGCATGGAATTTGAGCATCAATCAGCGGTACTTTTGGAGCGACTCCAGGGATGTGTTGTGTTGGATAAGGTCAGATCATCGCCGCTACTCCAACTACGTCGGACACCGCGTCAGCGAAATACTGGACTTAACCCTAATGTCAGAATGGAGGTGGATACCAACAGATGAAAATGTTGCGGATGAAGGTACCAAATATCAAAGGTCACCAGAGCTGAAAAATGATAGCCGCTGGCTGAATGGCCCAGAATTTTTGAAGGAAGACGAGCCAACGTGGCCGATCGAGAGAGTAGTTACCAAGCCAACACAAGAAGAATTGAAAGCATCCATTTACCATCACATACATTTACACCAAGTGAAAGTAGAATTATTCGAAGCGAAACGTTTCAGAAGCTGGAACCACCTAAGACGAACAGCAGCATGGGTTCGGAGATACCTCATCAACCGTAACAATCAGGCACACAATAAACCCATCTTTCTTGGTCCTCTCACCGGTCAAGAAATTCACAAAGCCGAATTAGTTCTTTTCAAACAATCACAGCTTGAAAAGTTCTCTGAAGAAATTACAATTTTGTCAGATGGTAACGTTTCCCGAAAACTTATACCAAAATCAAGTTCCATTTATGAACTTTGGCCGTTTCTAGATGAACATAGGGTACTAAGAGCCAGAACGCGAATCGGAGCATGCAAAATGGCTAGCATGGATGCCAAGCATCCCATAATCCTTCCGAAAATAAGTCCTATTACCAACCTTATAGTTCACCATTACCACGTACGTTTTTATCACCGCAACCATCGCACCGTATTGAACGAGCTAAGACAACGTTTTCGTATAGTACCCCGACTCGCTAGCATACTCTGGCAGGTACGAACAAACTGTCAAATTTGTAAAAATTTACGAGCCGTTCCACAACCGCCTCCGATGAGCGATCTCCCGATAACTAGATTGGCAGCATTTTCCAGACCGTTCTCGTTTGTTGGTGTAGATTACTTCGGTCCTATTAATGTCACTGTGAGGCGTAGTTCGGAAAAGCGTTGGGGTGTGCTAATAACTTGTTTAACAGTACGGGCGATCCATATTGAAATAGCCTATTCACTGTCTGCACAATCCTGTATTATGGCTCTGAGGAATTTTATGGGGAGGAGAGGAGTTCCCATTGAAATATTTAGTGATCGTGGTACCAACATGATAGGTGCAAGTAAGGAGCTTTTAACAGCTCTTAATTCAATGGATCAGAATTTAGTCATCCAGGAAATATCGAGCCCGAATACAACATGGTCATTCATTCCTCCCGCTTCGCCACATATGGGTGGATCATGGGAGAGAATGATCCAATCTGTGAAAAGGAATCTTAATCAGATAAAGCCACGTCATCAGCTTTCAGATGAAGTTCTCAAAAACCTTTTGATTGAGATCGAAAATGTTGTCAACTCCAGACCACTGACTAATTTGCCATTAGAGAACGATAGTTCGCCAGTTTTGACTCCTAATCACTTTCTTCTGGGATCATCAAACGGGTTGAAGCCTGCAACTTCTTTCGACGATAGCAACCAGGCTCTTAGAAATACTTGGCAAACATCTCAAATCGAGGCGAACGTTTTCTGGAAACGCTGGATTCGAGATTATCTACCGGACCTCACCAAAAGAACGAAATGGATAGATCCGAGCAAATCGATCAGAGTGGATGATGTGGTCCTTGTCATTGACCCCAACCTACCACGCAACTGCTGGCCTCTTGGCAGAGTGATTTCGGCTACTCCTGGTAAAGACGGTGAAGTACGAGAAGCAGTAGTCCAAACTGCAAACGGAATTTATGAGCGACCGGCTGTAAAGCTCGCAGTACTTGATGTTCGACGCGATGTAGTGGTAAACCAGCAACTGGTTTACGGGGGGGAATGTCACGGCGCGCCTCCATCAAAATAATTTTTAGATTTTTTTCCGTGCATCAGGAATAGCACTTTAGATCTGATACAAAATAGCAAAAGGCTCATGCGAAAAGACCCTGATCTTGTAAGGAAATAGTTCGGAGAGATATTTTTTTTAGTAATAAGAACAATCAAGAAGAAGAAGAAGCAGAATTATAAGATATTGCGCCAGATTTATTGAGCAGTTTGTGAAATATTGTAATACTAAAACTAGAGCCAGTTTTTGATAACTAATTTGAGCACGCCTCGATAAAGGAAAGTGATCAGCATAAGCACCATTGTGATACGACCACAACGGGTTCCAAACGAGCCTCGTGTTTAGCATCCACTGAGTAAATCGTCTAAACGCAACAGCGTTCAGAAGAACCAGAAAGGCGTCAAAAGCGTCGCCGTGTTATTGAAGCTTATTTACATACTTACCCGTCATACAAGTGAGGTTACCCATGAATTAGTAAACAAACTGAATTATAACCGAAATATTGTTTAGGAACGCATCACGATAAGCCGCGTACAACGTTTAGGAGAATCGAAAATAGAGTACCTAGAATAGAGAAAAACAGTAAACGTAAGTTAAAAAATGGAAATGTTAACACAGCAAATTGTAAAACCAAATCGTTGCAGGAATTTTTTAATATATTGCATATTAAAAATACGGAATCAACTCTACTTCATTCTACTAAAAACGACAATCTTACTCCCTTCCAACTGTTCGAAACAAATAAAGAATTCCGAAAAGGTTTCCAAGTATCCTTCTGGAGATTCAAAATTTGCCGAGATACTCCGGCTGGCTTGATTCCACAATCCATTGTATATCAGTTTTCGGATCGCTCGATGCCCTGTTCAATCCCTTCCACCAATCCCCTTATATAGTTAAGCTATTTTGAAATATGAATATTATAAATGAAATAGTTACACATTTTCAACATCTTACCTCGTACCATTTGAAAAGGATACTAGAATTTCTGTAATGAAAAGATACTTATCTTTACAGTACGAATTTTCAAACGGCCCAGAAATCAGTGCTAAGAATTTTTCTGGTCGCAGCATGCCGAAATTTCTATGTCGATCGCCCGAACCCAAACAAATTATTTTTCCACGCCAGCATGACTTGGCCATCACTTTTTTCAAAACAACCCCTGATATTATTTTCTCTGCAGCAATCTTTTCATGAACATCACATTTTAAACACCACCATCCTCTTCATATCTAATCACATTTTTACCCGTAAAAACAGGAACAGCTCTTGGCAGTAATCCATACGCCAGGTTGGCTCACTTTTCTTCACAGCCGCTTTTCCGCTACTACTCCTTTCGGCTTTGAATAAGCCTTTATAACCCAACCATACTGGGGGAAAAATTGTTTTCACTAATTCATATTACTGCAGTTCCTATGCATTTGAAAGAACTTTCATTTCCGGAACCGTGTAACTCGCGGTTAACTCAGTGGGTGGGTGGTTTTGGTTCAGGATGTAATGAGTGAAATTGTTTGGGACTCAGGGTCGTACGCAGGAATCACCACGGGCTACTCCCTCTTGAGTGCTGCAAGAGCACCCAAAGTAGAGATGTCCACAAAGCGGAACAAACAAACCCTGTTATAAAAAGCGAGTGGTACCTCGCATGTCACCAACCGTTTTTCGGAGACTATTTTCAATTGATGACCAAAGTGCAAGCTCTTTCTCGGAACGTATCAGGGGGAGGCATGTAACAACGGAAAATATTCGATGACAAAGCAAAAGTGGTAACAACTCCAACTAAATAAATAACACTAAAACAGGAAATTGGCTTTACACATTATAAGGCGGCTATTTATTGGCAACATTAGCCCTAACCTAGACTTCACAAATGCTCGTATACTTGCGGTTTCTGTTGGGGTGTAGATTTTGTAACGATGAATTCCGGAAATATTATCCTCGGCACAGGTAGGCCCTCTGGCGGATTCTTACCGGTTTCGGCGTCCCGAAACGGTAGTGAATATAGTTTGATGAATGCCAGAGTCCGCGTGGTTGCGGTTTGGTAGACTTTGTTGAGGTTAGGTCCACCAGATACCTTCAGTTTTCTGTCCGTTTTAGCGTGGTAGTTTTGGCTCTTGACAACCACCGCTACCCAACGAGGCCGATCCGGAAGCTTTAAGGAAGAAACCAAAAAGAAAAAGGTCCTTTGGACCTGATCCGAGCATTACTACCCCTTGTGTTGTCATAATTTGAACCGCATGTGATTCTCTATACATTTTTACAATATTCATATATATATATAGGGTTACATTTTATACATTTTTACCTTTTTCTTTCGTAAACACGTTTTAGTTTGTTGTTTTATGTCGTTGTTCCGTGTGTTGTGGTTTTTAAGGCTATTACATATAAATAAATAAACTTAGTTTGCTGAATCGCATGTTTGCACGTGGACGCATGTGTTTTTAACATTTTAACACAAAGTCCATAATGTTTACCTCTTTCAGTTCACAATTTTGATTTTAAATTGTTTCTTTTCTGTCGTT
The DNA here is from genome assembly GCF_029784155.1 of Uranotaenia lowii. Taxonomy (NCBI): domain Eukaryota; kingdom Metazoa; phylum Arthropoda; class Insecta; order Diptera; family Culicidae; genus Uranotaenia; species Uranotaenia lowii. Next base: position 356,876,923 of record NC_073693.1, on the reverse strand, counting down.
TTAACAATTTTAGTTGTAATTGTGGCTGTTAAACAAATGAAAATATTTAAGTTACACTGTTTTAACATACATCTTTTAACCTTATGCGAACGTACTATTTTTATAACCAACAAACAACTTTCATTTTAATCACTTTTGATCTTCTGTTTGTATCGTCTTTCTGTTTGTAGACGTTTCTTATTTTGTTTAAACCTGTAATTTTAGTAGTTATTAATTAGAATTTATTGCACCACTTGAAAATTCAACTTTTTATTACTTTAACTTTAAAGGACACGACGCGCACTTCTTAGCCCTAAGGCGTTCACGGACAGAAAGAGCCTGAACTTGCTAGGCCGAATCTTCGCAAAGTTTCATTTTCTTAAGTTCATCCGACCGTCACACCAATATATAAATACGTCGGCAATTGGAAATGACGTGTGCGACGTTGATTGGGTGATGACACTTCCTCGCGATAACAAAAGCCTGTTCATCCGCGCCCATGGGTATCTCTCTGGAGAGAGTTGCCGCGTAATGAGAGGGATGGGAGGTAAAATGGGACGAACCCCTGAGTGGCTATTGTTTTGACGTCTCTCGATGAGAGTTGGTGAGAACCCCTTACCAGGGATGTAGTCGATTTTGAAAAAGTGTCAAAGACACATTATTTTTATGTACAAGTAACAAACGGTTACAACCGTTCTCAATTATTTTTGCATTGAAAAGTACAAATCAAGAAAAAATTGACGGAACCTTGATGCCTGAGGAGTTGACAACGCAACTTAATATCTTTTCCAAGTTGTATTGACAAGCGCAACTATTACTATACTTTCCCGATTATTCTTAAAATTTCGTTTCGTTCAATAACTTTTTATTTCACTTTAAAAACATGATTTTCCCGAAATTTATAATCAGCGCAAAAAAAAAACACGTGCGTACGAAACAAGCCCAGGCCTACTATCATATCTCCATGTTTAGAATAATGTAAAAATTAGCTTCAAGAGAACCAAAAGTGATTGCATTTGGTGTTTTATGCGTAATGGCCTTTATGGCATCAAAAATTTATCAAAAACATTAAATTTTTATACCTTTTCACCTTCACCTTTATACCTTTCAATCTTATTAAGAACAAAGTTTGTTGCATGTTACCCCTTTTTCTAAGAGTAGTAAAAATCGCATGCTTTATAACTGAACTGAAGAAACCAATAATTTTTCTGACTACATCAATTTGATGTCCCACCAAACTTAAAACTATTGATGCATAAGAGGTATGATCGGTATAATTATACGGGACGTAAGTTTTTTAGAAACCATTGAAGTTGCACTTATTTCCCTTAAGAAACTCCAGGTATAAAAAAAAGACCCAGTAATTAGCATATCTAAAGGCGCTTTTCTAATGCTTCATTCGAAAGAATGGAAAGAATTGTACGACTCGTTGCTCGAGCGGTTAGCGTGGTTAGACGGAAATCGCTAGTCCCACTGATGGCATGGGTTCGATTCCTATCTCGGTACTGGGTGTAATATGCTAATCTTAAGTTATCCACGTTGTCTGTAAAATCTGTAAAGCCTAAATGGACTAAGACAGTATAAGTCTTTATATTCTAAGGATCTGAATTTCAGGTATTATTTTATTTATTATCACTCATACAGTTAATCTATGTAGGCATAACCCTTTTTAAAGTTATTTTACTTTCATTATTAGGTATTCTGAATATTTATAAACTTATGAACTTTTTGTCCGTAGAGAAATAAGCTAAGTCTATTGAACCACTTCCAATTTCTAGTAACGTTGTTGGATTTCATTTTCGTTTGGTCAAGCAATTATGCCAAGATCTCTAAAACTGTTGCATATATCACTTTCTTTGTTTTCCAATACAAATAAACTTCTACTGAAAGCTAAACGGGGACGCAACATGTTTTTCATCAGTACTAATTTCGCTAGCATTCGTAACGGACAACAATGAACGGGTATCATCATGGTACAATTTATAAATTTTTAAATCTAAATAACGCATTTTAATGGTGTTCGACTGTTGATAGGATTTTTCTGTCAGATATGTGGCCCAACGAAAGGTCACATTTACGGAACACGTTATGCCTGTCTAATGTGCCCTGGTTATGACCTATGTGAGTATTGTAATTCAAAAGGCTCCTTTACAAAGTCCCACGGTCCATTCCACCCGATGCAACCGATACCGGCCGAGCGGGAGTTCCTGCGCAGGTTCAGCTACTGCGTTGGACCGCGTGATATCGACATCTATCGGTGTCCGTACTGCGAGGAGCGGGGCTTCAGTTTGACCACGCTGCTGGAACATCTGAAATCGTTGCACAGACAGTGTCAGTACAAGGTGCGCTGTCCGGTTTGCGTAACATTCGGTAGTGGTGGTCGTTACGCCACGCAACTGTTGGACTGGAGCCTCGCCTTTCACATCGAAAACGAACACAACGGAAGTGAATCAGGTGAATTAGGTTGGGATTTAATTGAAGAGTACTTTTGATAGATTTTTTTTTTATTTTTAGATTACGAGTGGAGGTTGAAGCTGTTCCAATACGTAGCAGCTTCGTATCAGAAGCAAAGCGTTCCTGTTCCTCTAGGAGACAGGTTTGTTTAAAATGCTTTTTTTTTTTAATTTTAAATTCTTTTATTGAAACAATATATATTTTTAGTGGAACTTGTAACATATGTTCAGGAAAATTGATTCCAGACGGAAGAACCGTACGATTTGAACCTTGTGTTCATGGATTTCATCGTGAGTGCATCCGGAAATATAGGACACAGTTGTCCGTTGTGCGACGGAATGTGCCCTTGAGCCCTTATTTAAAATCTAAATATTTCTTTCATAAAAAATAACATCAAATCTAGAAAGTGTTTTATTGTGATAACAGCAAAACTGCAATATATTTACCACATTAATAGTAATAATAACCACGGAACAAAAGACGAAAAATTTAAAAATAAAACACTGTAGAATACCACCCAATCCTACTACTTTTTGCCCTTTCCAGCTTTCCCTTTTGAGCCACCTGCTTTACTGTTCCCAGCACCCGAAGAAGATTCTCCCTTACCAGCTGGTTTCTTCTTGATTTTAATGAACGCGTTATTCTCCAGATCATCGTCCTCCTTCTCATCTTCAGAATCAGCTGGAGGCAGATCTTCTTCCCCTTCACCATATCCCTCCACCGCTTCATCAGCCGCTTCGGCTTTTTTCTTCTTAATAGCGTTAACCGTTGAGTAACTATAAGGACCAACTTCTTTGTTGTAAGCTCGAGTTAATGCTGCCTTCACCTTTCCATCGACGGCATCCATAGGGCTCTTTTTCTTGGGCCATGAGGTCAACTCGACCAGAGATTCTAAATCTTCCCGCAGTAAACGATATTCTTTAATAACAGACAATGATTGAGATACCCCTTCCGAGCCGTGATCTTTCAACGGTTTGACGATGGCATTCAACAGAAATGGTGCATAATCTAGCCGCACCGAAAGTCTTGATCCGGAGGTACTGATTCTAGTGTGATCGTGAATCTCCTGAGCCAATCGCTTCCTCTTGGTAGCTTTCGAGTTTTTGCCCAACCATCCAGGGAAGTTGATTTGAGAGGTGAAAGAACCTTCCATGTATTCACCCGGCAAAACGGAACTGTACATTGCTTGCAGTGGAAGCAGCGACCAGGCCATGTTGGACCGAATTCGTTTATCGACTAAATCGCCACGGCTCAAACTATCAGCCGCCAGTGCGATTTGATCCATGACCTGCGACTTAGGAACTTTCGGTGTAACTTTCAAATAATTTTCCTGCACAAATAATGGCGCCATGCTGTAGTCATTGAAGAACAAATCCGACTTGTCATGAATGGACATGCCTTTATGTTCTTCTGCCGAGAATACTTTCCTTACTACATCCCACGGACCCATCTTAACATCCTTCTTAGCCGTTTCGGCATTCTTTCGAGCTTTGTCTACCGTTAGGCTTTCCGCATTCAAAGCTTTACCGGCGCTGTACAAAGCCAAGTGATTCAAAGTTTGACGCACATCATTCCCAGTTCCTGCGATAATCTCTTCCAGTGCTCCCGGAGCCAGCTTGAGACCTTCTTTGAAGCAAACCGACATCATGGCTCCCTGTAAAATGAAAGTGGCATTAAGATACATTCTAAAATATTCTAATTAGACTTTTTCGTACCTTAATTTGCTCCACCCTCGGTTTGTTGAACCGCAAATCGAAACAATAATTAACTAGCGAACGCATCTTCTGGTGGTTTCGATCGTTACACATGCAAATGATCGGCACATGGCTATCCTTAATCAGCCCAATCAGTTCCTGAATTCCACCACGATCCTCATTGCCCGCCATCCCATCGACTTCATCCATCAACAGCACATGCTTGTGAGTAACCTTTTCCCCCTTGCCACCACTAAAGTACCCAAACAACGATTTGTTACTCAACAGCTCAGCTACTTCATCCTTGAGCAGCTTCTTGCTCCTAGTATCGGAAGCATTGAACTCGACCGCATCAAACCCGAGCTCCTTGCAAACCAAGGTGGCCGTCGTAGTTTTTCCCACTCCCGGCGGACCACTCAACAGTGCTGCTTTGAAAAAGGATCCATCATCATTCTTGGCCCACGGATTCGGTCGTTGAAGTTTCTTCTTGCCGTCGTGATTCGAGTGCCACTTGGATAACCAGTTGACCAGCTTCTGCACATTGCTGGCGGCTCCCGTTTGACCGATGATCTGTTTGATGGACGTCGGTTTATATTTGTCCACCCAGGCCATATTGTCAGTGCTTTGGATGTCTTTCTGGTAGGTCGTTTCTTCGCGTTTGATCGGGGCAACCGGATCAGAGTTGAACTTTTTCGGGGATTTCTTTTCGAGTTTGATTGTGGATATCGGTTTTGGATCTTCGGGTGAACGTTTTTCCAATTTCGGAATCTTGGGAAGCTTTGCTTTCGGCGAGTTGGACACTGGCGATCGGTTGGAATCTAAAAAAAGAAAATCGAGTTTTTTTTCTTGAAACGTTTGTACAACAAATGTAAGCTAATTATTAAAAAAAAAATTAAAACAAGCATGTTCCTCAAGTAATTTTATAAAAATTAAGAGGCGTTTTGATTTAATAAAAAAAGATTCATTGCTTATACAAAGGCTTTTCAAAAGCCTTTTATTTAGCATTTTCAACAGTATAACTCAACTTTCTTACTATAGATGTCTACTCTAAACAGTGATTCTAAGCATCAACTTCGCTCCGATAATCCAAGAGAGCTCCAAAATTCCAAAAAAAAAAATCGTGAACTATAGAACTATCTTTCAAAGTTTTAAAGATGTTTTTTCATCGTTGTTAATCATTTTCAACAATTTTGAATTAATTTCTGAATAAGTTTTGGATTAACCTTTGTAAATAGTTTTTAAATTATTTTAACACATTAATTTCGGTCAATTTACTGCCCCCTACCTTTAATTCCATTTGTTGAAGATTTCTTCTCCGGTGTGTGCTTTTCCTTGGCTTTCTCGTCATCTTTCTTTCGCTTCTTGCTGTCCTCTTTAGAGGGAGATTTCATCTCCTCTTTGATTTTCTTTTTGGTTTCCTGTGGGGACGAAGAAGTAGAGGATCCCTTCACAGGTTGCCCGGATTTCTCCCGTATCAAATCGAACAGCTGATCTTCGTTGATCTGCGGAATGCCTAGTTCATCTGCTTTGGCTAACTTTGCTGGTCCAGCATCATCGCCCACGACCATGTGAGTAAGTTTCTTGGAAACACTCGAAACGACTTTGCCACCAAGGTCTTTTATGACTTGGGCACATTCGTCCCGTTCCATCGATTCGAGCACCCCGGTTACGATAAACTGCAGCCCGGCCAAACAATTTGGTTTACCTTCCGGTATTTCTTTGCTGCCCGGATTGGCAGGACCAGCACGAGCCATGAACTTTTTGTAGAGCGCTGCGGAGGCTCTTTTCCGTTCGAAACGCTCTTCATCGGTAAGGACAGATTCGTTGAGATCATTCTTTTTAGATCTCGGAGTGCTGGAATCTTCGCTACTTACTGATTCTTTCTTGATTGGTTTTTCCTTCGGCTTGGGTTGTGGAGATGGACTTGGGGGAATCTTTTTCAGCTTTTCTGAAGAAGAGCTAGACTTCTCTTTATGCTTTTCGGGCGATGGATCTAATTTTTGTTTCTCCGGAGTGGGAACTTTCTTCTTGCTGTCCCCATATCCATGACCATTTGTTTTAGGATCGTCCCGGTCTTTCTTTTCCTTAGACGACCTATCCTTCGATTTCTTCTCATCATGTTTATTGCTCTTCGAAGGGCTATCTTTAGAAGATCCCTTCTTCGAAGGACTTTCCTTGACCTTCCGATCATCATCGCGTTTCTTTTCTTTGGATGAGGATTCCTTTTCCTTTTTAACCGGGGGTGTTTCCGGAATAATATCACTCTCATCCAACCCTCTCAAAGTTTTTTCAAACTCCTCATCCGAGTGGATTTCAATCTCCTCCCGAACGGCTTTCTTACTCGGTTTGGGAATTTCAACCCGTTTAACCGGTGCCGAACCGAAAACATCGGCCGCACTAACGGGTTTCAGCTTACTTAAATCCGGTTTCTTACTTCCAGAAGATGACTTAGCCTTGACCGGACTTTTCTCCTCATCCGAATCATCGATCACCCGACGCTTCTTGGTGTGATGACTTTTCTCCGCGGACACCGGAGCAGATGGTTTGTGACGGGTTTCCTGACCCTCATCGTCACTATCGATGATCGCTTTACGCTTGACTGATTCCTTCGGGATTTCCGGTTTCTTTACCTTCGGCCCGGAAATGAAGAATGAACGAATATCCTAAAGAATTAAATTAAAATTAGTGACAATAAAATAGCGAAAACAATATTTTACCTTTGACATGGTTCCGATTTATGGATTTTATAATTCGATCACTAATGCGTAATTTGCATGTCGGGCTCAGCTAATACTTTTTAACGATAATATTGTTTTAAAGATTCAAACAATCGAGACAAAACTGAAAACAATAATGCGAAAAAAACGCGTAAAATTACTAAATAATCGAGCAACACCAATTACCAGAAATGTAAAAACGATTGAAACTTGTTTGCTGGGTCCGGTTTGGCGGAAAATTCCGAAAATTCACACAAATTTCTGTCAAATTTCGAGCGCGACCGGCGGTATTTTTTATTTCAAAACAAACCTAGTCAACTGTGGTAATGGGAACATAAAAAATGACGGCAGTTCTCAAACACTGACAAAAAACTAATGAAATTGGACGGTTTAAATGCATTAAATAAAAGAATGCTTTAAAGAATATAAGCTCAATTTTCATTTCAGTTAAGAAATCTAACAAAAATTGTCATAACCTTTAACAGTCTTATAATATTAAACCGATTGTATTATTCAAATAAATTTTCAAAAGTAAGTTTTTGTGTAAAAACAATATCTAGTAGAATTATCAAATTGACATATTTTATTCCGTATAAAATTATGTTGAATACACAATCACAAAAACATTTAAGGAACTTTTTTTTTTGGGAGAAAATTGAATTTTTCATTCTGAATAAAAATTTGTTAAATCTAGGATATGGAAATTTATCAAAGTTATTCCAGAAAAATTGAGATAAAGTTTTGATGACAATTCGAATGAAATACAAAATTATTTTATCTCAGTGTAATGAGAACTTCATTAGTATAGACGCAAACCTCAGTCTTCCTTCGTGGATAGGGCAGTTGAACACAATCTTGCACAGCTTCAAATGGATAGTTGTATGCAACTTCTAAAATGCACACAAAACTCGAAAATAAAATGAAGTCAAGATTATGGAATTATAAAAGAATTAAATATTGAATATGAAATTATGTTTAAATAATTATTCTGTCATCTAAGTACTTCAATAAAAACGAATACTGAATGAAAGAAAAATGACAAAGACGACAAAAATGACAAAAATGACAAAAATGACAAAAATGACAAAAATGACAAAAATGACAAAAATGACAAAAATGACAAAAATGACAAAAATGACAAAAATGACAAAAATGACAAAAATGACAAAAATGACAAAAATGACAAAAATGACAAAAATGACAAAAATGACAAAAATGACAAAAATGACAAAAATGACAAAAATGACAAAAATGACAAAAATGACGAAAATGACAAAAATGACAAAAATGACAAAAATGACAAAAATGACAAAAATGACAAAAATGACAAAAATGACAAAAATGACAAAAATGACAAAAATGACAAAAATGACAAAAATGACAAAAATGACAAAAATGACAAAAATGACAAAAATGACAAAAATGACAAAAATGACAAAAATGACAAAAATGACAAAAATGACAAAAATGACAAAAATGACAAAAATGACAAAAATGACAAAAATGACAAAAATGACAAAAATGACAAAAATGACAAAAATGACAAAAATGACAAAAATGACAAAAATGACAAAAATGACAAAAATGACAAAAATGACAAAAATGACAAAAATGACAAAAATGACAAAAATGACAAAAATGACAAAAATGACAAAAATGACAAAAATGACAAAAATGACAAAAATGACAAAAATGACAAAAATGACAAAAATGACAAAAATGACAAAAATGACAAAAATGACAAAAATGACAAAAATGACAAAAATGACAAAAATGACAAAAATGACAAAAATGACAAAAATGACAAAAATGACAAAAATGACAAAAATGACAAAAATGACAAAAATGACAAAAATGACAAAAATGACAAAAATGACAAAAATGACAAAAATGACAAAAATGACAAAAATGACAAAAATGACAAAAATGACAAAAATGACAAAAATGACAAAAATGACAAAAATGACAAAAATGACAAAAATGGCAAAAATGACAAAAATGACAAAAATGACAAAAATGACAAAAATGACAAAAATGACAAAAATGACAAAAATGACAAAAATGACAAAAATGACAAAAATGACAAAAATGACAAAAATGACAAAAATGACAAAAATGACAAAAATGACAAAAATGACAAAAATGACAAAAATGACAAAAATGACAAAAATGACAAAAATGACAAAAATGACAAAAATGACAAAAATGACAAAAATGACAAAAATGACAAAAATGACAAAAATGACAAAAATGACAAAAATGACAAAAATGACAAACATGACAAAAATGTCAAAAATGACAAAAATGACAAAAATGACAAAAATGACAAAAATGACAAAAATGACAAAAATGACAAAAATGACAAAAATGACAAAAAATGACAAAAATGACAAAAATGACAAAAATGACAAAAATGACAAAAATGACAAAAATGACAAAAATGACAAAAATGACAAAAATGACAAAAATGACAAAAATGACAAAAATGACAAAAATGACAAAAATGACAAAAATGACAAAAATGACAAAAATGACAAAAATGACAAAAATGACAAAAATGACAAAAATGACAAAAATGACAAAAATGACAAAAATGACAAAATGACAAAAATTAGAAAAATTACAAAAATTACAAAAATGACCAAAATGACCAAAATGACCAAAATGACCAAAGTGACAAAAATGGCAAAAATTTCAAAAATAAATAAAATTACAAAATTTACAAAAATTACATAAATTACAAAAATGACAAAAATTACAAAATTACAAAAGTTACAAAAATTATAAAAATTACAAAAATTACAAAAATTACAAAAATGACAAAAATTACAAAAATTACAAAAATTACAAAAATTACAAAAATTACAAAAATTACAAAAATTACAAAAATTACAAAAATTACAAAAAATACAAAAATTACAAAAATGGCAAAAATTACAAAAACTACAAAAATTACAAAAATGACAAAAATTACAGAAATGAAAAAACTTACAAGAATTACAAAAGATTACAAAAATTACAAAAATTACAAAAATTTCAAAAATTTCAGAAATTACAAAATTACAAAATTACAAAAATTAAAAATATAACATTACTGGCAAAAATAAAAAATCAACACCTTATTTTCATCTCAATCGTTATTTTTTTCACAGCATGAAGTTTTCTACGACAAGATTCTCAAAGCAAATGAGCCTTCGAACGGAAAATTATTCATAATTTAAAAACAGAATGTTGTGTTTCGTTGCCTACACAAAGGCGTAAAACAAAGCACGCATTTGTTGGAAAATTTGAAAGCTTTTATTAAACTTAGAATCATGAATTGAAATAGATAGGTGTTTACACTATTCAAGTGTCCCTTTTTGATATTAAGATAACACAAAATTTTGCTATGGCACCGGAATCGGAAGGCACATCCCAACCAATGACATCGAACACAACGATTTACTCATCTATTTGGAAAGGACTATAGAGCAGGACTGCGTTATGAATTGCATCGCGTCGATTATGAATCACTTCCGGTTTCCTGTTCTATATATTTTCCTACTTTGAAAGTGGAATGCCACGACAACATTCGCGAGGGGACACGTTTTTCCTGTCTCTTGGGCGTTTTGGGACAGCTTGGCAATTTCGGGAATTGGAACTTAATGACGCGTGATTTATTGCAATAAATAAATACACACTTTGGAAGAGGCTCCTTTCTCAGGCGAGTGTTCTATCTATGGTCTCCGGATTCGAGTTTGATTGTCGAGCCAAAATGCGAAGAAACATCATTAAATATCTATTAAGAGCCTAGCAGAGGTGACAAGCAGCGGTTCGATCAATAAGAGTGTCTTTTGAAATCGCAGTTCTGTCTTGGGTCATCGATTCTGTGGGCTAGAAAACTGTTAGGAAAGCCCTGAAAAGCGTGATAAATTACCTCGATGTATAGGTAAAGATCTTAGAATGGGAGACGAAGACAACGCGCGGCTAAACGACAGTCTTCTTTTGTGGCTGCTCGTTCAGTTCAAAAAGTTTTCCTTAGCTCAACCAACCTATAGGCAATCAGAAGGGAAAAAAGCACGGTTGACGTTTGATAAGCGCGAACTCAGCTCAGAAAGACCTTGGTTGGGTTTTCGACAGGATTACAATGTTGCATGATTTTGTGCGGTCGGTTTCCAGAAAAAAAGGTTCCAATTTTAAACAGTGTGGAGGACCGCTTTCGAGATTCAATTATTCACCATTGAGCTAGGACCAAAACCGAATCAGGTACAATTTTTATTTGTGTTTTGATGGCTAAGGTCCTTATTTCTTTGAATTCCACAAAAAGCGCGACAATCTCACGGGTACCGTGCACATTCTGTCGGACTCCGTGCGGGTATTTGAGAGAAACGAGATGTTTGGGAAAACTTTGTAAACAATCATTAATCTTCCTGGAGTGGACACTTCAAAGTTAAACGTAGAATACCGTAGAGTTTAATTTCTGGAACAACAAGTTAGGTTGTTTGAGATCATATATTGCCTATACAAAGGCGTTTAATAATGTTAACATATTATGTTATTGGAAGAAAATTTGTTTGAATGATTTTTAAGTATAAGCTCAGGCGCTTTCAAGTTGATTAGTGCATTATTTCTGAAGTTTTGTTTTGAGAAAATGTTCAAAAAGTCCGTTTTTTGCTACAAACATTTGAAGATCGCAAACGTTTTCGATAATGATCCCAAAATCTTGTCAAACAAAAGTGACTCTTACGACGTTTTTATTATCCATTGAGCACTCTTTCTACATGCTTGTTTAGAGATGTTGAGATAAAATTTAAAAGAGACGATATAATAGATCACAGAATCAAGTGAACAATATAATGTAACATTGAATAATTTGCTCTCAGTTTAACAGATTTTAAATCAATACGAATGTAACCCAAACTATATTTTTGTCAGAACAATTGCAGAAGTTTTTTTTTTTCAAAAATTGAATACTAAGTAAAGTTATTCGATTTGAGTTTCTTTATCGTTTTTGCAAATAAAGATTAAAAATCATGGAGATCCAACTAGCTAAAATAAATTAAACTTTTATATCGTTTCATCAAATTTGATGAAAATTTCATCTCCCATAGAAAATTTCGTCAGAAACATTCCCACTTGAAAGATCGAAAAAACGAAATGCAGACCATATGTTGATGATTTTAAGGGATTTTCTAGAACTTTGTTGGAAAACAATCATTCATTTACTTTTCTTTATAGTCTCTCGAAATTAGTTGCCTTCCACTGAAGTGGGTGTCGATCCGGAAATGGGGCCGGGGCAAAAAAGTACCGGAAATAATGTATATTCAGAACACTCAGCAGCAGTTTCACCGGAAAAGCGATGCTGAAGTTGGATGTTTTTTTTTTACTTTTCCATTCTGGCCAACGCGCTTTCCAACTACCTACTTATGTTCGGGTACACTGGAAGTTGTTATACTTTCCTACATTCGCCATCGTTAGTCAAAAGGCAGAGATATCATCTGCCTTACGTTGGCAGATTCCGCGAAATGAACACGAACTAGATATCTACTACCAGAGAGAGAGAGAGTGGTAAAAAACAATCCCCATTCTGTTTTTTTTCGTTACGTTTCCGGTTGTCGAAACTGAAGATTTGCAGGCTATCCTAACATTTTTATTGTTTGCAGGATAAGTTGGAGGTTCATACGTTCCACAAACAAACTGAAAGACGATCGAAAAATAAAATTCCTACCAATTTCATCCAGCTTCGCAGAGGCAAAAATTTAATTTATCAGGATTATTGGTAGTATGAAATTTAATAGACAAACAGCGAACGAGCAATGAATCGACTTCGAAATTTACACGTGGTCGGATAGACGGCGGCATCGAAGTCGAACAATCTCCCCAACAGCTTTTGGAAAACCAATTCAAACCAACCATCCAACCAAAGGGTAGATGCGCTCAATAAATGGGAAATCCTAATTAATTTGTTTTCCCAACGCGTAATCTGATTATGCGAGAAAATATTCGAGCTATTCTCCCTCGGTTTTGGTCTCTTTGTAGGGCTCTGACAGAGATAGAGTTGTTCTGCTACCGGAGGAGATTCGTGCTTGACATCCGGAAGAAAGGGGGAGATTCTATCGTTTGTTTAGAGTGTGAAATTTATCACCCTGACTTCCGAGATTGTAAACATAGTAATACTCGCCGTCATGAATGAATCGAGAATCCTTCGTCAAAATTGTTAAAAGTATTAAAATTTGACTTGAAACTTAAAGCATTGAAATTTTTAATTTTAATGACTAAAAATTTCTTGAAGGTGTTTTTCATGAAAGTTAGAAAAAAAAAATCTAATTTATCGTTATGTGAAGGCAGGTTTAGTAAAATAGATGTTGTTTTTATCCGGGATTTTCATCCTCGTGGATGATTCATCCCTAAGTAAAAAGATGTATATGAAACCTCCACGGAACCGTTGAATTATCATTGCATAAACTAACGCAATTTCTTTTATGTAAAGTGAGAAACATACTACCTAATTTATTGAAAAATAGAAAGAATGACAAAATTGGCAAATTGACAAAAAATACAAAATTGACAACGCATTTTTTTAATGGCGAAGAAAGTTTTAAGATTCTCCAATTTCACCGGAATCTTAGTACAAGCAAGGTTTTTTTTTTCAATAAATCGACTGTAGATTTATGCTATGTAGAATAAGAAATTATTTTTTAATATACTGAGCAGCTCAGCGGTTTTTCAATTTACACTAGTTTACAACATTTAAAAAAAATCGTGAACTTTATTGACCGACCTACACAGAAATTTTTTTTGACTATTACGTGTCACTGAAAACTGCAACCTTTTAAATTAATCACCTGTTATTAACAAAACCTGTAACTTCAAATTGTTTTCCTTGAAAGTTAACGAAGATTCATTTATTATTACAGCAAATGTCCTGTAAAAAAGTTGTACACTAAAAATTCAATGTCACGTAATCATGTTTTCGATCTGTAAAATTACGGTAAATGTCCTGCTGCTTTTTGTTACAGGAAATTTGCGTAACTTTACACGAAATAATTTTTGCTGTGTATATTTTTTATGTAAGATCGGGCGCTGAATCCGAAAATGGAATTTAAAAAAAATCTCAGTAGAACAGTTTTTGAGTTATGCTTCAAATATGAAATTTAGGAAAAATAAAAAAAAGTACATGTACTTAGATTGAAATATCTCGGACTGCATAACAGTAATTTGAACTCTCTGTTTTGCAGATTAAAGATGAACAAGTTTGTTATCGATCATCTAAACATCATTTTTGCGCATCATCAACAGTATTGTTGATTTAAGTTTGTTTATAAAAAAATTATAAAAAACGCATTTTTTTGAGATAATTTTGTTTGAGTGAAAGTTTTAGACTCGATAGTAACATTTAAAAAATCTAATTTTCTGTAGGCCTTAAATGTGAATTCAAAACAAAGATTTCACAAGTGATTATTTTTCAAAATCGGTTGAAAATTGAAGAAGTTACGGTTACTTTACCATAACAGTAATTTTCTGCATTTTTTAATAATTTAACGAACCGCAGTATACTTTAGGAAGAAATGAACATGATAAATCTCACTCGCTCCGAGTCAAAATTATTTTTTAGTTTACTAGAAGATCACATGCCAATTTTCAGAACGATCTTACAATGGGGAGGGGTTGCTTGAGTCTCAAACGTGAATAGGATTTTAAGGTATTGTGTAACGTGCAAAATGCGTAGGAAACCACCCATCGTGATTAGGCGACAGTTAACAATAACTGCGACGTGTACGCTGAGCTGACGCGTCCTGACTGACTGGTAGAGACGACTGTTGAACTGCTCGAATCAGCTCGGGAAGGAATGTGTGTTGTCTATACGTCGTACTTACTCAGACATTTTCAACCGCTCGAGTCAACTCTCGCGGGAACGGACTGTTGTGCTCACTAACACATTTATACTACACACATCTCCCTTCCTCTCGGGAAACGAACGAAAAGAAAAAAAAACCAACGAATGAGAGCTCGCGCTGGGAAAACTTCCCATTTGAAGCTTATCTGTGGCTTTTTTGTATTCGTATTGGTATCATATTTTGGATTTTATCTTTTTGGATTTCTCACACGAATATACCTGTGCTGTCTACCTTCTGGCATGGCAAACATCCAATCAGGATATGCCACTAAACCACCTCTACTGCCTGGCCGACAGAGGCAATACAGCCCAGCGTTGCCACATTAAAATCTGTACTTCCATTGATTATTTTTTTCAGTACTGTTTATTTAAAAAAGCATCTGTACCACCAACGATAAAGGTCATAAATGAGGAATACAAGAAATGTCTGTATGTTCCCATTGATATACTTCTTCCGCTCTCTATGCTTCGATCATCCCACGGATAAGCAACCTGCGGCTTGCGAACCGCACCCATTTTTCAGAACTGGCTTGAACTTATACTGTCTCGCTTAAACTTTTTTTTTAAATGAAAGCTCATTGAATTGTTTTCTTTTTGATAGGAGTTTAACCCGCTAGGGTTATTTTTCCTCGTCATTGAAAATTTGAACATTATGAATTTCGTTTTACTACAATTGGTTCGCAAGAAACAATTAAAACAAAGGTTGATTCGTTGATCAAAAAGTTGCTCCTCTCTGGATTGACCAATTTCTAATCAAAATTCGGAAACAACCTACTATTACCAGTATAGTACAACTTCTCATACTTGATTCAAACTGATTTTTGTCTGTTCAAAAGAATAGTTATTTGAATTGTTTTTTTTTAAAGTAGTATTTTCCCAAATGGTGCAAAATCCTTAAAAACCTGTACCAAAGCTCAATAAATCTGTTCTATAGTGATAACCATGCTCGAACCTTTCAAGGGAACATTTGAGGGTAGATGCATTTGTAAATAATGACTTTTTCCTACACATGTCTTCATCTCTCGGGAAATAAAAAAAAAAAACTTCGAAAGACAGTAGAAGCATTCCTGTAGTTAATTTTTATCTATGACTTTTTAACAGAGTCCAAAATAGATCGAATGATAAATATCTTTAGGTTTGAATATTTCTATTTTTCCTCCAAATTTATTTGCGACGATAATGCCGATTGTTCTTCCCGATAATGTTCAGCATCTTCACCTCCATTTTCTTCCGAAGTCGTTTAAACTGGTATTGGTCTAGCTCGGTTCGATCCATCCTATTTATCCCAGAGTGTACAACAACCGAATGCTGCCCAAGAAAGAGAAAAAGAACAAATATTTTTTTCGTGCAGCCTTGTTTCTGGTAGTTCCCTTCTTGATTGTGTTAGTATACCGAGTATGCTAATTGGATTTCTTCCTGTTTGGCTATAAACACTAACGTATACGTATCTTGCATTTGATTTTCTATTGAGAAGAACACACATGGACATTTCGCATAAAAGGGCTCATAGTTCCCAAATCAACAGATGTCGACCAATTCTACGAAACAATATTAATTACTGATTTTTTTTTTTTGCAAATGACGATCTTCTTAAACTGAGCTAGTTTCAATTGATTTTAGTATTGGCTTTTTAAATGGGATTCAACTCATGAAGATTTAACTGATTAAACTGATTTAACGTTATTTTATGAATATAAGCATGAAAAACTTTGGAAAACCAGAATAAAAACTTCTGAAACGATTCGTCTTCATAATAACTGTGATAATAATTCTTATTTTCTAAGCTGTTTTAGCGATCAGAATGAATCCTACCTGGTACAAAGTAAAAACTTGTCATTTATTATTTTTGACTGACTGATTTTTTTACTATCCCCTCATTTTTTTCAAAAGGATCTAAGTTTGTTTTCTCCAAACCATTTGTACTATTCGTATATCTTCTCGTTCTACTTGAAAGTTTCCATGGTGTACAACTTAGAGATTTTGTGAATGTTGTTCCCTTCTGGATCCTCATCCTACTTTCCTCCGCTGTTTGATTATTTGGCCTTAAAACGCTCTATAATGCGAAGCAAGCTCCAAGAATAGTTCTCCACCATAACCAATTTCAAGGGTGGTTCTCTCGACAGAATTGTTCACAGCAAAACATTTCACAAAAAAAAGCCTATTCTCTTGTTACCTTTTATGCAAGTTTAAGTGGTTCTCCTTATTTACAATTAATTTCTAAGAGTGGTACTCCAAACCTACTCTTCCATAGCTTTCTCTCTTAGAGTGGTCCTCCCAACACACTCGAACAAAAACTGTTCTTCCTACTCGCTATTTGACTTCATGGTTTTCCAAAACACAACTTGAGAAACTGTTCATTTTTCTTTGAGTGGTTCTCCCAACACACTCGGACTATAGCTGTCCTCCCGACTCGCTATTTCCGTTAAACCAGTGGTCCTCCCAACACACTGTTTATTATGTTTATCTTGAGTGGTCCTCCCAACACACTCGAACAATAGCTGTCCTCCCGACTCGCTATTTTTCAAAACACTACTTTTGAAAACTGACTATTTTCCTTTGAGTGGTCCTCCCAACACACTCGGACTATAGCTGTCCTCCCGACTCGCTATTTCCGTTAAACCAGTGGTCCTCCCAACACACTGTTTATTATGTTTATCTTGAGTGGTCCTCCCAACACACTCGAACAATAGCTGTCCTCCCGACTAGCTATTTTTCAAAACACTTCTTTTGAAAACTGACTATTTTCCTTTGAGTGGTCCTCCCAACACACTCGGACTATAGCTGTCCTTCCGACTCGCTATTTCCGTTAAACCAGTGGTCCTCCCAACACACTGTTTATTATGTTTATCTTGAGTGGTCCTCCCAACACACTCGAACAATAGCTGTCCTCCCGACTCGCTATTTTTCAAAACACTTCTTTTGAAAACTGACTATTTTCCTTTGAGTGGTCCTCCCAACACACTCAAATTATAGCTGTCCTCCCGACTCGCTATTTTTCCTTGAGTGGTCCTCCCAACACACTCTTGCTAAACCTGATTTATTTTATCATACAAACCTCTTGATAATTAAGCATTTTTCTAGCTCTGCTCCTTATTTGCTATAAAAAATTTCATTGATTTTTTTTTTGATTTTGGTTAGCTAGATTTTCTCTATGTTTTACAATTCGTGAATTCTGCAGCACTGTAAGTGTTTCCATTTTCCGATTCCTTTGCATTTTTTTTTCAAATAAACTAAAGCACAAATTTGAACCGATTTAAACATTTAGCAACACTGCCCACTATCGTCACTTTACATATACACTTCTTAACAATATTTTGTTATTCACAACTTTAATCACTGTGGGTGGTTTCCTTAACCGGTTCTTTTTACTGACCTTAATAGACCTGTCGGTCGCCAAATGTGTAACGTGCAAAATGCGTAGGAAACCACCCATCGTGATTAGGCGACAGTTAACAATAACTGCGACGTGTACGCTGAGCTGACGCGTCCTGACTGACTGGTAGAGATGACTGTTGAACTGCTCGAATCAGCTCGGGAAGGAATGTGTGTTGTCTATACGTCGTACTTACTCAGACATTTTCAACCGCTCGAGTCAACTCTCGCGGGAACGGACTGTTGTGCTCACTAACACATTTATACTACACACAGGTATAAGGCTGATGTCATGCTGAAGCAACTAGCGACGCAACGCAACGCAACGCAATCACGCGACAAACCAGCTCTCATTTGATCTCCATGGAAAAAGCGCATACCTGTCATACTGGTCGCTTTGTAAAGCGCGACAAATCTGATGCCAGTGTGTTTTGTAGCGCGACTAGTAGGAAATCCAACGGGAATATTGTTTTTTTCTCGATTTGAAGCAGTGATTCCGAGTTTTAAGCACAATAGTACGAAGATCTGTCCGAACTTGTGATAAAAAACTAAAAAATATCTTAATAGGCGAGAAAATTTTCATGAATTCTTAGTTCCGGCAAAAAACAAGGAATTTTGTCGGTTCAAATTTCGGCATTCTCGCAATGCGGGTCGTGATTTGATGAGTTTTTGATGGCTCCCGAAAGAAAGGAGACGATTCAAAGCATTATCAGATGTAGAGAAGTGATGATTTGTAGGGAATTTCAAAGCGACAGGTCGCGCCAGCATGACATACCAATGCGATGCAACGCTTTCTTATTGGAACGTTGCGTTGTGTTGCGTCGCTAGTTGCTTCAGCATGACATCAGCCTAATGCTCGGGAGAAGCAAAAATACTGTTTTTTCAATAATAACTTTTTTCTTCACTAGCCGATTGTTTTTTTTTTTTTTGATTGATTTGATTAAAGCTTAAGTTGAGACAAACATTTCATTCTAAGACTGTAACACGATTGGACTTGAAACAAAAAAGTTGTTGCCGTTCAAAGACCGCAAATTTTGTCTAACACGCAATGAGTACTTTTACGCATTGCGATTTATACGACAATTTTCAGCCGAAATACAATTTTTGAACCGTCTTGGAATGAAATGTGTGTCTCAACTTAAGCTTTAATCAAATCAATAAAAAAAAAACAATCGGCTAGTGAAGAAAAAAGTTATTATTGAAAAAAACAGTATTTTTTGTTTCTCTTGAGCATTATACCTTAAAATCCTTTTCACGTTTGAGACTCAAGCAGCCCCTCCCCAATAATTCTCAATAGAATCTATAAATTACAGACGTTTGTTTTTCTAAAATACAAAATTTTATATTCCTTATATTCCTCATCTCCATTCTATATTCCACTCTCTGAAAAAGCTTTTCAAATCTTAATTTTTATTTTTATTTTCTGCATATTCTTCATCCCATCCGAAAATATTCTTCACAAAAGCTTTCCCAATTTGTGCTTTTCCTGTCGCTCTGCTTTTGTTTAGCAGAGCCGGAACAATCCGCAAAAAAAAACATTCTTAGCAACAGCCTTATAAAACTGTGCTTTTCTTGTCACTTTGTCTCTGTTTACCATAGCCCGGATAATTTGATAGTATTCTTAGAAACAGTCTACCCAACCAGAAGGCATATTCAAAATAAGCAATCAGCAGCAGTAGCCTTAAAAATCCAAATCAAAATAAAACCAGAAGCAGCAGCCTTAAAAATCTGTGCTTCTTAAGTCAATTCTGCCTTTTTCCACCAGAAGGCCAATTCGAAACAAACAATTAGCAACAGTAGCCTTAAAAATCTGTACTTCCTTACCCATCTCCGTTTTTTTTAACATCGGAAGGCCAAATTGGAGCAGACAATCAACAACAGCAGCCTTAAAAATCTGCGCTTCCAAAGCCAATTCCATCTTATTCCACCAAAAGCCAAATCAAAGCAAACAATCAGCAAAAGCTGCCTGAAAATCTGCGCTTAAAAATCTTTTCCGACTTTTTCCACAGGGTGGCCAAATCAAAGCAATCAGCAGCAGCCTTAAAAATCTGCACTTCCTAAGCCAATCCCGTCTTTTTTTAACCGGATGGCCAAATCATAAGAAACAATTACCCGCAAATCCTGAAAATCTGTGCTTCCAAATCCATTCCGCCTTTTTTTCGTCGGAAAGCCAAATCATAACAAACATAACAGAACACTTCCGTCTTATTTCACCGGAAGGCCAAATCAAAACAATCAGCAGCAGCAGTAGCCTTAAATATCTGCGCTTCTTACGCCAATTCCATCTTATTCCACCGGAAGGCCAAATCAAAACAATCAGCAGCAGCAGCTTTAAATATCTGCGGTTCTAACGCCAATTCCGTCTTATTTCATCGGAAGGCCAAATCAAATCAATCAGCAGCAGCAGCCTCTAACGCCAATTCCGTCTTATTCCACCAGAAGGCCTAATCAAAACAATCAGCAGCAGCAGCTTTAAATATCTGCGATTCTAACGCCAATTCCGTCTTATTTCATCGGAAGGCCAAATCAAAACAATCAGTAGCAGCAGCCTGAAATATCTGCGCTTCTAAAGCCAATTCCGTCTTATTCCACCGGAAGGCCTAATCAAAACAATCAGCAGCAGCAGCATTAAATATCTGCGGTTCTAACGCCAATTCCGTCTTATTTCATCGGAAGGCCTAATCAAAACAATCAGTAGCAGCAGCCTGAAATATCTGCGCTATTTGTGCTTACTCTACCAACTACGCCATTGTCGGGATTTTACGAATCTCAATTCAGAATTCAGAGATTCACCTAAACACGTCTGTCGCTCACAAGAATAGATCAATGACTGACTTTGTTATGTTTGTTTGCCTAGTGTTGCCAAAATTGCAAACGTTGCCATAGAAACTTATTTTATTTTATTTATCTTCAGTGCTGCCGAATACAACTATTATTTTTAATTAAATTTGATTTATTTTCTGCATAGCCTTCATCTCATCCCTGCAATATTTTCTTTCCGTCTTCCTTACTACACGCACACACCATTTGCTCTCTAATATGTGTTGTGAGCCTACTTGGTTGAACAATTCTACTGAATATCAAAGCAATCGAATATTCCCTTTTATTCCCTTCTTTAAATAAGAATTCACAGTTCAGAAATGTTTTTCCATGGCGACCGTAAAAAAAATCTTCGGAACTGTATTACTATGCTGAATCTGAAATCGATTTTCAATAAAAAAATTTTAAGATGATAATCTGACAAAAGACCAAATTCACAAATAGAAATGCAGGAAATTTTTTTTGTCATTTTTATTTCAACTTTTCCAGATCTCGTTGTGAGTTATTATATAAGGAACAAAAATCCGTTTCATTCTGAAGAGATTTAATATAAAAATGCTCACACATCAATAGGAAACAGATTTGTTTGTGTCAAACAAAACGTAAACGAGCAATATGTATGGGCTGTCGTCCGAAGGCTTCCCAGCAGCAAACAATCTGTAGGTAAATACATAACCGCAGTCGTGTCCAAAAAACGATGAACATATTCGTGCTCAATTGAATCCGCTGATGTAGCAAGATCGTATCGGATCTGTCGCCAATGGCACTTTTTTTTATTTTATTTTGGATGTGATTGAACTGTCGACGAATAACAGCGTGCCCATCGAATGTTTTGTCGTTATCAGCTGGGGCGAATCTTGAGCTGCTTCAATAGTTTCTTTCAAAAGCAATGGTAAGTTCACATAAGTTGCCTAAAATTTAGTACTACTGAGTACGGTTTCACCAAAGTTTGAATTGCAAGGTTTACTTAAATCAGCACCAATGGAAAATAAGTGTATGAGATTTGTCAATAGGAACTGTTTCTTTTTTCCCCTAATATGAATTCATTCAAGAGTATGAAAAATAGTATGTGCTAAGGATCACGACCCGCTATTTTAAACATATCATCATCTTTGATTCCCATCTTAGTTCTAAAATCTATGGTCAATGATGATCTTTGTAGGATAAATAACCGCTTAGCAAATAGGTATCAGAAGTCAGTTTCGCTTTTTGGTTCCCCCTTTTGGTGTCAATTTTCAAATCCCCAATTATGACGACCGTAGAGAAAAATAAATTGAATATTCATTCATCGTTTTAGCCTGGTTTCGCCATTCAAGACCGCGGTTTATACCGGGTCCCCAAACACCTGTGTAGGTGAAATTGACTTGTTCGTTTCTCGCGCTCTTCTCTCTGGCGCGATCAACCTCACCCCTAGTTGCCTCGAAAAGTTCATCAACACCCTGAGCCCACTGAGCCGATTTTATGCTGCATGGATATCGATACTGTTTGAGGGCCGCGTGCAGAAACATTGGCATATTGGAAAACGATCATAACTTTCTGGTTCCCCCCACCCAGCCGCTGCATTTCAACGAGTTTCCTCCAGCAGTGAGGCACTTCCCTTCTTCAAGTAATGCGCCTTAGAAACTTTACGATGGGCCCAGCACCTACACTTGGATGTGGTATTCTCTGTTTCTCATTCTCGGGACGCCCGTAATTGACAGTTTTATTGAGCGGCCAGTTAATTGATGTCCCTTTGGGTCATATATTTGTCCCTCGAGGGAGCAGCAGTGCACGAACCCTTCGCTGGCCGGTCGACCCGTACGAGTGTTTTTTTTAGGCGAGGAACCCATCAGGAGGAGGACTCCTTTCCAAACCTTCAACCGTATAATTGAAAGGCGAAAGACCACATTTGAGGGCGCAAAACAAATGTTCCGAGCATAGAGAATTACGTCAGATATATTTTTATGAATTACGTTGACCCTCGTACAAATGTATGGTGGTCGCCGAGAAGTCGTTCCGGATAAGCCCGTCCGTCGTCGCCAATTCTGGCTGGATTCGATCGATTTCATTTCGTTGCGCTTCAGCAGCGGGTAATCTAATCCGCACGGAAACACGTGTTCCTGATGAGATTTTAATCAAGTTATTTCGTCCTCCGCAACGGATGATCGAGGTGCTTCTGCGTTCGCCATACGATCGGTCAACCACCACAAGTTTGAACGCGCAATGCTATGCTGCGCTTCAGGTGAAAATTTGAAATCGGATACCGATGAGGTGTTCTCGGATTCGACTGGAATTTTGAGTTTGGTGATGAATGTTTATTATCGTTTTCAAAATTGTATCGACAAATTTGAATTTATTGTAAACTAATACAATACAAATAGCTGATCATACTTAGGCATGAAAATATATCTGTTAGTTTCTTAGAGTAGATATTGTTGAACATTACATTTGCCGCTGTTAAAAGTTGGAAGTCAACTCAACGAAGGCAATTAAGGTGAGAGGTTCATTCAAGTTCAATTTAAACCTTTTTGTCGGGAAGTTATTAACAAAAGAAATTGCTGCATTAATTTCAGGATTTATAACGATTTAAGGTTCATTTTGAGGATCTTGTTGAGGCAAAATCTCAATTTTGAGTTAAAAAAAGTTTAGTGAGAGGATTTTCTTATAAAATTTAGATGACGAATACTAATTTGCCCTGCCTCAAATGTGTGTTGAATAAGACCATCAAAGCAGTTTAAATTTGAGATTTTTTTCAAATAAATTTACAACTAAAATCTAAATTGCTGAGATCATTGAACAAATGTAAACTGAAAGCTTTTAATACCTTATTAATGGAAGTGAAGTAGGCGTGTGCCGAGGAAAACGTGTTTTTTCCATCTGCCTGTAGGAAATAAAGGTAAGATGAATGATTCAATATTAGAATGAGAAAAGTAAAACAAAAGTTGAATTCAAAATGGAAGAATGGCAACACTTTTCATATTTGGAGACACATATTCTCAGTCAGGTCAGAATGAGGGACGAATTGAAATTAAAATGAGACAAAGAAATGTGTAGAGATCCGGGAGAAGAGCAGAACGCGTATAGTACAGCAAAATGAGTCAGTTTACAAACGAATTTGGTGAGAGACGGATCACGTTGATGTCCCTTGTGCAAAAAATTGAAAATTCGAATGTAGAGAAAATAACGGAAATTTCGGTCGGTCTCGACACTGCCTAATTGAAGCTTGCGAAAAATTGAAATTTCAGTGAACATTTTCGATTGCCTCACATCATGTTGATTCAGTTTGAAGTTAGTACCGATCGAGAGTTTTTTTTACCATGAAATGGATTCACAAAGGAAGTAGATAAGAGGTTTTTTACCTAGGATTCGCGGCTCCGGAAGGATGATAGGAAATGTTGGAAAAATGACAATTTTCGTACAGAAATAAATTTAGAAGGAATCAAAATTGTAAGATATAGGAATCAAGTTAACGATTCCAGAGCGGAAAGCCAATCCAGTGCCGCATCGTTAACACCACGTCCGTGTGCCGATCGAGAGCAGCTTATCCTGGAGACGCGCCTGTCACGGCACACGTCCGGGGCTTAACAAAACTACTCGGATGATTCCCGGCGAAGACGTCATCCTACACCGACTCGAGTGACTTACCCGCCGACGACGTGAAGTCACTCTACCTGAGGGTATTCCGCGGCGTGAATACTCTTCCCCTTACGAGTTCAACTGCAAAGAAGGTAGAGTTTTATCCCCGCAGCTTCCGTCGTAGGGAGCGCATTCTACTTAGCTATTTCGCAGCGGTGCAGGTATCCTACACAACGTACACGACGTGCCTAACAGCTCGGTATACGCAGAAGGTAAAGTCTTATCTTTGTTTGCTTTACTGCTAGGATCGGACGCACACTACTCGAATGCCGCCCGCCGAAAGGGCGTTCTACTCCGACCGTGGTTAGGTCTTCCTCCTTCCTTTGGCAGGCAACCCTAGGCTTTTTGCCCACCGTGTGCGAATCGAGAGACAGACTCACGCCTGTCACAGCACACGTACGGATGTTTTACGATTGCGACTCAGATGTCATCTTACCCGGATCGAGTGGCTCATCCGAAGTGAGACTACTCTACCCGAGAGTATTCCGCGGCGTGAATACGCTTCCTCTTACGAGCTCGACTGCGGAGAAGGTCATGTCTTATCCTCCGTCGCAGAGGGCGCGTTCTACTCGGCTACTCCGCGACGGTAACGGTAGAGATATCCTTCACACGCAGACGACGTACCAGGCAGCTCGGCATACGCAGAAGGTAAAGTCTTATCTTTGTATGCTCTACTGCCAGTGAAGTAAAGCTTAGTTCTTTTAGAAATGGGACAGTTACGAATGCGTGTATCTCAAAAATCTTTCGTTTGATCTAAATACTTTCTATGAAGGAAATGAAGGTAATCTTATGATAATTCATGAACAAATTTGAAAAAAATTATTTATCGTTTTTTTGTAAGAATAAATTCTACTTTATTCTTGGTACCTCCCTTCGGCTAGCGCACACTTTTTTCAGTCATGATAATGATCAGTTTTTCATACTAATACTTCGTCTAATCTGTATTTTAGGTGGCTACATCCCCCTCCTTCAATTTCTGATACTTTTCGGACCAGTACATACTTCTCTTTTTAAAGAAACTGAGGCCACTTTAGTGGATACAGCTGTTTCGAAATTAACAAATTTGATTATTATTGAGCCACTATTTGAGCGTTTTTAATAGAATTTCTGCTGGCAAAATCTGGCAATAACGAAGTTAAATCATGAGGGGATTGAAGTTGAAGTATAATCGGTTAGTATAGATCGTAGGTTGCGAAAGGTACATAAAAGATTACTCTTTTTAGGCTTTTGAAAAGAGTGAAAACCATAGTTTTCGTTTTTAAAATTGTTTTTTTTTTCTCACAGAAGCAGAATTTTGGCAAATCATTATATTTTATACAAAATAATAAGCAAATACATACTTTAATATACTCGGGACCTTGCCACGAGCAGACGTGGTATAGGATTCAAACGCTGGAATTTGTTTAAAATAGGGTACCGTCAAACGGGGCATCATGCAACAGCGGGGTTCGATGCAACATTTATATAACACTACATTAAATCAATTTTTAATTTAATGTATTTTAATAAAGTTATCTTTTAATGATCACAAAATGATGATGACATAATTTCTCACATCTTAAGCTAGTTTTCTTAAGTTTTTTATTTTTATGTAAAATTTGAAAAATCGAGCAATAAATGTACAAATTTTAACATTTTTTTATGCCGAAAAAAACTTTACCCAGTATGACGGATCGGCTTGATAATATTACCTACAAACTTTTTACTGGTTTCCTCATGTTATACCAACATTGTTGGTGTAAAAATATTTTTCGAACAATCACCCCATTATTTTTGAATAAATATTTTTAAAATTCCGTTAGGTGTCTGGGGTTAAATGCAACAAAATGCAAATCAAAGAAATACCTTGTAAATCTCGTTTCCATGTGTTGGAATATGAATGTCCTGCATCACGCGTTTGTAAACATTGGAATTTCATTGATCCAAACATTTATTTTAATGATTTCAGCTTTTAGAATTTTTCGTAGTATTATTTAACCCCTAAATGTATGCAGCATCTTCATTTTCAGAAAAAATGTGAAAATTAGTTATTACAGACCCAAAAACTACTGCAATTGGTGTTGTCATGCGTAATGATCTTTAAGGCATCGCTAATATATTAAAAACTATAAATTTTCGTACGTGTTCATAAGATTTTTCATTAAAAACAAAGTTTGTTGCAAGTTACCCCATTTTCTAAGGAGGGTGGAAATCGCATGTTTTTAGAAAATTAGGAATAACTAAACAAACCTATAATTTTTTTAACTACGCCAATTTGATACCCCAGCATCCTTAAAACTTTTGATGCATAAGGGGTAGGATTAATTGTGAACATAAGTTTTTTAGAAGCAATTGAAGTTGAAAATTGTTGCATGTTGCCCCAGTTGACGGTATTTCATAAGTTTTGTCGTTCATCAGAAATCATCTGTCCCATAGCCTCGGAACCAGATGTACAGCATACGAGATGTGGATCTAGCAAAAATTTTTTGTTTGAGGTTAGGTTTGAATGACTCATTAAGAGGCAACACTTTCAGCTTACCGGGAAAAAATTTTTTTTGGAAATTTCAGCGATCTACCCTTAGTTTTTCGCTTATTGAAAATTAAAAATGCTGGTATGAGACTTGACTTCCCTGATGACCCTTAGCCGAAGTTGCCGATCATATGCTTCACTCGAATGGTTGATTTGAACTTTGTGGACATTTTTGACATTATTTCCATACTTTTCCACCACTCACACACAGTAGTTCTTTGAATAATCAACGGTTTTGTCGGCTATCAATTTGATAATGATGGGTTTTGAATGAAACTGTGCAAAATTATTGTTTCCTTTTTCTCTTGCATCGTAAATATCTCAAAAACGCGTGAATTTTAAATTTTGAAAAAAAAGGTCAGATAGTATTTTTTACAGGCAACAAAATGCTGTCAAATTTTTTAATGTCCGATTACTAGTAAACGAGCTATTAGCAAAAGAAAGTGTCCCATTTCTAAAAGAACTAAGCTTTATTGGCATCCTCACACATCCTCCGCACGATGTTGTCGGCGTCGTGTTGTAACCAACGGTTCCCCAGACTGCTCAGCCGAGCAAGAACCCCCCTCTAAGCCTCAGAGTCGGCACACTCGAAGATTCCCACCTTTATTTCACTATCTTGGGTTTACACATATGGTCACTAGAACTAAGATTAAACTGGGTTGTCCTACCTTAGGATGGCGTCTTACAGGCGGCGAGCTGGAATGTTGTTGATAACTGCCTGATTGCACTACACTAATTCCGAACACCTCTGGGGGGGAATTCCGGTGCAAATGGTCGACACACGCGGTTAATGCACGGGCGGTCGAAGAGCCAGGCCAGGCACAGCATGGACCTAATGACGTCCAGCAAAGTTGACTGAAGCGGGTAATCCGGCCAATTGGGTTCAAGCCAGCACGGATAATACGGATGCTGCTAAGGTGGCGCGATGGAATGATCCCTAAACGGCCAGCACTGGTTGACGGACGCTGGCAAAGCGGCGGGATGGTTTTCCAAGCCAAATATCGGGGTCCTGTAGGAACATGATGGGAGAAAGGATAGCACCAGCGTTAAATTCTAGCCTTTTTCGGTGTGGAGTCGGATTGCTACCTGGATGTTCGAACGCTATTCACGAATGCTAAATGGCTTTCACAGGATTGTGCGGCTTCGTCGAGATCTTTCATCCAAATGAAGCGGATCTTGCATGTGGTCTTTGACCCCGATCTCAGGTCAAAGGCTTTGTGGTACATCCATGAATTCCTCCCATCATGCCCTATTGTCATTCTTGGTAATTTTTTTTTTTAGTTGGTAGCCACAGGTGGTAAATCCCGGTTTACGAATTGTATTCCAAGGCAGGGCGAGCCACCGCGTCCCCCCAGTTTGCTACTCTGGGTCCATGGGTACAATGGGAAGACTCATGATATACTCCGTGTATACCCCCTACTCCCTAAACTCCACCTGGGGCCGCAGACCTGGTTCCCACCTCGAACTGTTTAGTACACTATGCTTCAATAGTGGGAGGTCTATTCGCGCTAATGCGCTCCAAGGCAATACTCATTAACGAGACCACTTTCAGCAAAACCTCTCGTCTTTACGACTCGACGCCTGAACTCTCCTCTAACGACTTGAGAACCGACATCTCCTCGCAATGACTCGAGATTCTCACACAAACCTCTCCTCTTCGCGACTTGAGATCCGACCCCTCCTCGCATCGACTCGAGGTTTACCTGACCTCTCCTCTAACGACTCGAGGACTGATCTCTTATCTTCAGGGTTCGAGGTTTGCCACCTTGCCCGTCGTGTGCCAGATCGAGAGCAGCTTATCCTAGACTCGCGCCTGTCACGGCACACGCGCGGGACTTAACGCAACGGCTCGGATGATTCCCGACGAAGACGTCATCCTACTCCGACTCGAATGGCTACCCGTGTCATTCTTGGTAATGGTGCTACCAAGACGTACAGCATCTTCTATCCGCCAAATACGCTCTCGTTGACCTAATCGCGCTGGTTGGTGGTGCGCTAGGAAATTTCAGGTGGTCCTCCTTCGTTGCTCATTAAGGCGCTTCCTTGCATAGTACCCGCTTTTATCAAAGATCCCTACTAAACTAGGCAGCACAGGTTATGCTGGTTACAATGTTTCAAGGCAATCTGAAACTGAAAATTGAAAAAAAAAAACCAGTTCATTTGATCTTTTGTTGCTATCAAACTCAAGTCTTTACAATGGCCGCAGTGCCTAATAATTTTTTTAGAATATTAACTACCGGACAAAAAATTTGAGCATCCAAATGCTTCGAAGAAATTTTTTTGCTGTAACGCTTCCAAATCATATATCTACTGAACAAAAACAAACCAGAACCTTTTGGAAAGACCACGCCCGCTGTCATCGATTTCCTGGTCCATGAATGAGTAAAATTTAGGAAATATTTTTATCGGTACTCAGCATTCTGAATAAGGGGAATTATGGGGCTGTCGATTCTAGTGAGCTTAAGGCATATTGGGGAACAAAAAATCCCCGTAAGATACGATGACAAGCAGAACTGAAGGAGGGTCCATTCACAACAAATAGGGAGACAAAACGTTCTTTTTTACACATACGACAGAAGAAAAAGAATAACACGCGTTAAAATTGATACGACATCAGGCGTCACCAAATTGTCGTTGCATTAATGCTTAAAAGGGGATCATCTTGAAAAGGGCTCATGAATGAGACGGAGAGCCCATCAAATGGTCGTAAATTTTGAGTTTTTATGGGCTGTTTGGTCGAAGCATAAATCCATCGTACATGGACATGGAGTAGATTGGGGGGACCCCAGAAACCAAAAAGTAGAGCTTAGTCGAGAGATGTACAAGTTGAAAAACATATGTAGCTCCGTACTGTTTCTTGAAGAACTTTGAATCACTTTTTCCAGGGATCCCGTTAATTGACATGTAGTATTTTACGAGTTAACTAGCATTAGTTGTTAGCCACGGCATGCAGCCTTAATTTCAAAATAAATTTCGGTGTTAATTTTTAATAGCATATAGTCCAACAACGATTCGACAAATATTTTTGGTACTTTTACAGTTTTTAACCAAGTTATGTTAAAAATTTCTAAATTGGTATGACAATAGCATTATCGATTTCGGGCTATCGAGCAGCACTTGTCCACTTCAGCTTCGATTTCAGGATCGATTCTAACTAATACAGGTAGGTAATCAAACTTTCATTCCGTCTGATTGTCTAATCGAATGATTGATTTAATCGCTGGCAAAGTTTTGAAATCACTATCATTTGCCAGTGGCGCCAAAGGAGAGTGGGGCAAAAAAATCGAAAGTAAATCAATCCATTGCTCTCTTCGTCGTCGTCGTCGTCGTCGCCCTATTGCAGCTCTAGCGAATAAAAACAAAACCCCAAAAAGTCGGCCTCAACTGCGGCGGTCTCATAAATAAATCATAATCGATCAGATCGGATCAAAGACGCAGCAGAGAGGCAAACGGGTCAAATAATCAATTACACTATCACTCAAGCTCAGTAAACCCTTTCGATCCCCACCCAGCCTGGCCAGAGGGAAGCCAGACCTCTTGGTTCGGGGTTCAAAGCCTTCCATAAGTTATGATCGCAGTTTCGGCTTTTGAGACGTACCTTCATAAGATGGATCAGTGCGGTCCGACTTTTGGCAGCAAGTGATTCACTATATTTTCTACAAACTTTTTTGTAAGTCTGTGTCCAGTCCATCAACGACTCGATCCCTCGAGAGAGCGAGATGACAAAAAGGTTGAAACCGAAGCACAACTCAACGACATAATTTATGAACTGTCTTCCGAAATCGATTATCTGGTGCAGATATCTTCGACTTCCCATGGAGCGGCGCGATATCACCGACTTTGAATCAGAACTCAAACAAACGAGAGAGATAACACAAAAACAAACCCCAGAAATGATCAAACAGCTGGTCAAACTGGTTGAGCCGAATTTTGAATTTATTAATTGCAATATTTTGAGGTTTGGTGGAAAAAGTTCTGACCGAACGTCATACCGGCTTGGCGGAGGCAAAATTGGGACTAATTTTCGTTTGGAATTGATTACCTTCCCCATTCTGCTGGGTCTCGCTGATGATGGCCGGCCGCTAGAGATGAAAGTAAAATCACAAACGATCGGACAAACTGCTCCATAATTTATGAATTCAATTGGTATACTGAATCGGAAAATAGCATGGTATTGCCGTTAGATGGGTTGGAATATCAGAGAAAACATAAGACAAGTTTGAGTACATTTTAGAAAAACCAAATATAATCTCTAAGAACACAGAATTTAAAAACAAATCGAAAATTTAAGCCAATTAGGTATTAATCCTTCAAACCTACGTTTTGAACTAGTATAACCTTCTCAACATACTGTGGATCTGTGCCGGCTTTTCACTTGAACTGTTTATTTATTTTTTTTTTTTAAGAATATCATTTTAAACAGTTGGAAACAATAAAAAATTTCACTTTTTTACATCATCTATATAGGTTTATCAGAAAATTAAAATTAAAATTAAATAAATAATCAAGTATTCAAAAAATTTACAAAAATTCTCCACTAAGAATTTTATTTGAATGTCCTTAAAGATAGCTATACAAAACATGTACATTAGACTAGGGTTACCATATCCCGCAATCCAAAAAAGAGTACAATAAAAAAAACAAAAAGAGTATGGAAAATTTTATAAAATAAAAAATACAGAGTTATTTAACGCTCATCCGCATTAGAGTGTCATTTTGACACTATTGCAAGTTTGATGGCTTGTAACTTTTTTCAGAAGCTTCGAAAAACAACAAATTCTTCGGGGACTCTAAATGAATTCAAAAGTTCTTTAATATTGCATCTTTACTTTTTTTTATGGACGAACCCTGGAAGCCTGGACAAAAAACTCCCTTTTCCGACTTAGAGTGTCATTTTGACACTCAAAAAGTAAAATCTATCTAAGTCGTTTGAATTATAATTAATTTCATATAAATCATATATCAATAAAAACCTTGTAATGTCAGTAAAATATGTTTAGAACATTATATATAGCTAAAGCTACTAGTTTTCTCATTATTCAGCATGAAAGAAAAAAAAATCCGAAAAAAATGCCTTAGGAAAACTGCTGTAGTTCATATATTACACGTCCGAAAAAATATTTGTTTAATGCGTATGAAAGGTAATGTCTACATTATGAAGCCAAGAAATATTTTTTTTAATTTTTGTAATGAAAGGGTCACAAAAAATTCAAAAAAGTGGTCTGAAAACCCTACTTTTTATTCGATTGCAATTAAAAAATGTTTGAGCGATGGTAGAGTTTTTGAAAAAGTATGACTGCAAAATTTGTTCTAATTCTAACATTTGTTGTCTTTAGATTTTCGATGCAACAAAAATTGAATTTACTGGAATTTTTCAAAGTTGACTCCTTTGCGCGATTTTTTTACAAATTGAAATTTCATCTGTTTTTGTGGTCCACTGTTAGGTTGTACCCGGATTTTCAGTGCTTTTACTATGTTTGGACCAATAAAAAGTATATTCATTGGAAAGCAAATTTAATCTATATTCTAGTGAGGTGCAACAACTCACGCTGTGAGATTTCAAAAAAATATGAAAATTATAAACGTAAAATCATTCCTGAATTTCTAGAACCACAAGCAGCGCGTCCAGCAAAACGTGTTTGTTTGCTCTCCAATAGGTACGGTGGGTGGGAAGAGAGCGAAGCCGAGAGAAGAAATAATGATGCGTGTCGTGCGTGTCTTGGTTGGAAATTTTCTATTGATAGTAGTTCGCGTTTGCTAGTCACGACACGCATCAATATTTCTTCTCTCGGCTTGGCTCTCTTCCCAAATCACCACCCACCGTACCTACTCGGAGAGCAAACAAACACGTTATGATGGACGTGCTGTTTGTGGTTTCTAGAAATTCAGGATGATTTTACGTATATAATTTTCATATTTTTGTGAAATCTCACAGCGTGAGTTGTTGCACCTCACTAGAATATAGATTAAATTTGCTTTCCAATGAATATACTTTTTATTGGTCCAAATAAAGTAAAAGTACTGAAGATCCGGGTTGCAACCTGACGGTGGACCACAAAAACAGATGAAATTTCAATTTGTGAAAAAATCGCGCAAAGGAGTCAACTTTGAAAAATTCCAGAAAATTCAATTTATGTTGCATCAAAAATCTAAAGACTGCAGTCAGCATAGAAATCTCGCCGTGTGCGCATCGTTTGTTTTTCTCTCGTCAGCCCATTATTGAACATCGGCAATCGGCTGTTGATTTATGGCATCAATGAAGAGATCTAATTAACCAATCATTACGATAGAATTGAAAAGGAAATTAGTGTTTAAATGTTCGAAGTGTCGTTGGAAAGAGAGTGATTTATATTTCTGTACAAATTGAATAAGTGCAGTCATGTAGAAAAATGGCGTGAAAAAATACAACGCTGTTGTATTTTCCTTCAAACTGAATGAAGTCTGTGGGGCTCAGTGGTTGTGTTTTTGATTCTGGGTTGCAGAAGGCGTTTAAAGTGTGAAAAGTGAGGCTCGTCGTAATATTCACGGGTACATTAAGTGACTGGATTTGCATAATTAAAAACCTTTGATTCTTGAATTATTCGAGTATTCAGACTCATGGTGGCTGCAATGAAATGGTGGCGTAAAGATGTGTGTGTGTGTTTAGACGGGGAAACGCATGCAAAAATTGAGAAACAACGACGTTCAGTGAGAGGGAGAGAGAGTGTGATTAGGTATCTTTTATCTGCACGCAACGACAGGAATTTGAGAGCACTAATAAGTTTGCCCGCGATGGGGATGCGAGCATGGAAGTATGGTAGTGCGGGTCATAGTGGTGTGGAAACCAGCATACACATACACTAGTTCGGTTTTGAACGGAATTGAAAACGTGAGAAGCTGGCGAAGAAATTATTGAGTAGTGGTGTGCAAAACGAATCAGTGGATTTATTTGGGCAAGTGAATGAATATGTTGTGAAGAGAGTCGGGGATTACACACGGAGCGTCCTTAACGTACTGTTCAATAAGCTTTTGGGCAATTTGCGGCTAGTGCGCGCTTGCTGTGTCTGCGCCTTTGCAGTGTCACTTGGACGCAATACTCGTCATCATTATCATCATGACACAAGCAATGTTTCCTGAATTTGTAAGCAAAGGGAATCATCATTTGCGACTGCAGGAGCGTGTTCTGGGTGAGGAAATTCCAATTATTCCCTTATTCCATTTTTTCTATTTCATTTCATATTGATGATTTATTATAATTTATATATAGTCTTTACTATATCTTGTGCGCTGCTTGAAAGTTATACGAAGGATGAAAGACTGTCAAGGATCAGCATCATTCCAATTTTTTTTGTATTCAATATTTTATAATAACACTTTAATTTCAGGAAACATTTGTTACAAACTTGAATGATTTAGTGAAAGATCGAAGTAACAGTGAAAGTCCAATGTTTCAGCTACCAACTATTATGCATTTTTATTTAACTTAAGCTTAGTTCACACAGGGCGACGGGTGGTTTCGTTTTTCTGGCTGCTGCGGCTGGTTGCGTGTCTTTTCTTTGTACACGAGAGTAACGAGACAGATGGTAGAACTGTGACTCGTGTGGCTGTCAGGGTGGTTTAGTTGTTGCAAAAGGCTTTATTCTGAATCATTATTTAATGGTACGTTTTCATGTTCCTGAACTTATTAGCGTTAATTGATTTTCTTAAGAATTTCAACGTGGTCGATCTAAGCAAGAGATGCAGCGTTGCAGAGTGAAGCGATAAACCGTTCCCGGGAAAAAAATCAATATATTGTTCTTTTTTTCCTTCTAGATGATCTTTGAGTATAATTTTCTTCCCGAAAAATCTGGGTTACTACACGGAAAATATTTTAATATTTAATTTCAATACTGCATGATTGCTTTATGAGTGCTAGTTGAAGGTTTGTTCTCCAAATCAGATTTAAAAATCAATATCAGTTTTGCTGCTTCTTTTATTATGTTTATCTACATATTTTCAATTAACTAGTTTAATTTAATCCAACTTTATTATAATCCCATCCTGTTTCAGATCATTATTTCTCATACAGAGTTTGATTTTTGAAATTGATTAAAGTATAATTTAATTCTCATATTTCATTTTCAGCCAATCACGAATTGTCAAAATTGCATAAATGAATTTTTATCAAATCTTAGTACATTGTTTTAAAACATTTTATTTTCAGCACCATTTATAGATTGCAGTTTATTTATTTGTTAAATAAGTTGCATATGATGTAGGTTTTTTTTTATGATTTTTTTTAAAATTGTTATTATTTATTTTTAACAAGGTTCGGTAGGAAAAACGATTCATTTTTTTATCCTAATAGCTTAATAACCTTTCAGAACAAGCAGATACAATAAAGGGAAAAATATCGTCATGCACATTTTCTTCTTCTTTTAATTCTTATTTTCAATTTAGCCGTATATTTTATATTCACCGATGCATCACATTATTCATATAATGTATTCGAATTATATTATACCATATTATAACATAATATTGTTCTTTATATTATACCATATCATACCATAATATTGTATTATATTATATTAGGCTGGAACAAATATCAATTTCTTCTTTTGTCACCCCCCTCCCCCTTCGAAATTTCCGAAAAACCCGAAGGGGGAATAATTAAAGTTCCTACTCGCGATGTCCCAACTCCGAGTGACAAAAGAAGGATTTGAAATTTGTTCAAGCCTTATTTACCACCATATTATATTATATAACATTATAAACCATTACATTATATAAAATTTTATGTTACAACGTATAGGGCAGGGGCATCTGGGTATCCTCGTTTTGCAAAAAGAACGGTTACCGTGTATGCTAGTTCCCGTTTCGGATACTGGACGTTCCTCAATTCATGTCAAGGGAATTTGGCATAGTTGAGGAAAATATAGTATTTGTTTATTTTTTGCAAAGTAAGGACGCACCCTCTTTTCGGAAGCCTTGAGGGCGGGATTATGATTTGCATGCTATCTTGGTTAGTCAACAATATGGTTATAGATGCTCGAGACTTTTTCCCTTTCAACCCTGGATACCGTAAGTGCCTCTGCTTACGATTCCATCCCCTTAGAAGTCTCATTGAGTAGTTATGACTGTTTTGCGTGGTAACCAGGATAGACGCGCGGGTTATTTTCTTTGCCACAACCGCGGCGCTGCCGTAAACTCAAGGTGGATACATACATACATACATACATACATCAAAAATCTAAAGACTGCAAAATTTTCAAATTAAAATAAATTTTGTAGTCATATTTTTAAAATAATCTACCATCTCAAACAGTTTTTACTAGCAATCGAATTAAATGTAGGTTTTTCAGACCACTTTTTTGAACTTTTTGTGACCCTTTCATTAAAAAAAAAAATTAAAAAAAATTTCTTGGCTGATGTAGACATTACCTTCAGCTTACAAGGTTTCTTTTAATATAAGTTTTGTTTAGATCGGCTGAACACGCAAAAAGTTATAACTATTTGAGCTTGTAGTGTCAAATTGGCACTCCTAGTGCTGATTAGGGCAAAGAAATCTAATGCGGATGAGGATGCAAAAAAGAATCTGAGTACAAGTACATTTTAATTTTTCCAAAATTTCATATTTGGAGCATAACTTAAAAAGTGTTCTAAGGAGTTTTTTCTAATTTCATTTTCTGATTCGGCGCCCAATTTCACATCAGAAATGATCTTCAGTTTACTTAGTTTTAAATTGCTGTAAACTAGTGAATTAATATGTAGAAATTATTATATCGAACTTAGATTCAAAAATCTTTCTCAAATTCGGAACTTAGATTTGAACTTAGGTTCAAAAGGCATGTTTCAGACTAGAAATAAAAGATTAAAAACTCACATTCAGATTCAGCTTAAAATTAAGATTGAAAATCAAGATTAAAATATCAATGTGAGAGTATTAAGGATTCAAATAGCAGGAGTTCCTCGTTTCATAATTTTGATTCAGAATTCAAAATTAAAATTTTATATTCAATCTGTGTCTGTTTTGAACCATAAACCAAAAGAATTTTCAAATCTAGTATATAAAAAGCAGTTTCTGTATGTTTGTTTGTTTGTTTGTCCTCTAAGGACTCAGCTGTCTTAAGAGCTAGAGGTCTGAAATTTGGCATGATGAAAAATATTTTCAGATTTTTGGATGACCCCTTCTGAAGGGGGTCGCCCATACAAGACAAATATTGTTTTCGCGATATTAACGTTACTTTTCGTCGGATTGTGATGCAAATTTGCATATGAGTGTTTTGAAAGACGAACAATCGATTTCAGGTGTCAAATTTTCAGTAAGGGATCAGCCAAAGGGGTCGTCCATATTAACTTTTCACTGTTTTTGCGATATTGTCGTTATTATACATCGTTTTCAGATGAAAATTGGTACACGAGAGTTTTTAAGGAGCAATGGATTTCAGGTATTAAATTCAGTGTAAGATACCGGCAAAGGGGGTCGTCCAAATTATCCTTTCAATATTTTTGCAATATCGTCGTTATTTGACATCGGATTGGGATGAAAATTTGCACACGATAGTTATCGAGGACGGGCAATCGATTTCAGATGTGAAATATTTTGTCAGAGGTCGACGAAAGGGGTCGTCAATATTAATTATTTTTTCACTGCTATGAAAATTGCACACAGGAGTTTTGAGAGAAGGGCAGTCAATTTCTAATATCAAAGATTGTATAAGAGGACATCTAAAGGGGTTTAACTTTGTGGCAATGATTGCGTTGTTATGCAACGATCGAGTTGAAATTTATACACGGGGGTTTTTGGCACGGTTAATTGATTCCTGATTTCGAATTTAGTAGCAGACGACAGAAAAAGTGATCGT
Organism: Uranotaenia lowii; assembly: GCF_029784155.1. Taxonomy (NCBI): domain Eukaryota; kingdom Metazoa; phylum Arthropoda; class Insecta; order Diptera; family Culicidae; genus Uranotaenia; species Uranotaenia lowii. The sequence continues at coordinate 356,839,061 of NC_073693.1, read as the reverse complement.
CCAATATTTTTACAATTATAAATTAACAATGAATTAGGAAGTGCATCTGGAAAATGCTTGGCAATCGACTTTTATACAAACTGTTCATGACATATTCCAAGTTGAAAGCGAAACGGAGTTCGTATGGGATCAGCTAGATCTTGATAATTTCAAAGATCAAAGTAACAGTCGAATACAGCAAAGCTTTGAGAATTTATAAATTATTTGAATAAAAAAATTGTTTTTCGGGACTTTTTTCATTCCAAACCAACTACAGATAACTTGGTAAAACATATCTACTTTATTTTGAAATATTCAGAAACTAGAGTAAATTATCTGCAAAAAATAGATTAACATTTGCGACCAAGGGAATGCCAACAAACTATAGATCAAATTTCCCTGCAAAGGATATTTTGCGAACAGCTTTTGAGGATTAATTACGAGAAGCATGCATAATTATAACAAACTAGCTGATCCCATACGAACTCCGTTTCGCTTTCAATTTAGAATATATCATGAACAGTTTGAATGAATATCAATTTTCAGGCATTTTCCAGATGCATTTCCGAATGGATTGTTAAGCAATAATTGCAAAAATGTTTAACACGTTATATGTACAATCAACTTTTTTGTCGTTTGCTACTAAAGTTAAAATCAGGAATCAATTGACCGTTTGAAAAAAAAAAACCCATTTATGAATTTTCGACTCGATACGATACAAACTCACATAATTATTGCAAAAACAAATTTAACAGTTAATATGGAAGACCCCCTTTTTTGACGTTTGATACAAATATTGAAATCAGAAATCAATGACCATCCCAACCCCCGTGTATAAATTTCGATTCGATCGTTGCAGATCGGTGGCCTTTTTTTACGAACTTTGATCTCTGAAACCGATTGCCCTCCCTCTTAATTAATTTGGACGATCCCTTTGGCCGACCCCTGACCCAAAATTGGGTAATTGGAATCAATTGTTCGTTCTTAATAATACCTATTTGCAAATTTTCGTCTCAATCCGATGTATAGTAACGTCAATATCACGAAAAAAAAATTGTAAAGGTAATATAGATGACCCCTTTTAACGGCTCCTTACACTGAATTTGATATCTGAAATCGTTTGCACGTCATTCAAAGTTCTCGTGTTCCAATTTTCATTTGAATCTTATGTATAATAACGTTAATATCGCAAAAACAGTGAACAGTTAATATGGACGGCCCCTTTGGCTGGCCCCTTACACAAAATTTGATACCGGCAATCGATTGCGAGTCCCTAAAAATACCCGAGCGATAATTTTCTTCTCAATCGGAAGAATAATAACGTCAATACACAAAAATATTGAAAAGTTGATATGGACGACCCCTTTTGCCGGCCTCTTACACTGAATTCGATACCTGAAATCGGTTGCTTGTCATTCAAAACTCTCGTGTACCAGTTTTCATCTGAATCCGATGTATAATAACGTCAATATCATAAAAATAGCAAACAGTGAATATGGACGATCCTTTTGGCTGACCCCTGACCCTTAATTTTATACCTAGAATCGATTGCTCGTCCCTCAAAACACTCAGGTGCAAATTTTCACATCACTCCAATGCATAATAACGTCAATATAGTAAAAATACTGAACAGTTCATATAGACGACCCCTTTTGCCGACCCCTGATACAAAAACCAATACCCGGAATCCATTCCTCATCTCTCAAAACCTCTATGTGCAAATTTTTGTCGCAATCCGACGAAAAACAACGTCAATATCGCGAAAACAATATTTGTCTTGTATGGACGACCCCCTCTAGAAGGGGTCGTCCAAAAATATGAAAACATTTTTCAACATTCCTGGTCCTAATGAGTATCCATGCCAAATTTCAGCTCTCTAGCTCTTAAGATGGCTGAGCCTGTAGAGGACAAACAAACAAACAAACAAACAAACAAACCCACAGAAATTGCTTTTTATATATATAGATAGATTTCGCCCTAGTTCATGTCAAAGCTGATCCAATATTCGATTCGAAAAATACATCTGCCATAATATTCGTCACGATGGAAAATGATTTCCGATTTTTATTTGCTAGTATTTAGTCAACCTACTGATTGCAACAATTGTATTCTATTACATTTTAACTCATTTGTTATTTTCGTAAATAATGATAATAAACTTCAACAAATTTATAAATAAAGTAAGTTTTAAGGCAATGGTGTTCAATTTTGCTTTAAAATGTAGGTTTTAATATGATTTCATGATTTGAATCTTGAGAAGACATTAATCTTCGATTATCCATTTCAAGGAAGTCTTTCGTATAACTGCATTAAAACATAAGCCAGTTATCCCTGTTCCAGATATCTTGACGCCTTATTGTCTGACTTTTCTTAAACCGTTTCACTTCTTTAAGGCAAGAGCAAAAATCCCTCAAACCTTCAGTCCTTCAAATTAGTTTCGCCAAACCTCTGCTGCTGCTAAACTATGGTTTCATCATTACAGTCAACCCTTCATGCAACCTTCTGAAAAAAAAAAATAAATAATAAAAAGACAGCATATCCGTGTTAAAAAATGAAGTAGGTACACTGAACAGAATCCTAAAACGATAAACAACGGCCTTTCAGCGATTACTCATAACGTCCGAGGATATCAGAATCCAAATACCCTGCGTAAAAGAAGGAAGAAGAAATCCAAGAATCTCAGGTAGTCCCCAGATCCGACGAATGACCTTCTTCACCTACGACGGACGAGACAACCGGGACATCCTTTTCGGATTCAACCTATTTTGGGAGTTTCGGTTCGGCTGGTTGGCTGGCTGCAGTTTTTCGGTTTTATTTTGTTTGACTAAAACCAGCCTGAAGAAAAAAAAGAATAGTAAGAAGACGAACAAGAATCCAAGATGCACACACAATAGCCAAGACATTTAAAAGCTCATATTTTACAATTTAGAAAATTAGTTATGCATTTATGTTTGGCTTTTGGGTGTTTTTCGGATCTTTGGATGCATTTTTTTTTGGTTTTGTTTCGCCGTTGTTCTCGTTCAGCCTCGACGAGATGATCGTATGCGCAATCCTTTTCTTTTCGTTTCGGAAACAATACCGAGTGCTGGCTCACAGACAAAATGTCGTGAATTGTCGAATTCATTGGAAAAAATTAAGATCTGGGTTTTAAGTTTGAATAATTTTTGATAAAACTTATTATGATCAATCTGTAAGCTGATTTCGAAAAAAAAAAAAACAAATTCAAGATTAAAAGTTTCTGATGTTAGAATCCAGGGTAGAAAATAAGAGCTTTATTGAACGCGTGACATCCACTTGTCTGTGGTACCCGATATCAAATGACAAACATCGGTGTCAAAAATTCGAAAAATATGATAAACACGATTCTGGCTCGGGCCCCCAAGAACTTAATAAAACACATCTCCGCAGATCTTTCAGGTATTTAGAAGACCGAGTCAAGGTATGCTAAACACAAATTTTATCCAAACCAAAACTAAAGAAAAATCTATCGGTTTCGAACGGGAAAATGAAGAAGCAGCCAACCTCTCTGTGGTCATTTTTTGGAGGCGGTGTTGGTGATTTCAGTCCAATATCATTAATTATAAAATAAACATTGAAATATGGGTGCATCTGGTTGGCGCGCGGATCGGATCGAGATCGAGATCGACCCAGAAATGGGAAAGAATTTAGTCCGAAAAACCAGCTCGCTCGCGATTTGTATTATTCCCTGTGTCTGGATATGGCGTATCGGATTCGATTCTCCGCCGTATAGTAGATCGGATCTCCGAAAAGGAGTCAGGCCAGTTTACCCCCTTCAATTGTTGGATTTCGAAAACTTTAAGACTTTACGTTTTCATCCCTTTTAGTTTGATTGGAGGTTTTTTTTTTGTTGAAGCCTAGAAAATAAATTTGATAATCCTTCTCGGAACGAAATTCCGAAGCTTTAGGAATTCTAATTTTTATTGTCGAATGTTATTGGACGTTAGCGTGATTTGTTGGATGTATCCAAATAAATTTGGCGATATAAATCCAAGAATTCAAATTTGACAAAATACCAAAGTAATAATACAACTAATATTCTACTAAATTATATCAATTTACAGAAGTCATTTATAAGTCTGTTCGATGAATAATTTTTTTGTGAATGTCGCCATTTAAAAGTTTTTGACAGTATATTATTAATAATCAGGCGTTAAGCTTGAATAAAAAAAAAATATTATTCATCATAAACCTAATACTAGATTACATGTGAGAACTACTCCTGACTAGGTCCGAACTAATTCTGAAGTTACTTCTAATGCATAATCCCTTTTATATGATTCTAACACAAAGAACATATGGTTCTTTCTAATCAGTTCAATTAGCTAAACACTTGTGTTTTTAATAATATAATTCCAATGAAGCTCGCCAGGCCGCATTCCAATCAATCAACCGAGGCCACAGCTGTATTGTTTTATTACCGTTGACCGTCTGGATGGTGTTGATAAACTATTTGGATGGTTTTGACGAAACTATATTTTCACACCCTTGTTCGGAATTCGAGTAGGCGTTGACTCACGTGAATGTCAAAAATTTTGACTCCGTGAAAAAGTCGTTCTATCTAAGGAAGAAAAAAGGATTAAACAATGAAGAATCAGTAACGAATCCAGTTGAAAATAGCCGCAACTGGTGAAGTTTGCTCTAGATAAAAACAACAAGATGTCAGAAGAAACAATACATCTTTATAAACTTCGGTTTAAGTAGGTTCCAAAAAGCCTGGTCCCTACCAACTTTAGATGTACGGTTCCGAATCAGTGAAAAATGTGTTCTGTCGACGATGAAGAGAAAAATGATGGACGCAAGTCTTTTATTTTTCTTTTCTATTATAACGACATGACGATACGTAACAAGTTGCTATCAAATATTTTAATCCTTAAAAGATATATGTTCAAAGCACCTTGCTATTTTAGAGAAAATTTCCATTCGCTTTCCTGTTACTCTATGTAATCAAAACAAAAGACTCAAAAAGTGTATTTTGAAGTTCGCACTTTATATATTTAAAATACAACATGTTCAAATCATCATCACTGAAAAAGTACATGTTGGGAAATCGGTTATTCCGTGAATGATCAAATTCGGAGCTGATAAAAATAAAAATAATGAATTCCAAGTTTTGATGTCAATTTTAAAAGCACAAAGCAAATACTATTTTAGTTTATATTGCGCATTAAAATGCTTCTTAAGAATAGCACCTTCGAACTTTTCATAGGTTAAATAAAAACATGATCAATTCATGATCAATGATTTAAAAAAAAGTGAAACGTATTAATTGTTTAAAATTTTATGCTCTAAATATTTTGTCGCTGTCAATTGATAAGAGCAAGAAAGTATGTTTATTTTGTTAAAAATTTTAAGGCTTCCAAGAAGATTATATTTTCATAAAAAAATTAGAGTTTAAAATCAAAGACAAACATACTGAAAAGACCTATACAAAGAAATGTTATTAGTTCGTCTATAAAATTCGGTAAATTTATTTGAAAAGTTAAAAAAAAACAATAATATTTGGTAAATTCGCCGGTAAAAGTTGTCTTCCTTAGTTAGAACATTTCAAGATTATGAAAATGAAATTTTTTTCCATGAGAGACAAACTATAGATTGCAAGTAACACAGATTTAACCAACTAGCATTAGAACGGTTTATTATGATTTTATTATCGCATTTTATATGCAGCTATTTTTTTAACTGTTTTTTTATGGTCAGGGAAAATTTTAAGATTCTTGTTTCAATCATTACGCTTATAAAACTTTTATTAAATATATTTTACTAAATATACTGTTAACTTGGTGTAGAAAGAGAATGCTCTATTAAAACTTCGATAAACATAAATTAAGAAGTTTGTTCCAAGCTTTTTTCGCATGTTTTATAAAGGCACGCAGTGCTTGATTATAAAACTGTAATAAAATAAGGTGTCAGTTTTCGATCAAGATGTCAAAACAGGACACGCTCATGCTAGATTGCACATAGTGGAATTAGAATTCCCATTTTTACACATTTTCTATATTTCATGTGTGTTGTTTTGAGTTAAATAATTTTTTTTATAAAAATCTTTGAAATACCTCAACTCACCGGAAGAGGTATGAAAATCTACAAAATGAGTATTGAGTAAAGAGGACCATCTAGTAAAAAAAAATCCTTGTCGCCATCAATAATCCAAGATGGCGGCATCTGCTTTTTTTTCAAAGCTGTAAATTTCTGAAAATCTCATGAAACATCCACAATGTGTGTATAGGGCGAAAGGACTAAACGAGTTGAAATCGAATTTCGCAATCTGAAGTCATCTTGAAACCCAAGATGGCGGCTTCTGGTTAATTGAAAAAAAAAAACGGTATGAATCACTGAAAATCGCATGAAAACTCCTCATTTTGTATATTTGGCGAAAGGGCTCAGCCAATACAAGTCTAATTTCGCTATCAGACACTACCTTGAAATGTTTTCTATTCAAACCTGTATATTACTGATAATCGCTTGAAACCTCCATAATGTGGGTATGGATGAAAAGGCTAAACAAAAAGAAATGAATTCGGAATTTTTACGCTATCTTGAAATTTAAGATGACGGCTTCGGCTTTTCTTTTGATCACGTGATGAAAATGCATTTTAACAAATTCTACTAGCTCATATTTAATATCAATTCATTTCTTTTAACTTTCTATCCACCTATACTTTTCATAATCTTGACAATGTTGTAAAAGGACATAGCTTTTCGAATTAAACTATAATACGAAGACGAAAAAGATAAGTTTTTAACATTCTAGAACTATATTTTTTTTAATAAAAACGTCTTACAATGGTAAAACTTATTTAGAGAATGGTAAGTCAAGATTCAGCATTTTGATGCCTATGTTTCCATGATTGATTTGGTAGATTTTGGCGTTCTGAACTCGAGTCTTTTGTGAGATTTTGTCCATCACATCTCGTTTTGGTGAAATGGGTAAGTTTTGAGTAAAATCAATCATTGATAACCCAAGTAACAATTTTAGCTTTATTATGGTCAGCAAAATATCGTTTGGACTATCGCATTAATCTTCATAAAAAGCTAAAGCGCATTCTATAACATCACCTGGACTCTAATAAAGCCAAAATCAGGCTATTTGGCCCTACCCTAGAAACGTCATCAAGACATATAATTGTTGGTCATCAATATTGGTCACCAAAGCTTTTAAAAAGCTATTATAAAACATGTTAGAAATTTTTGTTTTTTTTTTCGGTTCTGTCAGTTCTTGGAGTTTTTTTTTTATTTTTTCCAGCAACCATAATGGTTGATGAATGATGATTGCATTATTCAGATATGATCTGGTAAAATTAATAGCTAAAAAAACCAATGTTTTAACCATATATTGAGCTTCTTTTCTACTGCCAGTCAAGATTTTAGGTAAAATGTATATGAAATAGTATCTTAAAATAAATGCGCCTCGTTAAATCTGATGGTCAATCATGATGGAATTGATGGAAAAAGGCCTGAAAAAATATTTTCCAATGCTTGCATTGTGAATCCATCAACATGGCGTCATTTTGTGCCCTTCGATTTTGCAACCAACATGGCGTGAGTCAATTCATAGTTTTATTATGGTTTAATGATGACCCCAAAAAAAGCTACGATTTGACGTTTCTCTCGCAAGCCAACCAATTACACGCTAAGGTTGAGTTCCTCATTTCTGAGTTGTTAATCATTAGTACAGTAAATGAGGACAGACTTTTTGAATGAAAAGGGATTGGTTTTGAATGACCCGTGGAATAAATCATGAGTTGAAGTCAAATTTCGTTGTCTGACGCCATCTTGAAATCCAAGATGGCGGCTTCCGCTGAACTTTAAAATGGTGTAAATGACTTGAAATCGCATGAAACCCCAACAAAATGGGTATCGGGTGAAAGGGCTAAACGAGTAGAAGTTGAATTTAGCTATCAGACGCCATCTTGAAATCCAAGATGGCGGCATCCGCTCAACTTTTAATGCTTAATGCTGACAAAAAGTCGCATTAAACCACCACTAATCGGGTATTGGGTGAAAGGGCTAAACTAGAAGTCGATTTTTTTCTTTCCGACGCCATCTTGAAATCCAAGATGGCAGCTTCCACTGAATTTAAAATATTGTTAATCAATGAAAATCGCTTGAACACAACTTTTTTCACGTAATACTACATTAAAACTACTATTTTAAGACAATTTAGATAATTTTAAATCACTTTTATTATTTTTTCATTATGTTTCTAATGCATTTAGCACTTTTTTTGTTTTGTTTATAGTTTTTGATTTTTTGCCATTTATGTAATTCTATTATTCCTATCATGCTATTATGTTTAAATTGTATTGGTCTTATTCTAGCGAAAACTATAAGGTTATGTTGTTTCTGTTTACCGTCTGATTTAGGCACATGTGCCAAATTCGATGTTGCCAAAATCGAATGTTGCCAAAAACGAATGGGGTCTGTATTGTGGTGGTTTTTGTGGGATTTTCAGTCACTTACAGATTTTCAGAGAAACGCGAAAAGAGATATTTGACTTCTATCATTTAGCCTTAGCACCCAATACAATATATTTAAGAGTTTCATGCTATTTTCATTCATTTACAGTATTTTTAAGTTCAGCTGAAGCCACCATCTTGGATTTCAAGATAGCGACAGAATGCAAAAATAAACTTTTTATAGCTTATCCCAATTGACAAACACCCATATTTTGGAGGTTTCATACGATATTCAATGATTTAGAGCATTTTTAAAGTTTATAGAAAGCTGCCATCTTGGATTTCAAGATGGCGTAAGATAGCAATATTCGACTTCTACTCGATAAGCCCTTCCACCCACTACCACCTGGGTTTCATGTCATTTTAAGTCATTTACTACATTTTAAAGTTTAGCGGAAGCCACCATCTTGGATTTCGAGATGGCGTCAGATAGCGAAATTCAACTTCTACCGGTTGATTTCTTTCAACTTATACCCCTATAATATAGGTTTTATGCGATTTTCAGTCATTTACAGTATTTTCAAGTTGAGTGGTAGCCGCCATCTTGGATTTAAGATGGCGACGGGCAACGAAATTTGACTTCTACTCGTTTATTACTTTCACCTAATAACCATATTGTGAAGGTTTCACGATATTTTCAGTAATTTACAGCTTTGAAAATAAAAGCGGAAGCCGCCATCTTGAATAAATGATGGCGTCAAGCAACAATTTTTTTCCTACTATTTGGGCCCTTTCACTCAATACTCATATTGTAAAGATATTCATACCACTTTCGGTGATTTCAAGTTTGCAAAGATGTATTTTTTTTAATTTTAACTCAAAACCAACACGCATAACTTACCAAAAATGTGTAAAAATGGGAGTTCCAATTCAAATGTGTGCTATCTAATCTGAGCGTGTCCTGTTTTGACATCTTGATCGAGAACTGTCACTAAGTTTTATGGCGGTTTAATAATCATGCACTGAGTGCTATTATAGAACATGCAAAAGAAAGCTTGGAGCAAACTTCTAGGTTTGTGTTTTATTATAGTTTAAAAAAAGCATTCACAACTCTTTCAAAATAACTAAAACAGCATGTTTAATAAAAGTTTTATTAGCGTTTTCAAAACCATCTAAAAACACGAAGTCGAAAAAAAATTATAAGCATTCTGCATGACCATAATAAAACCGCCATAAAACGAGGTGCACAAAAAAATGCCATAATTAAACCATAATAAAACTTCCTAATGCTAGTTGGCATAATCTGTGTTACTTGGGAACCGAACTACACGTCTACTATACAGATTAAAACTGATTCTGAATTTGTTTTTTATACTTAATTCAATTCAGGAATAGTATTTTGATGATGATTTTGTATGATCTAAGAAAATTAAATTCTAAATCAAACCTAATGTTCTAAGTTCGTCTTGGTACATCTTCGTACCTGAAAGTTATCACATTTTCAAAGGTAATGGAAAGTGTTAAAGAAACATGAGCTTTCAAATAAATAAAAAACGTAACTCGTGAATATCATGATTTTTTAGAAAAAATACAACGCATAACTGACAGAACTTGAACCCTCAATTTCCACTTCAGTAAATACAACGTAGGGGAAAGGTTTCCTAAATGGGCCTATCGGGTTAAACGACCCTACGGCTGTTTGACGAAATGGCTGACTAGACAGCTTATCTGACCAATGCATTTTGAGGGTGATACGCTTAGAACATAAGGCAAGATAGAATTTTATGAATTTAGAAACTCAAAAAAAAATTTAAAAATAATACAAGGTTTTGATACATTTTGATGTAATATTTCGACTTTTATAAATTATACGTAAAGAAGCTTAAAATAAAAACTAGGATGGTTTTTGTTTCTTACTCAAATGAACTTAAATATGTTTATTTTATATTTCAGCTTTTGTGGAGGTTTAATAATGATTATATAGTGGAATAATAGAGTGTTTTTGTATGCCCTCATCATGTTTCTAAAATGCCTCCATCCTAAAATAACAGGTTAAATAGAATAAATAAATGGTTTTTATCATTGAACCTTCAAATCTAAGCTCTGAATAGCATCTTAAGAGAGAATTGAAGATCTAAAAACAGATTTGATAAAGTTTTTCTCATGGATGAACTGCCTCCATAGTATGGCAACCCTAACTTTTGTTTTATTCTATAAAATCATAATATACATAGATTTTTATAAAACTTCAGCTTTATCGTACGGAAATTATTACTTTCTAGCTGTTTCAATGAAATTATACGGAAACATTGCTCAAAAAACAGAAATTTTGTTCAAAACATAAATAGGCGCATTTAGCCCGCACGGTTTGAGGTTCGGCATTTTAGACAACACTTACAATAAAATCGTTTTCTTGGAAACAGAAGAAAATTTAAACATAATTTTTTCCATTGTGTAGAAAACAGATGCCTGAACACGTGTATATAGTTTTTGTACACATATTCGATGGGATATTTGATTAAATCAGTGTTTTGCTTAATAGGCGCATTTAGCCCGCTCCTCCCCTAAGCCAACCACGGCAAACGTCGTGGTATAATTGGCTAACGCGCCGTTGTACAGAAGCAGAAATTGCGGGTTAAACTCCTGTCGGTTAGCCGTTGTATCTTTTTCGAAAAATTCATGATTTTTACGGCTTACGTTCTTTCTTTCTTTGATATCTCATGATTCTTTAATTCTAGGTGATGTAAATGTTTTTAAAAAAATTGAAAAAACAAAGATTTCTGACATTACTGATGAAAGTTTTAAAAAGAGTTTTGTTTCATTCAACAATTTTGTTGAAATCTGTAAAACGATTTGGTTTTTGCTTTGAAAAATATTTAACTTTCAATTATTTAACAATTCTTTAAAAAATGAGAATAGGGAAAAGTAAACAAATGAAAAACTTGTATATCTTTATTCGCAGAATTCATAATTACCTGCGGTCTTGACGGAAGTTTAACATTTATTTTGTTTTTCTTTAATATGTTCAAGTTATGTTAGGAAAGGGCCGAAAATTATTTATTACCTTCTTATAAATGCTTCAAGGGACCAGAATTAATAAAAATTAGCTCTTAAATTCTTTACATCTCAGAAAAATGTGAATTTTGTGGCCTTGTGTAATTTATCGAGACTCTTTCGAATGAGCAGTTGAGCATTTCGCCCAAAATAAGGTTGAGGCTGAAATTGGTTTCTTGAAGAATATTCCATATAAGCATAAAACTTATAATGATATATCTATTTTTTTTTTAATTTTTAAGTGATAAGTAAAAAAGTATTACGAAATTGTTTGCATATGCAAATAAAAACCAATTTTAAAGACGAGATAAAGTTTTTGTGTGTCAAGATTTGAGTTTCTATGTAAAAGGTTTATTAAATTCAATTTTTTAATTACTTTAAGGATTGTTCAATCTGTCAAAAAACAGCGATATCCCAAGAAACCCTTTAAAAAAATTCTTTAGAATTTTGAATTTTTGTTCAATTGCTCAAACATATATAAAAATTTATTATAAAATGTACCATGAACTAATTTTTTCAATCTCAAGCACAACACTGATGAATAAGTGACAAAAAAATAAACGTAAAATTTCGAGATGATGGATTTTAAATAGTAAGTGATGTGTTTCAAACATCACTTTGAATCGAAGGGTTAATGTGCGATTTCAAATATTTTGGAACATGATGAACTAACGAATTGAACATTTGAACATCGAGAGCCAAAGTTAGAAAATACAAAAATTTCAATTCTCTGGGATCAGTAGGTTGGAAAAACTATTCAACATCTGATTGTACGTTGAATGGAATTCTTAAAAGCGCATACTAACCCCTGTTAGATGGAAATGGTTCGTAAATAATTCATTGCAAAAATTTTTATGACACGGTAAGAGCAATAGAACGGTCAATAATGTCATGACATAAAGCTTGAAAATAGCAAAAACCAACCTAGTTTACATCAATATCATATAAACGAACAATATAAAAAATAAAATAACATAGCGTAAAGTGGTTGTTGCAAGTTGCACAAGGACTTTTAAATAAATTTAAGTTTTATAAATTTCTTCCTTAAAAAAGTTATCTTGAAAGATCCAGTTGCTCATAGATCAAAACTGTATTTTTCAAGCTAACTTTTGTAAGGAAGGATTTTTTTAAGCTAAAAACCATTTGAAAGTCCTTGGAAAACTTGTATAACTTATATACATATCTTACCTTTCTCAGATTTAAATCTATGTTTTGCGCCGTTTTAAACTAATATCAAGCATAACTCAATCTTATTTTTTTTTCAATTGTGCAGTCGTGATACCTACTTTGAACGCCTTTGATTATTTTTCTCGATTTATTGAAAAAAAAAACGACTTCAAATGCCCATTGAGAGGATTCACAAAATGGTCACACCGTGCAATTTACTAGCCGCAGTAGGCCTTTTCCGATTGTGAAACTAATTTCACTTGGACCACCGCCAGCCGCCCGGGTGTCTTGATTGATGTGAAATTGGTTTTCTCACTCTGTTTACTGCGTCGATTATCCACACTGGGCGACATAAAACGGTACAACTTTCATCAGGCCCAAATCGAAAACATGAAATAAATCAGTAGGCGCTGCCTGGGTGCATTTTTTACTCCATTCAATTTTTTTGGTCAATAAATTGAATTTGACTTATCACTGGCCTGTGATAAAGTAAAAACATGGCGAGTGAACGTCAAAAAAAGAGGAACAAAACAATCCATTTGCATTTGTTCTTGGCTGATTGCGAACATCGAAACCATAAAATTCCACCGCCAGGTCCAAGTTAATTCATTTATCTTTGTTACGTTTATCGGCTTTGTGATGACATCGTTCGAAAAAAAAAAAGCCGCTCAACAAACAAGGCGAAAAAAGTATGTCATTTCTCAGGCCGAGCTTGTAAAAACTCGATGACAACATTTTAATTGAAAAATTTCACACATGCATTTAATTTATGTTAAGCTATGCGCAATGCCCGATAATAATGCTGATAAAAATACTATTGTGTAAATTAAGGGGTCCTCAAGCCGGCGGCGGTGTGGAATGAGAATTGACAACAAAATTAAAACAAAAAATTCAATAAAAAGTGGAACGTTTTCTGGCAGTCCCACTCTTGTATTCGACGGGTTTCGTCTTTTGTTGGGACATACGAGAAAATGTCAATTGATAATTCACTTTAAATATTTAATTACGAAAACAGTCAATGACAGGTATCACGCTGAAAGGATGGGTGACATGTCGAGGATATGTCGGTTGGGTGAGTGAAAGAAATTTAAGTATGCAATAATAAAAAAAACAGCCCGCCTGTAATTGAACATTCCAAATGAAGCTATACGCTCAGGGAAAAGCTTCATCAATGAATATAGAAAACAGGATTTTTTTTTAAATCTGGCATTATTTAGGCACGGATATTAAAAACGAACGCTGTTTGAAATCAAAATGTTGTTATTATTTATAGTATTTTGATCATATAATTATAAGATAAGATCTCGGATCTTCTTATTTGCTACAAAGGCTACAATAATGCTACAATATGGTAATTTCACTTTTAAAACTAATAACAACCTCAAAATGAAGTAAGGTTTGTGTAGGAATGAGATGAAGGATATGAAGAAAAGAAATCAAATTTAATTAAAAATAAATTTAAAAAAAAAGTTGTATTCGGCAACACTGAAGATAAATAAAATAAAATAAACTTCATTGGCAACGTTTGCTATTTTGGCAACACTAGGCAAACAAACAAAACAAAGTCAGTCATTGATCTATTCTTGTGAGCGACAGACGTGTTTAAGTGAATCTCTGAATTGAGATTCGTAAAATCACGACAGTTTGGAACTTCTGAATAGCTTTAGTCTTGTAGATGTTTTTACATATTTTCATTACGACTTGATCGCCTTGAAAAATCACATCTTCGATCGATTTATTCGGAATTTTAATTCGTATTCGTTTTCATGGTGTTTTGAAAATTTTGACCCCATTGACGAGTCCTGCTGTAGATAAAGCAATTAGATAGCCAATTTGTATATCATTCATGTAAACGAGTCTCTTCAAAGATTGCTTCATTTATAGCAAATTATTATTTCGTTGAAATAACAAGTTTTTTTAAATCTTCTTTCATTATAGGGGTTATTTGTAGGATTTTTTTTATTCTTTTGAAATATACCTACATACATGTTTTGTAGCTATCCTTAAAGACATTCGAAAAGTAAAATTTCATGTAAATAAACCACAAACCTAGCTTGAACCTACCTCGGAAAAGATTTTTCGATTTTATACATAAAAAATTATTTCAAAATTATTTCTTTAAATTTTAGTATTTTTGACTGCTTATTTTATATCTGTTCTGTAGGATGAAAATAAAAAATCGCCAAAAACTGCTTTGCATAGCCAACGAGTTTGTTGATTTGAATAACCCTGGCAAAAACATTTCATGAAATTGTAGAAAGCTTCAGCAGTATGCAACAAACAGTTATCAAACAGTTATCAAAGAGCACGAAAGCAATATTCTCAAATGCTTCGTAGCGCACAAATCTAACACCTAAATCTAACGCTCCAAATTTCTTTCTGAAATCAAGTATTTCATCGGGATTGCTGTGGTTTGTCAGCATAACATCAAATACTACTTTTCCTTTGAATAATCCTAATATGAATATGCATACTTTTCTCTTTTCAAAAGTTGAAAAAAATTATGAGAAAAGGTATAATTATCCAATACGTGATTCTTAAGCTTTCCAGAAATTTTTCTGAGCGTATTCGGGCCGGGCAAATCCGAGCGTTTTTAATCAAAAACCAGGCAAAAAATCCAATTTATTAACCGGGCAAATCTGAAAAAAAGAAAAAAGAAAAAGTGAAAAATGAACACATGAAAAATTATTCTTTATTGAGTCACATCAGCAATGTGCAATTCAGATTTTACAATTACAAACATGTTTGCACGTGTATTTCGATGAAACAAACTCAATAAATCATACATAATGTAAAAAAATGTAGTTTTGGGTTTTGGTTTAGATTTTGCTTGGATTTTGGATTAAACCGGGCATTTTTCCTTGATATCTGGGAAACCAAGCCGGACCGGGTTTATTTTTTCTTTGAAAAAGCAGGCAATCTGGAATGCTTAGTCCTATTTATTGCTCCCAACAAATTAGCAGTATTTGAATGACTTTAAAGGTGAATAAATAAGCTATCGACCATTTGAATTTCATTTTGCGTATGATCAACAGTATTGTTGATATAAGTTACTTTATGATGAAAAAAATTATAAAAAACTCATTTTTAAGAGAAAATTTTGTTATAGCTTAAGTTTTAGTCTCGAAGGTACTTACTGTACCGTTCATAATTGTATAGAAATTGAAAGTTTGCGCTCTGTCATTTTGACTCTGAACTTTCATAACTTTTTACTCTGATGATATTTTTTGATCAAATTTTCAGCGTAAGATAGATCAATTATCGCCCTATCATATCACGAAATTTGAGCTTTCTTAAGATTGCGTGGCCAGAGATACAGTAATTCTACGAAAATCGGACTTTTTGGACTTTTCCCATTCAAACCGCGATATCTCAGAAACTACGGAACGTTTTTTATTGAAATTTTGCAGAGTGATTGTTGAAATATAAAGTTAACATGTCTGAAGTTTTTGAAAAGTTCTATTGATGAGATCAAAAGTTATGCGATGTACAATATTTCAAGCATTAACCTTAAAATGTGATTTCTATAGAATTTGGGACGAATGTTTCCATAAGAAAATAATATTTCATGTTAAACTACCAGGAATTCTGTTTCAATCAAAAACCTAAAACAATTTTGTTAGATTCTGATTTCAAAACACAAATGGATCATTTATTGATTTTTTTCTTTTCTTAATTGCTTCTGTCAGTCATTATATGACTGATTTGTGGATGGAAAAGATATCGTTCTCATGAATCGTCCAAAATTCTATAGAAATCGCATTTTAGGTTCATGTCTGAAATATTGTACATCGCGTAATTTTTTATCCCATTGGTAGAACTTTTCAAAACCTTCAGACATGTTAACTTTATATTTCAATTCTGCAAAATTTCAATAAAAACCGTTGCGTAGTTTCTGAGATATCGCGGTTTGAATGGGAAAAGTCCAAAAAGTCCGATTTTCGTAGAATTACTGTACCTCTGGCCTCGCAATCTTAAGAAAGCTCAAATTTTGTAATATAATAGTGTGATAATTGATCTATATTACGCAGAAAATTTGATCAAAAAATATCATCACGGTAAAAAGTTATGGATGTTCAAAGTCAAAGTGACAGTGCGCGTGCTTCCAATTTCTATACAATTATGAACGGTACTGTACTTACTTACTTACTTACTTAACGATCCCGCGCCGATCTTCCGGTGCATAGGGCCGTGGTAAAAGATCTCCACTGTTGACGATCCGGGGCCAGCGTCTTTACCTGGTCCCAGTCCAGGTGAAGACCCTGGCCCCGGATCGTCAACAGTGGAGGTCTTTTACCACGGCCCTATGGTAGCATCTCGAAGGTAGCATTCAAAAAATCTGATTTTCTGTTAGTCTCAAATAGAAATTTAAAACAAAGATTTCAAGTGGTTATCTATCAACATTGGATGAAAATTGAAGAAGTTATGGTAATTTTTGAAATTTTGAATAATTTAACGAACCGCGGTTTACTTATCATAGCATAGGGAGAATTAAACATGGTAAATCTCACTCGTTCCATGTCAAAATTAATCATTAGCTTACCAGAAGGTCACATGTCAAACGATCTGACCATGGGGATGGGTTGCTCAAGTCTCAACCGTAAATAGGATTTTAAGGTACTTTGCTGAGAAGGAATAAAAAATACTGGTATTTCAAAAATATTTTTTTTCTCCACCAGCCGATTGGTTTTTATGAATAATCTGAAAAAAACTGAAATTCAAGAATAATAAACTGGATACAGAATCCGAAATCTTATCACAGACATCGAATTTTGATGCAGCTCTAAAACCACAAAACCTTGAGTACTTCCAACCTAAGCTTTCCAGATATTTTGGGCAAGTACCCTGGCCGTGCAAATTCGTGCTATTTTCCTTATTATAGATACGCCAATATCAAAATTATTTAATTAGAATTATGAAGAAAAAAAACTTGAAAATTGTTTTTTTTTATAAAAACACCTCAGTCAATTTCAAATAATATTTCAAGCTTCCAAAAATCGTTAATGTTCATTTAGCCAAAATTTACTCAAACAATTTGTAAGCTAAATACACAATTTGAAAAACTCAATTCAAATTTTTGTATGTTTTTGCAAATAAATTGAAACAATTCGGGCACAATCTGGGCAATCTGACAAGCTTAATCGTATTGAAATTTAATATTTGGAACTTAATTCCTGTCAACAAGTGAGGGAATTTTTTGAAAAATTGTTGTAAAAGTGTTGACCTGGGATAAGATTTCGAGATTTTTGTTATAGTTCTGAATCAAGCTTGTTGCTCTTGAATTATTTTGGTCATTCATTTAAGTTTGAGTTTAAAAAAGAATATTTCGCTTGGAATTTTTGGACCCTCATGAAGGGGAGTGGATTGAACATTCCCCCCAACCTTTCCTACGGCCATGCTGGGTGAAGCTTTTTACGGCATCCAAAAATGTAAGAAAATAACATCTATTGCAATTTTTTTTTAATTTTTCATGAGTCAATGAAAATAATTAAAAAAACTATCTCACGATTTAAGAAACTATGTCATGATAATTTTGTTATCATCAAATAATAACTTTATTATATTATATTAAAATAAAAATTGAATAAGTGTTGTGGTAAACAAACGAAGCCTTTTTGACCCCAAGGTTTGAGAAAGTCAAAAATGACCCCGAATCGACTCAGTTTAATGAGCCATGCCATATTTAGCCCAATTTGTTTGATAAATTTTCGGGATTATGCCTAGCTTACAACCTTTTTCAAACTAAGATCCATCATTCTTGATTAGTTCTTGATTAAAGCCAAAAAAAACTTAAAATGGAGATCCCATACACCATACCCTTAAAGCAAATTTGATTCCATTGTTTGTTGATATGTTGTAAAGCTATAAAAACATCCAAATTATATTTAGATAAATTCTCGGGTTATCCAATACAAATTGTTTGGAAACCCCCCTTGTCCCTTCCCAATGGAAGAATGCAGGGGTATCAAACAATCATATAACCAATTCTCGTACCTCATGCCAAAATTGGATCAGTTCCCAAGAGATGGAAAAAAATTGTAAAGCAGCCTCCACCTTTTTCCTACTCCCTTACAGGATGGAAAAAAATGTATAGCACCCTTACCACTCCCTTCCTAGTTCCCCAATGAACCACAAAATTTGAGCTCTCTAAAATTTGTGTGGCCTGAGATAGAGTAATTTTACGAAAATCTGTCTTTTTGGACTTTTTTCCATTCAAACTTCAATATCCCAAACACTACGCTACACTTTTATTGAAATTTTACGGAGTGATTGTTGAAATATAAAGTTAGCATGACTGAAGTTCTTGAAAAGTTCTTTCGGTGGGATAAAAAGTTACGCGAGGTACAATATTATTGGCATGAATCTAAAAATGCGATTTCTATAGAATTTTGGACAATTCATGATAACAATATCTTTTCCATTCACAAATCAGTCAAAAAATGGCTGACAAAAGCAATAAAGAAAAGAAAAAATGGAATAAATGATCTATTCGTGTTTTGAAATCAGAAACTCAGGATATTGTTTTGAGCTTTTGATTGGAATAGATTTACTGGAACATAAAATATAATATCCTTATGGAAACATTCGTCAAAATTTTTTAGGTTTATGCCTGAAATATGGTACCTCGCGTAACTTTTCATCCCATCGATAGAAATGTTCAAAAACTTCAAACATGCTAACTTTATATTATGAAGTTTGAATGGTAAAAGTCGAAAATATCCGATTTTCGTAGAATTACTGTATCTCAGACCACGCAAACTTTAGAAAGCTCAAGTTTTGTGATATGATAGTGTTAGATTGATGTCATGCTGAAGCGACAAGCATCGCTTTGCTTTCTAAGTTCCAATTAGAAAGCAATACAACGCATTGGTATGTATGGCGTGCCATGTCGCTTTTAAATTCACTACAAATCATCACTTCTTTACATTTGATAATGCTTGGAATCGTCTCTTTTCTTTCGGGAGCCATTAAAAACTCATCAGATCATACCAAATGCCGAAATTTGAACCGACAAAATTGCTTGGTTTTTTTGCAAGAACTAAGAATTCATGATAATTTTCTCGCCGATTAAGATATTTTTTAGTTTTTTATTACAACTTCGGACAGATCTTCGAACTATTGTCCTTAAAACCCGAAATCACTGCTTCAAACCGAGAAAAACACAATATTCCCATTGGATTTCCTACTTGTCGCGCTACAAAACACCCTGCAATCAGCTTTGTCGCGCTTTCCAAAGCGTTCAGTATGACAGGTCTGCGCTTTTTCCATGGAGATTAAATGAGAGCAGGTATGTCGCGTGAACGTGTTGCACGTCAACGCGTTGCTTATTGCCTCAGCATGACATCAGCCTAATAGTTGATCAACTTGACGCAGAAAATTCGACCAAAACATATCATCAGAGTATAAAGTTATGAAAGTTCTAACTCGAAGTGACAGTGCGCGTGCTTAGAATTTCTATACAATTATGAACTGTACTTTATGTAAAATATAAATCTGTAAAAATGTTGGATCTCACCAACTAAGTTGTCATCGAGGGAATACATTTTTAACTGATACGGATCCGTTCGTCTTCAATTGCCAGAAGCAGGGCTGATGATGTTTTGACACTGGGACCTATTCCAACCGAAACTTCTGAAGCCGTCTTGCCGCTTCTCAAATCTTTCCGGTGTAAAAAATATCCACAAGATTTCCCCATTTTACACAGCACACTTCACAACTAGTTCATAACATTCACATTGGCAGTTGTAGTCAGCTGCGCTTATTATACTATTTTATACTTCTGAGAAAAAAAAACACTTATTCTCCGGATCGAAAATTTTGACGACCTTGCAAGGCAAAGCCTACTTGAACTCTTCCCTATAGAAACCCCTTGCAACAATTGGATGAATTCTGCAAAGAGTTCAATGATGTATTCTACAATCCGTAGCTTTACTATGTAGGTATGTGTTATTAAAAAAATATTCCATTTCAAGATGTGATAAGAAACTGCATGCAAAGGCAAAACCATTCCATCATTTATTTTTCATCTCAATATTAATTAATAAGAATTTATATTTAATAGCCCTGTTTTAAAACTAATGTTTATGTTTATCCTATAAAAACCCAGTCTGAGGCCTTATTTCTCCCATGGATTCCCACTCAACTAATTTTCCTCAGCTCTATTAGAGTGGCATAACATAAGAAGCAATCAGACGCGAGAACTATTTCCGGAAGTCATATTTTATAGCCACAAAATGATTCTGTCCCGCGCCAAAGTTGTCACACGCTGAAATGCTCACACAATAGAAGAAAAAATCCGGGAGGAGTCATTCAAATTTGGTTTCGAAGAAGTTCACCTTTCCATTCAACAAAAATGGTCCAGCACCTGATTAGTAGAGATGAGAGGAAAAAAAACCTGCGTTTAGCAGGATCCGCGAACCAAGCGCCAGTTTTTTGAAGAGGAAGAAAATCGTAAAAAAAAATCCAAAACAAAAACGCAGAACATAAACACACTCCAAACAAACTCCAAACGCCTTCCAATCGTGTGCTGATGATGATGATGTGCTGCTGCTGCCTGCTCTTTCACCGAGCTATTTTGGAAATGCAAACAACAAATTTATGTTGATGAGATTTGGGAGGAAAATTTATTACAACTTTGCAAGGTCGTAAAAAGGTGGGTGCTGCTCGTTTTTTTTTCGCTTGGGGAACTAACTTCAATCATAAACAACGTAACACGGAACTGATTGGATTCTGTCTTGGAAAGGAATTATTGGAAAAGCTTAATATCGCACTACTGGCTCAGAAATCTTAGCTGTTCTGATGATGGTTGAAATTTTAAATTGAAATCATAACCTGTGGAAAAATCAGTTAAATATAAAATTGAAAATTTTAATATTCAACCAAAATATTCTAAAAATTAACTGTATTTTTTCCCACTCGTACGCCATCTTTAGGTGGCGTTCTCAACTTTTTGATTACAATCGGGCACTCTTCTTCCACTGACTGGCCTTCCCCATCATCATCGAAACCTATCAATATGGTTAGCCGTTTAATAAGCGCTTCTTTGTGTCCCCTCCTTTCGAGAGTTTGTAACGAATCATAATAATAACAATAACAATAACGACGATGATTATTGTGAAGACGGTAGTAAATTAAAAATAAATTCGAACTGTCTGATTTGTCATTCCTCTGCTCGTATATTTTTTTTATTTTCCCTACATCGGACAGCATCTTCGCCTTTTTTTTTGTTCGTCTTTTCAACTTCGTAGCGCGTCCAGCGTTTTAATCATTATTTTAAGATGGTACCTTTTCCTCATGCCCACACTCCCATATGGTGGGAGATTTGAAAAATCTAAGCTGGGAAAACGCTCGAATGACAGAAGACGAATGAGTTGATATTCAATTTTTAAAGAGCACCTTTTGTCGAAATGCTCTAACAATAGACAGTTCGTTGTTGGCTTCTCTAATCACATTTTATTCTGCGTTTTACGCATTTTTCTTGAATTGAACTCCAATCAGCTTTGAGATTTTTGTTCATCAGAAAACAGTAATTTTGAGTATCGATCGACTTTATCATGAAAAAATGCGTAAATCAACGCTTTAGTACGGTGATCTAAATTGAAACTGAAATGATCCTAATTAAACGATAAATTAACGTGAGAAAACTTTCATCATTTACGAGCGACATTTATCTAAACTCGCTTTCTGAGGAACCAACCAAATTAGAACAATTGCTAACATTCATAGAAGATTTTGAATATCTACAACAGCCAAAATTGTCAAAATTGTCAAAATTGTCAAAATTGTCAAAGTTGTCAAAATTGTCAAAATTGTCAAAATTGTCAAAATTGTCAAAATTGTCAAAATTGTCAAAATTGTCAAAATTGTCAAAATTGTCAAAATTGTCAAAATTGTCAAAATTGTCAAAATTGTCAATATTGTCAAAATTGTCAAAATTGTCCCAATTGACAAAATTGTCAAAATTGTCAAAATTGTCAAAATTGTCAAAATTGTCAAAATTGTCAAAATTGTCAAAATTGTCAAAATTGTCAAAATTGTCAAAATTGTCAAAATTGTCAAAATTGTCAAAATTGTCAAAATTGTCAAAATTGTCAAAATTGTCAAAATTTTCAAAATTGTCAAAATTGTCAAAATTGTCAAAATTGTCAAAATTGTCAAAATTGTCAAAATTGTCAAAATTGTCAAAATTGTCAAAATTGTCAAAATTGTCAAAATTGTCAAAATTGTCAAAATTGTCAAAATTGTCAAAATTGTCAAAATTGTCAAAATTGTCAAAATTGTCAAAATTGTCAAAATTGTCAAAATTGTCAAAATTGTCAAAATTGTCAAAATTGTCAAAATTGTCAAAATTGTCAAAATTGTCAAAATTGTAAAAATTGTAAAAATTGTCAAAATTGTCAAAATTGTCAAAACTGTCAAAACTGTCAAAACTGTCAAAACTGTCAAAACTGTCAAAATTGTCAAAATTGTCAAAATTGTCAAAATTGTCAAAATTGTCAAAATTGTCAAAATTGTCAAAATTGTCAAAATTGTCAAAATTGTCAAAATTGTCAAAATTGTCAAAATTGTCAAAATTGTCAAAATTGTCAAAATTGTCAAAATTGTCAAAATTGTCAAAATTGTCAAAATTGTCAAAATTGTCAAAATTGTCAAAATTGTCAAAATTGTCAAAATTGTCAAAATTGTCAAAATTGTCAAAATTGTCAAAATTGTCAAAATTGTCAAAATTGTCAAAATTGTCAAAATTGTCAAAATTGTCAAAATTGTCAAAATTGTCAAAATTGTCAAAATTGTCAAAATTGTCAAAATTGTCAAAATTGTCAAAATTGTCAAAATTGTCAAAATTGTCAAAATTGTCAAAATTGTCAAAATTGTCAAAATTGTCAAAATTGTCAAAATTGTCAAAATTGTCAAAATTGTCAAAATTGTCAAAATTGTCCAAATTGTCAAAATTGTCAAAATTGTCAAAATTGTCAAAATTGTCAAAATTTTCAAAATATTCAAAATTGTCAAAATTGCCAAAATTATCAAAATTGTCAAAATTGTCAAAATTGTCAAAATTGTCAAAATTGTCAAAATTGTCAAAATTGTCAAAATTGTCAAAATTGTCAAAATTGTCAAAATTGTCAAAATTGTCAAAATTGTCAAAAATGTCAAAAATGTCAAAAATGTCAAAATTGTCAAAATTGTCAAAATTGTCAAAATTGTCAAAATTGTCAAAATTGTCAAAATTGTCAAAATTGTCAAAATTGTCAAAATCGTCAAAATTGTCAAAATTGTCAAAATTGTCAAAATTGTCAAAATTACCAAAATTGTCAAAATTGTCAAAATTGTCAAAATTGTCAAAATTGTCAAAATTGTCAAAATTGTCAAAATTGTCAAAATTGTCAAAATTGTCAAAATTGTCAAAATTGTCAAAATTGTCAAAATTGTCAAAATTGTCAAAATTGTCAAAATTGTCAAAATTGTCAAAATTGTCAAAATTGTCAAAATTGTCAAAATTGTCAAAATTGTCAAAATTGTCAAAATTGTCAAAATTGTCAAAATTGTCAAAATTGTCAAAATTGTCAAAATTGTCAAAATTGTCAAAATTGTCAAAATTGTCAAAATTGTCAAAATTGTCAAAATTGTCAAAATTGTCAAAATTGTCAAAATTGTCAAAATTGTCAAAATTGTCAAAATTGTCAAAATTGTCAAAATTGTCAAAATTGTCAAAATTGTCAAAATTGTCAAAATTGTCAAAATTGTCAAAATTGTCAAAATTGTCCAAATTGTCAAAATTGTCAAAATTGTCAAAATTGTCAAAATTGTCAAAATTGTCAAAATTGTCAAAATTGTCAAAATTGTCAAAATTGTCAAAATTGTCAAAATTGTCAAAATTGTCAAAATTGTCAAAATTGTCAAAATTGTCAAAATTGTCAAAATTGTCAAAATTGTCAAAATTGTCAAAATTGTCAAATTGTCAAAATCGTCAAAATTGTCAAAATTGTCAAAATTGTCAAAATTGTCAAAATTGTCAAAATTGTCAAAATTGTCAAAATTGTCAAAATTGTCAAAATTGTCAAAATTGTCAAAATTGTCAAAATTGTCAAAATTGTCAAAATTGTCAAAATTGTCAAAATTGTCAAAATTGTCAAAATTGTCAAAATTGTCAAAATTACCAAAATTGTCAAAATTGTCTAAATTGTCAAAATTGTCAAAATTGTCAAAATTGTCAAAATTGTCAAAATTGTCAAAATTGTCAAAATTGTCAAAATTGTCAAAATTGTCAAAATTGTCAAAATTGTCAAAATTGTCAAAATTGTCAAAATTGTCAAAATTGTCAAAATTGTCAAAATTGTCAAAATTGTCAAAATTGTCAAAATTGTCAAAATTGTCAAAATTGTCAAAATTGTCAAAATTGTCAAAATTGTCAAAATTGTCAAAATTGTCAAAATTGTCAAAATTGTCAAAATTGTCAAAATTGTCAAAATTGTCAAAATTGTCAAAATTGTCAAAATTGTCAAAATTGTCAAAATTGTCAAAATTGTCAAAATTGTCAAAATTGTCAAAATTGTCAAAATTGTCAAAATTGTCAAAATTGTCAAAATTGTCAAAATTGTCAAAATTGTCAAAATTGTCAAAATTGTCAAAATTGTCGAAATTGTCAAAATTGTCAAAATTGTCAAAATTGTCAAAATTGTCAAAATTGTCAAAATTGTCAAAATTGTCAAAATTGTTAAAATTGTCAAAATTGTCAAAATTGTCAAAATTGTCAAAATTGTCAAAATTGTCAAAATTGTCAAAATTGTCAAAATTGTCAAAATTGTCAAAATTGTCAAAATGGTCAAAATTGTCAAAATTGTCAAAATTGTCAAAATTGTCAAAATTGTCAAAATTGTCAAAATTGTCAAAATTGTCAAAATTGTCAAAATTGTCAAAATTGTCAAAATTGTCAAAATTGTCAAAATTGTCAAAATTGTCAAAATTGTCAAAATTGTCAAAATTGTCAAAATTGTCAAAATTGTCAAAATTGTCAAAATTGTCAAAATTGTCAAAATTGTCAAAATTGTCAAAATTGTCAAAACTGTCAAAATTGTCAAAATTGTCAAAATTTTCAAAATTTTCAAAATTGTCAAAATTGTCAAAATTGTCAAAATTGCGCAATTGTCAAAATTGTCAAATTGTCAAAATTGTCAAAATTGTCAAAATTGTCAAAATTGTCAAAATTGTCAAAATTGTCAAAATTGTCAAAATTGACAAAATTGTCAAAATTGTCAAAATTGTCAAAATTGTCAAAATTGTCAAAATTGTCAAAATTGTCAAAATTGTCAAAATTGTCAAAATTGTCAAAATTGTCAAAATTGTCAAAATTGTCAAAATTGTCAAAATTGTCAAAATTGTCTAAATTGTCAAAATTGTCAAAATTGTCAAAATTGTCAAAATTGTCAAAATTGTCAAAATTGTCAAAATTGTCAAAATTGTCAAAATTGTCAAAATTGTCAAAATTGTCAAAATTGTCAAAATTGTCAAAATTGTCAAAATTGTCAAAATTGTCAAAATTGTCAAAATGGTCAAAATTGTCAAAATTGTCAAAATTGTCAAAATTGTCAAAATTGTCAAAATTGTCAAAATTGTCAAAATTGTCAAAATTGTCAAAATTGTCAAAATTGTCAAAATTGTCAAAATTGTCAAAATTGTCAAAATTGTCAAAATTGTCAAAATTGTCAAAATTGTCAAAATTGTCAAAATTGTCAAAATTGTCAAAATTGTGAAAATTGTCAAAATTGTCAAAATTGTCAAAATTGTCAAAATTGTCAAAATTGTCAAAATTGTCAAAATTGTCAAAATTGTCAAAATTGTCAAAATTGTCAAAATTGTCAAAATTGTCAAAATTGTCAAAATTGTCAAAATTGTCAAAATTGTCAAAATTGTCAAAATTGTCAAAATTGTCAAAATTGTCAAAATTGTCAAAATTGTCAAAATTGTCAAAATTGTCAAAATTGTCAAAATTGTCAAAATTGTCAAAATTGTCAAAATTGTCAAAACTGTCAAAATTGTCAAAACTGTCAAAATTGTCAAAATTGTCAAAATTGTCAAAATTTTCAAAATTTTCAAAATTGTCAAAATTGTCAAAATTGTCAAAATTGTCAAAATTGTCAAAATTGTCAAAATTGCACAATTGTCAAAATTGTCAAAATTGTCAAAATTGTCAAAATTGTCAAAAATGTCAAAATTGTCAAAATTGTCAAAATTGTCAAAATTGTCCAAATTGTCAAAATTGTCAAAATTGTCAAAATTGTCAAAATTGTCAAAATTGTCAAAATTGTCAAAATTGTCAAAATTGTCAAAATTGTCAAAATTGTCAAAATTGTCAAAATTGTCAAAATTGTCAAAATTGTCAAAATTGTCAAAATTGTCAAAATTGTCAAAATTGTCAAAATTGTCAAAATTGTCAAAATTGTCAAAATTGTCAAAATTGTCAAAATTGTCAAAATTGTCAAAATTGTCAGAATTGTCCAAATTTTCAAAGTTTTCAGAATTGTCAAAATTGTCAAAATTGTCAAAATTGTCAAAATTGTCAGAATTGTCCAAATTTTCAAAGTTTTCAGAATTGTCAAAATTGTCAAAATTGTCAAAATTGTCAAAATTGTCAAAATTGTCAAAATTGTCAGAATTGTCAGAATTGTCCAAATTTTCAAAGTTTTCAGAATTGTCAAAATTGTCAAAATTGTCAAAATTGTCAAAATTGTCAAAATTGTCAAAATTGTCAAAATTGTCAAAATTGTCAAAATTGTCAAAATTGTCAAAATTGTCAAAATTGTCAAAATTGTCAAAATTGTCAAAATTGTCAAAATTGTCAAAATTGTCAAAATTGTCAAAATTGTCAAAATTGTCAAAATTGTCAAAATTGTCAAAATTGTCAAAATTGTCAAAATTGTCAAATTGTCAAAATTGTCAAAATTGTCAAAATTGTCAAAATTGTCAAAATTGTCAAAATTGTCAAAATTGTCAAAATTGTCAAAATTGTCAAAATTGTCAAAATTGTCAAAATTGTCAAAATTGTCAAAATTGTCAAAATTGTCAAAATTGTCAAAATTGTCAAATTTGTCAAAATTGTCAAAATTGTCAAAATTGTCAAAATTGTCAAAATTGTCAAAATTGTCAAAATTGTCAAAATTGTCAAAATTGTCAAAATTGTCAAAATTGTCAAAATTGTCAAAATTGTCAAAATTGTCAAAATTGTCAAAATTGTCAAAATTGTCAAAATTGTCAAAATTGTCAAAATTGTCAAAATTGTCAAAATTGTCAAAATTGTCAAAATTGTCAAAATTGTCAAAATTGTCAAAATTGTCAAAATTGTCAAAATTGTCAAAATTGTCAAAATTGTCAAAATTGTCAAAATTGTCAAAATTGTCAAAATTGTCAAAATTGTCAAAATTGTCAAAATTGTCAAAATTGTCAAAATTGTCAAAATTGTCAAAATTGTCAAAGTTGTCAAAGTTGTCAAAATTGTCAAAATTGTCAAAATTGTCAAAATTGTCAAAATTGTCAAAATTGTCAAAATTGTCAAAATTGTCAAAATTGTCAAAATTGTCAAAATTGTCAAAATTGTCAAAATTGTCAAAATTGTCAAAATTGTCAAAATTGTCAAAATTGTCAAAATTGTCAAAATTGTCAAAATTGTCAAAATTGTCAAAATTGTCAAAATTGTCAAAATTGTCAAAATTGTCAAAATTGTAAAAAATGTTAAAATTGTCAAAGTTGTCAGTAATGTCAAAAGCGTCAAAATGATTTTAAAATAGTATTAAAATGATGTTAAAATGATGTTAAAATGATGTTTAAATGATATCAAAATGATGCCAAAATGATATCGAAATGATGCCAAAATGATGTCAAACTAAAGCCAAAATGATGTCAAACTAAAGCCAAAATGATGTCAAAATGATGTCGTGATGATGTCAACATTGTTCCGTATATGTGAACGAAATTTTTTTAATTAATAAAAATTTGGTCTAAGTTGTTCAAAAATTCCGATTTATCTTTACAAAGAAATAATGACGATATATTGTAAGTTAGATCGTTTGAAACAATTTGGAGAATCATTCAATAAGCTTTCAATGTAGATACATAATTCGTATTTCGTAAACTTTGGGTGTGAATTTTCCATCGACAATTTTCGGCCATTGTCCATCCTCTTAAAATGTGCATCGAAACAAGGTTTGTCGGTTATTTTTCAGAACACCTCGAGAAGAATAAAAGGACGACGGAACGCAAAACAGATCATTAGTCATCGGCTTTGTCCAGGTGTGATGGCCACATCTAATAAGGATTAAACTATTCGTCTCTAAATTTTGAACCGGTACAATACTGACAAAACCGAATAATTTCAATCCTCCTCTCGAGAGCGCGCAGCTTTTCAAGGGCTTGTAGTGGACCACAAAAGAGGAAAGAATCCGAACGAGGAAAAAATGACCGCCCGGGGAAGGAAACTTTTGTCCTAGAACAAGGATCCCATTTTTCAAAACTCGGCTTTTTTACTGTTCCACATTGATAAAAATGATGTTTTGTCATTAATAATTCAGCGCCCTCTGCCCAAAAAGTGGGTCGAATCGCTCATAAAAGATGCATACTAGAGGTTAATACAATAATATGGTACAGAACGCGCCGCACATGTTGAACTTTTAAAAGACCACCACATTTGTAGAAAATTTCGCACGATTCGCTGCGCTGCGCTTTATTGTTTTGAGTACAAACGGAAATATTATCGAGTTTGTAAATTCTTGGCACGTTTCTTCAATTGAGCGC
>NC_073693.1:356753010-356809156 GCF_029784155.1 Uranotaenia lowii | reverse complement strand
GTCGAAAAGTCAAAATGTCGAAAAGTCGAAAAGTTAAAAAGTCGAAAAGTCGAAAAGACGAAAAGTCGAATAGTCGAAAAGTCGAAAAGTCGGAAAGTCGAAAAGTGGAAAAGTCAAAATGTCGAATAGTCGAAAAGTTGAAAAGTGGAAAAGTCGAAAAGTCGAAAAGTCGAAAAGTCGAAAAGTCAGAAAGTCGAAAAGTGGAAAAGTCTCTGGAAGCTTGAGTTCTGGGATAATAAATGTCTAATTTAGTCTGCTGAGAGATGTTCTTTGCAGAACGAAATACTTCTCAATTAATTAGGTATCTCGATTTGGTTTCAAGCACTTATATGCTTATAGTTGTTCGTTGAGTAACTTCAACTCATTTATAAACAACAAAAAAGCTTTAATAAATGCGATCATTTGGAATTCCTCTGACAGTGCAATTATTCAAAATGAATTCAAAATAGCTCGAGAGAGTCTCGAGGCCCGCTCGCTGGAAAAAATCATTCACTGGAAAGATGTGCATCCGTTTTCGGGCGACAAAAAAAAAGACAAATGGAGGAAAAAACATCCGAAAAAGCTCCAATTGAATATAATTAAACCTTTTTATTATCTGTCGCGAGCCGAAACAAGCGTTTTCCAATTTTGGCGAGGCCGTCGTTTGACAATACATAACTCTCACAGCAATGACATTTCCACTTTTCCGGTTCGAGAGATTTTATCCCTCGAGTTTTTTTATTCGTTTGAATTTCAGTTTATGCAAACTTCCGTCAGTTGGACGGAAAACCGATAATAATAGATTTAAATTGAAAACCACCGAGTGAAAAATTTAAAAACGAAAAAAAAAAAACAGAACACAACAATAATACAATTTTTACCTTCCTGTCGACGAATGGATCTGATCAACATGCATAGAGTAACATTTGTGAGGCGCATTTTGAGAGGACCGATTTTTTTTTCTGTTTCTCTGTGGGCAGAAATTTATCTGCCTATCAACGGAATGGAACGAAACGAGGCAGGATCAAAAGCATCCGGGGCAACTTTTTCCAATTAACACAAACATGATGTCGATTGCACTCCAAAAGGGTTTTTTTTGCTTCAATTTACTACACTCTACTGTTGGCTGTTGTTATTCAATTTTTTGAAACTTTTAAATATCACTCACGAAGGGCTGGTGAATATTAGGTCGAAAAAAAAAACACACACACTAGGAAAACACTTTTTTCCGCGGGATCATTTTTCAAACCAAAAAACTTTTCACTAACCACTAGTGTGCACTCTCTCTAAATTTGTTTCCAACACTCCAGATCGGCTTCCCGAAAACCACAATGATTGATGTTCAGCAACCAAACACACTCTGCGGACGATTTGGCAAAATGAGTATAGCAGGGGCTGATTTTTTTTTTTCAATTTTAATTTTCTACTGGCGGACGGACAGTTTTTCGGCAGTTTACTTGCCCCCAATTTGGTGCCCCAGTCCGAACGATTTTTATTACTTGTGTGGAGTAGGTAATATATTTTTTTTCATCGGGCGCATTCCGATTCCGAGTAGTGGGGACGCGTAATGAATTTGCGTTCTAGGTAAACACATCAATTTAAGTGCTTGATCGTAAAATAATTTGTAAACATTGTTATCCATGCTTGAGAAAAAAAAAACGGAAATGCTGAAAGTTTGCAATGAAGTTGTTTAAATGTACATAGAAACGTTGGTCTGGAAGTGGAAAACTAGGATTTCGACGGGTAATCAGTTATCGGAGATAAAAACATTTTAATGAAAATGTATCACTATTGAAGACAGATCCCGATGCCCGATCAAAAGAATAAATTTGCATTATTTAGATTTTAGCTTAGCTTAGCTTGATTGACTACTCACATCCACCTTCAACCATTGAACCCGAAATGCTTCGCCACTAATTTTTCAATCGAGTTTTCTCTTTTACGCATAAGGTATATCTGTTTTGGATTTATTATGATCAGATTGTGATATAAGGATCACATTAGTATTGCCTTTCAAACATTTCGAATTCCATGATCGCAGGTGTGGCTCAGTAGAAGTAATTCCACATCGCCAATGGTTGCTACTCCGTGATTGACCGAGGCCATCAATTTTGTACAAAGGTCAAAAGAATGGTTCTTGAGATTAGGAGCTCATTCTCAGTGTACAAAACTCATATTCTCTCTTTGAACATCAATAACGGCGCCGGAATTTGTGCTTTTGGACCGAGGTCACCTCTACATCCTAGCAAAAAACTTTTGGTTGGAGATTTGGGTGCAGGGATATGATAAGGAAACACTTTTGACAAGTGTGATGAGATATTTCTAGTAATATTTTTCTATGTTCCTATGTTCCTATGAAGACTTTGTCTATCTCGGTTCACTGGTGACCGCAGACAATGACACCAGCCGTGAGATCCGGAGGCGAATTATCAGCGGAAGTCGTGCCTACTATAGACTCCACAAGCAACTGCGGTCGAGAAGACTTAGCCCTCGCACGAAGTGTAACCTGTATATGACGCTCATTAGACCGGTTGTTCTCTACGGGCACGAGACATGGATATTGCTCGAGGAGGACCTGCGTACACTCGGAGTATTTGAGCGAAGAGTGCTAAGAACCATCTTTGGCGGCGTACAGGAGAACGGAGTGTGGAGGCGAAGGATGAACCACGAGCTCGCGCGACTCTACGGCGAACTCAGTATCCAGAAGGTGGTTAAGGCTGGCCGGATACGCTGGGCGGGACATGTTGCGAGAATGCCGGATGACTGTCCTGCAAAACAGGTGTTCGCCACGAATCCGGTAGGAACAAAACGAGCAGGGGCGCAACGAGCAAGGTGGTTAGACCAAGTGGAGCGTGATCTGGCGAACGTGGGGTGCCCGAGAAATTGGAGAACGGTTGCCATGGACCGAGTGAATTTTAGGAATTATGTTCGTCAAGTTATGTCGTAAGACGGAATACTATGTAAATAAAAAAATAAATAAAAAAATGTTCCTATAATTTTTTACTTAAACCTTTCAATTGTGATAACTTCTCGATGGCTGCAGTTTATCATTTTGCAAGTATTTAATTAAGTAAGCAAGTATTAAATTGGAAAATTTAGGTAAAACGATAGAAAAACTCAGCTTTTTTCGTTATCTTCCTCTGAAATTCCTTCAGGGTGAGAGTTATTGCTTAAAAAACTGATAAGTCCAATTAAAAAAAAATTAAGAAAAAGTTTAAACAGGGAAAAAATAAAAATAAAAAACGCTCCTAAGTCTGTTTTAATTTAAGGTCAACAATTTAATTCTCGAGCAATCTTGTTTTTTTTAACACATCTACTAGACAAAGGCAATGCTCAGCCAATCCATTTTTGCTATATTTTTCTATTATCTACGTTTAATGAAGTGCAATTTAGAAAGATAATCTCATATTGGTATTGTGAGATTGGAAAGCATTAAGATAATTTTTTTTTCCAACAATTTTTAATAAGTTGTTGACTACTAAATTTTTTATAAAGTGGGACAATGTAACTATATTAAATACTTTTGTTTTATATCTTCTAAAATTCTGTATAATTTATATATTCATTTAGTTTGAGTTTTTCATACACACTATCAGCTTAATCATTATTATTACTTAAGTCATAGCACTAAACATCATCTTCACTACATGCTCATGGGAGGGGGGTTTTGATGACAAATTTTTAACATTTTTGCTTAAACAATGCCTACACAAGTGAAAAATTGTATATGTACTTAGAGCAAATTATTCAGATTCAAGTTATTTTGCATTAAAAGTTGTTTATTTTTGAAAATAAGTCCTAGGAGAAGCCAATTTTGTTCATGAAGCTTTAAAAAATATGTGAATATTTGTGATATAGCTCAGTTGGTAAATCAGTTGCTTCCTGAGTTGATATCCGTGAGTTCGATCCCAAGAGTAAACATCGATCACAATTGTTCCAGATAGGTTTTTCAATATCTGGTGCATCGAGAATCGAAACAAAAAAAAAAAAAAAGGATTTTGAACCTTCATTCAAATTTTTTTTTGTTAACACTAGAAGGACCGGCAAATTGAATATACCTATTCGGACCGCGACCAGTCAAAATGACTGGTAAAGGGAAAATTTTTTATATCATAATTTTTTTAACTTTTTTCTTTTAAGATTATTTTGTAATTTATTCGATATCATTTTTGTTATAAAATGGAAATATTTTGTCACCATGGGTGCACGGAATCACCTCATATTCGCATAGTTGACGAATGCGTGTATGTCATAAAATGAATATTTCAAATAATTATCAAAAAATTAAAACACATTATCAATTTTATTATAAAATCATGTTAGATGGCTATGGGTATTGACCATGGGTGCACGGTTTCACTTCAATTTGGTTTTAGTAGATATTTTCTAGCATCCATCGCTCTGAAATTTTTCAACACGTTGCCTATAAATTATACCTGATATTGTAGGTTTTGAAGCATACTTTTTCTATAAGTAGAGCAATTCACCATGGGTGCACGGATTCACCGCCATTCATCCAAAATCAATTTTTTTGCATGCTAAAGGTAAAGAATAAAGACTTTTATAGATTCAAATGAAAAATTGTGTTAAATACATGGTTTTTCACGATGGGTGCACGGATTCACTGCGTTTTAATCAAATATTGGACTTTTTCCAAATTTTTAAAAGCATTTTTACAAATCTGAACTAAACTAAAGTCGAAACCATGTTGTTCATGTTGAGACATAATGATTTAAATAACTATTTTCATTTTAAGTTCCGTTTTTTCATTCCTGGAAAAAAATATTTTAATTATATCTTGAAATAATAAATTTATTTATTTATTATTTAAAAACAGGTTTTTGCAATCGTATATTTATCTGATAAGATCTGATCAACATCCAAGAAATTGGAAAACATGGACCGAGTGAATTTTAGGAATTATATGCATCAAGTTATGTCGTGCGACGGAAAAGTGGAAATAAAAATAATGAATCAACATTGTCAAATGTTCACGTTGACTTGTTTTTCCTTAAAAGTTTTTTTAATGATCAATATTGCATTTCAAATACCTATCATATCTAATTCAAAAATATTTTGTGTTCTGAAGCAAGTTGAAAACTATTTATTTCTATATAATTTTCAACGGCGAATTTACAGCCAATCCGTGCACCCATGTTGAAATATCTTAGCGCTGATGTGGTCTATCAGATAGGCTGGCGCGAGTCTGGTCTAGGTATGCCAGGCGTACTGGGTTTGATTCTCGGTATCGGCAAGAAAACACTTGGGTTTAAACCCCATAAGTTGCCGACAGGTAAGATGTGCTTCCTCTTATAATAAGAATGTTCAATAAGAATGTTCAATCAGTTGCCAGCTGGCCAAGTATATACACGGGTGCCAGAATACCTGTAAAAAACTTCCATTGGAAATTTGTCAAACCTAATAATCTAAGAATGTATGTGAACACATACTTAGGCAGAAACTGCGGTGAATCCGTGCACCCATGGTGGATAACCAACATATAAAAAATATTCCGTGCACCCATGTTGAAATATCATTTAAATTATTCAGTTTCATAGCTGGTGTCTTCAAATTTGAATAAATTTGAATAAATGAGTACACAGTTCATAATTATTTTACTCATTCTAGTTTAGTATAAAACATATTTATCACCTAAAACTACTCGATTTCTCGAATGGACATGTATTAAATCTAACATAACTTTTACAAATCTTGGTAAAATGTCGCCAAATTTTGACAGAAAGTTTGATTATAGTTGAGCAACAAAACGGACTAAAAAAATTGGGAGTAAAATGCTTGAAGCGCCATACAGCGGTCAATCCGAGAACTTTTTCTACAAATTTTATGACTTCGCATCGAAAATCAATAATTTCATTACGAATGACACACTCCTGCCCACCATAAATCAACTAGGGCTCGTTGTCTTGAATGTAGATTGCAAATGAAACCAAAAGCAAGCGAAAAAAATTTATCTTGTTTGAATTATAGGGTTGTGAATTTTACCAGTCATTTTGACTGGTCACGGTCCGAGTGTCCATGGCGAAATTTTTCTCGCTTATTAAAAGATCTAGTGAAATAAAAAATACAAAGTTTTGTAGAGATTCAAAATTCATGAAAAGTCGTATTTTTTGCGAATTTTTAGAGCGTAGTGTATAAAAGATACTCAACAAACAAAGTGTCCAACCAGTCATTTTGACTGGTGCGGTCTTTCTAGTGTTAACTCACTTACTTTAGCAAGCTAATTCTTCTAAACCATATGCATAACCATTTCAAGCATTGGGTGAAAATGTATAAAATATTCAGAAATAAAAGTAAAAAACAAGGTTTGCGGTTCAAATAAGGTTTTTTTACAACTCTTGTAAACTTGAATAAAATTTAAGACTTAGTTAGAACCTTTGATTTTGAAGAATCTGCAATATATGTAAATTTTGTAAATAATATTTCCAGCTGCATTTTTACATAAGGATAAAAAACAAGTTCAATAATTATCATTTAATATTTCATAATTTAAATCCTGTAATTAAAGTTTTCAAAATCAAAATCTAGATTGTTCAAAAAACAAATTCTTTGAAATGTATCAAAATCTTATTTTTTATATGTTTTTTTTTTTTTTTTCAGGAATTTACCACTAGGTGGCATTCTTCCCTATTTTTTATATGTGATTTTTATCAGGTTTGTGTTTCTAAGCTGTCTTTGATAAATTTAAAATTTTAATTTTGAATCAAGAATCAAAGTAATAAAACTCCGATCTCCTTTAATTTGAATCCCTGATGAAATTTTATCATCGATATTTTAATATTGATCATAAAACTTAAATTTGAGCTTAATCTGAATACAATCCTTGAATTTTAGTTCCAAGTCTGAATTCTGCATTTGAACCCAAATTCTAAGCCTGAATCTAAATTCCGGATAAGAAATCCTATGAATTTGAAAACAAAAAGCGAAATTTGTATCAGAACCCTTGACCAGATATCTTTTATTTGAACTTGAATTTATGGTTTTCAATATGATTTTCTTTTCAATTATTTATTCGTAATTGAACTTGAAAAATTTGAATAAAATTATTACATATTTTTAATTTCTGGACTCATGAAACTTTCTTATGATTGAACTCTTCACATAAATTGAGAATAAAAATTCAGATCCAAATCTTAAAAGTGGTATGAATTTCAAATATTTTTTTTCATATCCCGAAATTCAGAGTTTTGAATATGGAAAATTCATCACATTTTAGATTGAAATGCAACACTTATGTTGGATCAAGTATCCGGGCTTGGCAAATCCAGGCAATTTATCCTGAAACCTTGTTTCAAGTTTTTCTTAAAAATCCGTCCAATATGCAGGCGAGTTTCGGAATTATTTCTCTAAAATAGAGAAGAAAACACACGGAATACTTTTTTTTTTCGAAACACATCAGGCGATTCAGAATCATTAGAAAAATCAGACTTCCAAAAAATCGTTTATGTTTTTTGATAAAATTTGATTAAAAAACTGATTTGGAAACAAAATACATGATTCTAAGGACTCAATTGAAATTTTCGTTTGATTTTGCAAATAGAGTGAGAAAATATGGTCCAAATCCGTACAATCTTGTAAGCTTAGTTTAACTTTATTTGGGACTCAATAACTTTCAAAAGATGAGAAATTTTTTGAACAACTGTTGTAGAATTGTGGTCCTGGAATGAGATTTCGAGGTTTTGGAGTCAAGATTGTTACACTATTGCAACTCTTGAATCATTAACGTAGTTCATCAAAATTTGATTAGAAAATTCAAATTTGATGTTTAGTACAAAATTTCACTTGGCAACTTCGGACCTTCATGGGGGGGGGGGGGAACCCCTCCATGATGTATGTATGTATGTATGAATGAATGAGAACCCACCAGTGGCTGATAGGTCTTTCGACCCGAGGCGGTACGGGAAGTCTCGATAGCATTTTCAAATGTTGTTCTTGCTTAACTCATCAACAATAATTGCAGCACAACCAAGGGGCCCGTTACCACTGGCTTGGGACAGGTTTGAATCATCTCGCTCCCTTCAAACTGTTCGAAACAAATGAAGAATCCTGGAAAGGTACCTTAGTACCATACACATGATTACAAATTTGCCGAGATACTCCGGCTTGCTTGAACCCACAATCCATTGTATATCAGTTTTCCGCTCGTTTGATGCCCTGTCCTACCCCCCCACTAAGCCCCCATAATAGAGTTAAGCTATTTTGAATTTACGATCATTATACACTGTTGAATCATGTTTTGCATTTTACCTATTTATAACATTTATTTTATGTTAGAGATGTACCGAATAGTGGTATTCGGCGAACGGCCGAATACCGAATATTGACCTTTTCAACTATTCGGCCAAACGAATAATCAGCCGAATATTCGTTCGAACATTCTATTGAGTTTCAGTGAGAAAACAGCTTAAGCGATTATTTCAATGCTTTTTATTTCTTCCACATAAATGCCCCTCATGTTTTAAGTCGATTATTTTCAACCAGATGATATTATTGGATTATGTATTTAAAGATATTTTTTAACTAGGAATCTTTCTGATTTTTAAAATCACACCAATAACTAGTCGCTTCTAGGGCGTTTATCACTAAAAAGATTGCGTTCCTGCGAAATCTGGAATAAAACATGTCGAAATTGCTTCCCTGATATTGAATTAGATAAAGGTCGAGTTTGAGCAAGATATCTTCAAAATTGTTGTTGAAAAGATAAATGATCTTTAACCTTAAACATACCATACTTTCAACCATACGTATTCACACGGTCAGGCATTCAAAACGATTTTTGAAAAAAAAAATTAAAAAGGGCAAAATATATGAATATTTTGAAATTTTTGAAAAATCGTTATTGAACACAAAATCTATAAAATTTAAAAGAGGAATTTGTGTTTTTTGTTCTATTTAACAAATAATCTGAATAAACCCGAGCAAAAATCGAGAAGTTTTAAACAATATCTGGACATGCCGGCCAGATTTGACTTATCTGGTTTTTTAATGGATTTATGGGCAAGCCTGAATATATCCAGAAAATCTATATAGAATAAACTATAATCAAAGTATTAAGCTATACCGTTTAGCATTCTCTTGTACGATCTACAGTGAAATATACGCGGATACACCTTAGATGTTTTGCTGAAACGATAAGTTTTTAATGATTGTGTAGCTTTTAAAACATTCCATTTTGATATTTTATAAGTTATCCAAAATTATTTGAAAAATTTACAAGTCTGTAGTAGATATTCGGCCTATTCGGCCTATTCGGCCGAATACTTAGGTCCACTATTCGGTGAGCCGAATATTCGGCTTAACGGGTTTTCGGCGGTATTCGGCGCCGAATATTCGGCCGACCGAATATTCGGTACAACTCTATTTTATGTTTACCTGATTTTAAAAAGGAATCTAAAACTCATAAAATGATATTTAGGATACTTATCGTTTTTCCATAAAAGGCTTCGGGTATTTCTAAGCGGCCAAAAAACCATATAAGAAAAACTTATCTGATCGCAGCATGCCGAGATCACCACGGCGATTGGCCTAATTGCAAACTTTTCTTTCCACACCAACTCGACATAACAATCACTTCTTCAATTATCACATTCTAAACATCAATTTCAAGGTTCTTGTTATCTTGATTGTGATTTAATTCATAAGTATCCCAGGAAATTATTTAATAACAACAATCGACGACGATTATCACGAAATGTGAAAGAAACTGCAGCCTCAACACATTTTCACGTGGGATCTATCAGTGAAACTCCTTCGTAAACTTAGAGTTACACTAATTCAAACGCACTGGAGTCACAAACTTCACTTCAATTGTCCAAACTTTTGCCTTTTGCTCGATGCAAATTTTTTTAAATGTGCATAGCTATCAACCCACAAGCCCGTTTGAAACACTTCCGGCGTTCAGAGAGTCAGTAGACTTCCAGCTACTTCTTTTACTCATCTTCTAACAATTTATGAAAATTATTCAAATCAAAACAAACAATTTAATTAAAATTTTCTCGGACCCGAAAAAACACGTGCGCTGCCATCAGGACAAAGCCTATTCTGCTTGATATTTAACAGGAAGCGATTAACACTTACAAAAAAATAAAAGATAAAACTGTGTCTGTTTGTAATTTGATACTTTATGAAAAAAAAAAAACATCAAAAATTGATTTTTTTAACATTTTAAAAATCAAACAAAATCAAAATCAGCATAAATTAAAGCCAATCGTTGTTTAAAATTTTATTTTGAGCAGAATGTTTCAAAGTATGTAAATCTATCCAACCATACTAATTTTTGCAGCGTCACAAATCGGTCCACGTTTTTGTCGATGTAAAATAGTTGTTGACAACAATATCATCGTATGTAAAAATAAAAAAAAAATTGAAGGCCAGCTTAAAGCGGGATTAGGAAAACCGGCAACAAATCGACAATTATGTTAAATATTTTCAAACGAATAGAATTCTAAATAGAGCTGCTCTGCCTTGTAATATGCAATTTTTGCAAATTCGAAATAAAAGTATGCATTACGATCAAGTTTTTTCATAGAACTTAATTTGTAAGTATTCATAAAACTAAACTTCTGTAAATTTATTAAGGAAAAAATAGAGCTTTTTAATATTTTACATTGAATAATGATTACAATTTTAAAGAAAGATAAGAAAGTTATACTGCCCAGAGAAGTCCTACGCTTCTGAAGCGCTTGTTGGAAAATTGGTCATCCCAGTAATGGAACGTGTATTTTGCATTGTTTTTATGCCCGCTTGAGGGGGGGGGGGGGGGTAGATCGAGGCTTTTTTGATAACGTTTTCTGTTTCCTGAAGCTTGACTCTCAAAATAACTCAAAATTTGTGATTTGGTAGGAGACAAATTTAGCCGATTTTCCTCTTCGGCGCAAAATCAACATACATATTTTCTTCTTCTTCTTCTTCTACATCAACATGGCCAAAACATGTAGGCATCCTGGAAAATGAGAGACTTGCGTCTATCATTTTTCTTTTCAGCGTATTACCTGTTACATATTACTATGCATTGCAGATATTACTACGGCCAGGCCAACCATGTGATGAAAACCGCGAAAGATACTGGATACAGGGGCGGAATGAAGCGTGGAGATCCCTACCAAACGCTCATATAATATTTTGAATATGGAAGGACCTAAATTTGAATTTATGTCATTTGGGAATATTGATACATTAAATGCTGTTAAGGAATTAGTAAATTACGATACTATTAATTAGAATATAGAATACTACATTTGGGTTTCTGTAACTATTTTGCTTTCGTATCTTTCCGTCTACTCTGTGAATAGTATGAAGGGTTAATGATCAGAAAAATTTTAGTAAACGGTTGAAACACAAAGCAATTAATTATGTATTTCCATTGGCTTTGTGATTGAGAAACTAAGGCAGTTCGTATGTAAAGGCCGAACAACAATTAAAACAAAAATTAAAATAATTTTAGATTAAAATGTTTAAGCTCGGCTAGATCTTTTTGTCGAACACTACTTTTGAATGATTCTATCATGTATTTGTTTAGAAGTAAACTAAAGAAAAGGGAAATAAACTTAGCTTTCATCCGGTATTGAGATTTCATTCGGCTTCTGTTCCATTCGTGCAGCATTCCGAATACCAAAACCGTAACTTCAAACAGCATTTTCGGATACTTTCTCCCTTTCCTTCAAGGGAGTGAGCAAGACGAACGCTGTCAATATTTACTGGTGTGATGAGTAAAAGCTCGCGAAGACAGCTGCTTTTTCGATATTCCACCATTTGATGCAGCGAGACAAAATGATGCACACTCAAGCTTGGACAAAATGGTTGAAAAAAAACACACCCGCGACGACTGATAATGTCATCCATTCTACAGTTTTTTAATATTACTAACTAATTTTTTTTGGGAAACCGCATAAGATACTTTGAATCACTAATTTCCATAGCACGTAAGCACGAAATAACCAGTGAGGCCACCGTTGTTATGATGCAGACTATACTACCAGACGCCATTAATTTGATGAATTTTTCGCATGTTCATTTTCACTTAAATTTCAAGCACCGAGTTGAATTTGGAATTAAGAAGCATTCGAAGTTTAACGAACTGTTCCGCCCGAGGTCTTTCGCGCAACTCTCATTTAGTTTCACTTTAATTAAAATCTAAAAAACCTCAATTTTGATAAAATTTTCGCGGACGGAAAAAAACACGTGCGGTTCGCGAAAGTCATGGACTACTCCTCCTCGGCGCAAAATCAACATACATATTTGTATTTTTATTATTCTACCAGGCCCGAGGAAAACCACCCAATGTTCCTGTGAGAGATGTCTTGGCCGTGATGAACTTGGACTACATGTTCGAAATATACCTTTTCCTTAAAGCTATTGATCTCCGTCTATAATTCTTTTTATTTTTCATATTTCCCTATCAATTTTCTTTTCTATTCTGATAAAAAGTTATGAACTAAATTTAAGCACACAATTGTAAACAAATAAAACGAATTTGGCTCCTAAAAGCCTCAAGGTATGAGCCGTTTCAAATAAAGATGTTGCCAAAAAAAAATCATTCTTTCACAGTTTTTGCGATATGGCACGATTTTAAATTTAACCAAAACAGAGAATCAACTTTGTTACACCTATTGAAGTGCAATGCAGGAAAAATGGTCGCATTAGGAGGCAGTCTTCTTTGTATATATAGCCATTGTCAGCTTCCCCAAATTTATCTCCGGAACAAAAGTTTCTGGCCGGAAACCTGCCAGGTTTCCGCTAAAAAGATCGTCCTGCTGCTCAATACGAATTTTTCCAAAATATTAACTTCCCCGCTAGCGGCCAAATATTTTGCACACGATTTGACCACCGTATTTTGTTTATTTTACCAGTGGGCAGCTTTTTTACCTTGTAGAAATGAACTTAGACCTATTTATTCGTCAGTTAGACGAACTAGTAAGAAAATTTATGTTTTTTATCACTTTCCCTATTGATATTTTTCGGATGGCTCTGGATAAAACCTTCCATATTCCTTATCTTCATGGAATAAATCAATTTCCGTTCAATTAAAATTTCAGCTCACTGTTAGAGCTTCTAGAACTCTTTAAACGAATTACAAAATTGATTTTGGTTGAAGAGTTGATTTCCAGCTGGTTTTTGGACTCAGACCGGAACTTTCCCGATTTTTTTTCGATTCTGCTCGAACAATTTTGTCTAAAAGTTATGTACAACTCAAAGTGTTCCTTTATTTTCGAATACACTTCTTATTCACAAATTACTGTTTAAGTTTCAGTTTCGGTATTGTTTACCCCTGAAGGCAAAAGATTTTCTAAAGAACCGAAATTCAAGTTTACTGCCAAACATTTGGAGCGGATTGAAGATGCCTTTTGTTTTCATAAAAGGCTGGAGTGAAAGTTAATACAGAAGTTGACATAAATGTTTTGAAGAATCAGGTGTTTCGTGGATTCGGTCAAATTTTGTTGAACCCAAAAATGTTTTTTTCCAACATGATGGAGACCCTCGAAAGGGATCCAAACATGGCTGGAGGAATATATGAAGTTTTGGCCGGAGGATCTTTGGGCTCCGAGCAGTTCAGATTTGAACTCAATCGACTATTTGATATAAAGCTTCCTTCTCTGAGGTGTGGGCTTCAATGTCATGCTCCCGATTTAGATCTTGCCGGGAGAGAGAAGTCAAAAGTAGTAGTAGTCAATTTTCTACAAATAAAAATTTCGAGATGGAACCAGATTTTGACATTTTGTGCATTTCAAAGTTATTTGACATCAAAATTAAAATTTAGATTTTTTCGATTTCTTTTGGTGATTTTTGAGGGCCAAACATTTTTTTGAGCGCTTTGAGGCGCCCCTAAACCAAGTCCTATTGACCTGAAATATTGCACAGGACAGTTTTCTGGGCCGATTTACAAAATATATATGGTTGGTTTTTGAAATTCGACATGACCCATTTGGCAAACATACATAAAAATAATTTTAAAAAATATTTTTTTTTAAATAAAATATTGAATCGGAAACAAATAAATAACTGGATTATTAAAAGAGAGTCTTTGAATGAATCCGAGGGTCATAATATGAATAAAAGCAAAGCAAGACACAATTCCACGGAATGTGCCGATAGTGCTTTTACCTGTAGAAAATTCGTGTGATAGATTAGAGAGCTGGAAAATATTAATTAATGCATTGGGATCAGATGCAGCTGCCTGCCATCACGGGGAGAGGGCTGCTAGAGGCCAATACTTATTCAGCTAGGTAGCGAATATTATTCGATGAAGTAAAATATTGTCATGCGCGAATGGAAAAACGAACGAGCGATGGATGGACGACACAATTCCCACCACCTGACCAGGCAAATGATTCCATGGACCAACGACGACGATATGAATTGATGTATTGGCACCCGGAAGCCACGGTCAATTCGATTCGATAACATACATAACCAGAATAAAGTCCTAATCTGACAGACGACACGAATGGACAGACAGACACAGAAATTTACAACGAGAAAAAAATAACAACACGCCTCATCCAGGGCACAGACCGTTGTACTTCCCGCAGATCCAGCGAACGTATTCCCAAGAAGCTTGCAGTTCGCTATCGTAAATACGTCGCCGGCCACCGTCCGGTCCACCCACGTCGTCAAACTGGCCCTCGAACAGGACCTCCAGTAGATTGAACCGTTTCCGGAACTCCCAGTAGCGATACTGGGTCCACGGTTCGAATTCACTTGTCGTCGTGTCGTTCTTCTGTTTG
The DNA here is from genome assembly GCF_029784155.1 of Uranotaenia lowii. Classification (NCBI taxonomy): domain Eukaryota; kingdom Metazoa; phylum Arthropoda; class Insecta; order Diptera; family Culicidae; genus Uranotaenia; species Uranotaenia lowii. The sequence continues at coordinate 356,794,436 of NC_073693.1, read as the reverse complement.
TCAGGAGTCGGAGTTGTTGTAGTGCTACTGCTGGTCGAAGTCGAAGTCTGGTCCTGGTCCCAGTCATTGTCCCCGAGAAAAATCATCAATGGGGCTATAGTCGGGAGGCCGTCCGGGTCATCCGATTTGGGGCTAGCTGTTCCACCCAATCGACCGAATGAATCCTCCGCCCCAGAATCAGTTGTCGTCGTCGTCGTCGTCGTCGTCGATGGTGGCCTCCGGTGATGGTGCCGGTTCATGTAGGACCGAATCAGAACCGTTTTATTCACGGTCCGGATTGACTGGAGGGTCTTCATTACGGCCTCCTGGCTCGTCAGATTGGTGCATATTGCGGCCAGGTGCAGACTGTTAGCATAGGATGGTTCCTGATCCGGACTAGTGGACTTGAACTCATCTTCGTCTGCTTCCTTTTCGTCATATTTAGAGCCGTCATCGTCGGATGCTGTGAATGATGCTGTTATGATGCGGTTTTGTGATGAATGCAGATGAAAATTCAAGCTCGCGTTGATGGATTATTACCATGCCCCTGGTTTGTGTATGATGTGAGTGTGTTTATGAGTCCGCGAATGAATGTGTGTTATGAACTCGAGAGTTTTCCATTTCTGTGTATGTATACCTACATGATGAATAAGTGATGTTTCGTGAATGATGCTGTTAATTAACCAACGACGGACAGCGAGTTTGGCATGAAGCACGAATTCGGAGCAACATTTTCCCTACCCAAAACCACCCACACCCCATCTGGAGTCGATACAAAAATATTCATAGCCGAGCAGCGCGCGAAACGAGAGAACAACGCGGCGCAATAACTTTTCCAATTCCGGCCAAACTTTCCCCTTTGTACCGGTCAAGTTCAATTTCAGCATGATGTTGTTTTGCGAAAAAATTCTGGTATATTATTAATTATTAAAGGAGTCAATTTAGTTGAACTCAAATCTGCTAGAATTTTATCAAATATCAATAGAAATTTCTTCAACGAAAAAAGATTATGATTATAGAATTTTCCAATTTTCAAAATTCTGGAAAATTTCCAAAATATAAACAATTTTAATTTTTTTAAATTCAAACATTTTGTGAAATTTACATTTTTAGTAAAAATGGACAATTTTGTCAATTTTGTCAATGTTTACCTCCATTAGGCAATAAACTGGCACCCAGTATATGTGAAAATCGTTTTGTTTCCCTCGTTAAACCGGAATTCTCAAAAGTTATAGTTTTTAGGTAGTTATTTCCACAAGAACAATCTTCCGGCTTTCATGAACATAAAAAAGGCTTTAAAAAATTCGACATTTGTTTTTACTATTTTTGTTTATTTTAGGTCAAATACAAGTAAATTTTGTGTGGTTTTTTTTGCGATTAGTCATTTTTATTTCATTTTCAAGTCACTTTGGCGTCATTTTCGTTAAATTTGTATATCATTTTATGCCAATTATTGTGCAATTTTTGTGTTATCTTTTCGAAATTTTGTGTCATTTTTGGGAAATTTTTGTGTCATTTATGAGTAATTTTTCAGTAATAATGTATCATTTTTGTAAAATATTTTTGTAATTTTTGTGTTCTACATCTTATTATTTAAAATTTTATGTCGATTGTATCATCTTATTACCAATTTTTATGTCGTTCTTGTGTCATTTTTGTGTCATTTTTGTGCCATTTTAGAGTCATTTTTGTGTCATTTTTGTGCCATTTTGGTGTTATTTTTGTGTCATTTTTGTGTCATTTTTGTGCCATTAATGTGTCATATTTGTGTAATTTTTGTGTCATTTTTGAAATTTTTGTGTAATTTTTGTGTCTTTTTTGTGTCATTTTTGTGTCATTTTTGTGTCATTTTTGTGTTATTTTTGTGCCATTTTTGTGTCATTTTTGTGTCATTTCTGTGTCATTCTGGTGTCATTCTGGGGTCATTTTTGTGCCATTTTTGTGCCATTTTTGTGTCATTTTTGAGTCATTTTTGTGTCATTTTTGTGCCATTTTTGTGTCATTCTGGTGTCATTTTTGTGCCATTTTTGTGCAATTTTTGTGTCATTTTTGTGTCATTTTTGTCATTTTTGTGTCATTTTTGTCATTTTTGTGTCATTTTTGTCATTAAGGGTCGTATTTGTGTCAATTTTGTCTAATTTTTGTGTCATTTTAATGTCATTTTTGTGTCATTCTGGTGTCATTTTGAGCCGCTTTTGTGTAATTTTGGTGCCATTTTTGTGTCATTTTTTTGTCATTTTTGTATCATTTTTGTATCATTTCTGTGTCATTTTTTTTGTTAATTCTGTTTCATTTTTTTGTCATTTCTGTGTCATTTGTGTATCATTTTTGTATCATTTTTGTATCATTTTTGTCATTTTTGTCATTTTTGCCATTTTTGTTATTTTTGTCATTTTTGTCATTTTTGTCATTTTTGTCATTTTTGTCATTTTTGTAATTTTTGTAATTTTTGTAATTTTTGTAATTTTTGTAATTTTTATAATTTTTGTAATTTTTGTAATTTTTGTAATTTTTGTAATTTTTGTAATTTTTGTAATTTTTGTAATTTTTGTAATTTTTGTATTTTTTGTAATTTTTGTAATTCTTGTAATTTTTGTAATTTTTATAATTTTTGTAATTTTTGTAATTTTTGAAATTTTGTAATTTTTGTAATTTTTGTATTTTTTGTAATTTTTGTAATTTTTGTATTTTTTGTCATTTATGTCATTTATGTCATTTTTGTAATTTTTGTAATTTTTGTAATTTTTGTAATTTTTGTAATTTTTGTGATTTTTGTGATTTTTGTAATTTTTGTAATTTTTGTAATTTTTGTAATTTTTGTCATTTTTGTCATTTTTGTCATAAATGTCATTTATGTCATTTATGTCATTTTTGTCATTTTTGTCATTTTTGTAATTTTTGTAATTTTTGTCATTTTTGTGATTTTTGTGATTTTTGTCATTTTTGTAATTTTTGTAATTTTTGTAATTTTTGTAATTTTTGTAATTTTTGTAATTTTTGTCATAAATGTCATTTATGTCATTTTTGTCATTTTTGTCATTTTTGTCGCTTTTGTTTATTTTGAATTTTTGCCATTTTTGTCTTTTTTCGTATTTTTTTATTTTTTCTTTATAATTTATTTTTTTGTATAAATTTCGTCTTTTTGTTAGTCTCGACCGTTTTGAAATTTTTGCATATTTTCTCGTTATTTTTTCTTAATTTTGTCATTTATCATTTATTTTTGTGTTTTTTTTTCGTTGTTATTTTTGAATAATTTTCATATTGCTTTTTGTGTCCCTGAGAGTATTGTGTATGTTTTGCGTTTTTGAATATTTTTAAAATTATTGGGATTGATGTCATTTATTTCTATTTTGAAATTTTCAAAGTTTAAATGAGTTTTTGTAGGACTCCTAAAGGTAAAAAGTACGTAGCCTTTAGAAGATAATTTAAAATCTGGCGGAAAATTGATCAATCAAACTTCGAGATTGGGCGCCCAAAAGATATACGATTGTATTTAAGCAAAAGGGAAGGTGACATTGGGGAAAATTCGAAGGACGAGTTCCACAGGAAAAAGTTTTACATTTCCACTAGTCAGAACCCTGGGCCGTGGAACCGGAATTGACGAGGCGAAAAACTGCGAATAATTATGCGCCCATTTACTGAAAGTTGGTCCGGGCAAGAGGTGTTCTCTGCTGGGTTCAGACCAAATCAACAGCTCGCCCCAACAGAGTGAGAGTCGGGGAGAGTCGAGCTGACTATATAGATTCCGAGAAAGTTTGCACGGCCATTTGGCTGGAGTAGGGCATTTGCAGATTTGCGACTGAAGTAGTAGTTTTTCCCATGATTAATTGGATTATTTTCCGGTTCGGTGGAAACTTAGACCTTATGATGAGGAAAGATGGTTTTTTACTACTGCTCGGAGGGGTTTGAAATTTGGGGGGCAATAAGAGTTGCTTTATTTTGGGATGAAATTTGAAAACAAATATCAGAGGTGAAACAACCGAATTGATAAGGGGCATTTCGGGGCTCATTAACGAAAATTTCCTATTTTTCAACTAATGAGTTGGGTCACGACAAACAGCAAAAGTCTTATTTTAGTCTGCTCGAGACCAGACAAAATCAATCAAATGTTTGATCTCTGATCCATGTTACACGACATGAGTGGAAAAAGACATACGCTCATTTTGATGTATTATACAACTTCATCCAGCGTTTAGTGACATGATTGAGTTCCGTTGCCAGATTACAGCCTCTGTTAGGCCACGAATCTGAACGAAGAACTGTTCCAAAATGGGACGACGGATTTGTTTGTGTTGCGCCAGTTGGGCCAATGTAAATATTGCTTCAATTAATCACCGTCATCAGCCAGAGAGTCAGGCAAGCAACTTCAGCGATACGGAAAAGGAAACTTTCCATCAGGGAAAATCTCACCGGGCGGAGGTCTCGATTTTTGTTTACTATTCCCGAAAATTTTCCCACCATTTTGACTCTGTCGAATCGACAGTGGAAGTCCATTTTCAACATCATACGGTGAAGGAAAAGTGAAGAGATATTTGGAAATTTGTTAGAACGATGCTTGACTATCTGCTTCGTTCATTGTTGGCTGAAAGCTTCTGACGGGGCCATCATACCGAAAATAATGGGCTCCATTAACTGCTCCAGTTTTTGGCGCAAATCGAGGCAATTTAGCTGCTGAGTTTATTATTGGAAAACCTTAGAGTCTCGCTCAGCAAATTTTGACACTGCAGTTTCGTTTGTTTTGCGTTTATAGAGGGATGGTTGAAAGTCGCTGATGAAGCGATACTTTCATCTATTCTCTAGGAGGCTTGAAAACAAATCACCTCTTAATTGTCACATTTATGATAAATCGATTTAATAGTACAGCGAGTAAAACAAAAGCTTTGATAATTCACTTTTAAGTCACATCTAAACGGATCTTGCGATTAGTTTTGGAATTATTTTTCATTTAAAATGGGTTTCAAGAGTTTCGACCGTTTTCGGTAACAATATTTGCATAAAATGAAAACAAATTAGAACAATTTAGCGAGCGGATTAAATGGAATTTAGAATGTACTGGAATTATGACAATTTTTCGGTTGTTACGAGCTGCATTATGTTGCAGCATATCCTTGATTGTTATGCCAAAACGATTGTTTTAAATGCTTCAAAAACAGGCACAATTGTGATGTAAATGTCATCAATGATATTGTTTAGCTTAAAATATTCCCCCGAATTCGTGCTTTTGTTTCAAGATGTGTCGAGTGTTCCCAAAAGGTAGATTAGTGATGGGTAATGTTGATGTTATTTACGCTGAAATGTTGCAATGTGTGGTTGAACAGCCTCTGTACAAAAAAGTGTGGCAGTATTCAGAAATGTCACTTAATATTGGAAACTTATTTTTCGAGAAAAATTGTTTTCAGTTGTAGAATGTACCGTTAAAAATAATTGTGTTAACGATTCTCAAAATACCGCAATCTAAATGCCCCCAAAATAACGTCGGTTGGTTGATGCAATAGGTTGGTACTCACTCTTCTCACTGGGCGATGATGGTTTACCCGTCGGATGTTTGGAAATGATTTCCTTGTCCTCCTCGTACCGGTTGCCCGGATGATGTTCGATCTGTTTGTTCTCCCCGGGGGATGCTGGGGCCGAGGTGGCATGCGTCGGCACCGAAGCCTTAGTGGTTGCACTTACTACCATTTTTTTTTTGCACATTTTTTTTTTCATTCCAGTCGATCCCCACATTCAGCATTCGGTTTGAAGGATTTTTTTTAAATTTCGATATGAATCACCCAATTTTTATGTCCAGCATATCAATCATGCAAAAAGGTAGGATGCGATGTGTTTTATTTCACAAAATTGTGAGGATGGTTTTTCCGTTGAACGAAGATCGAAAAGTAAAATAAAAATAAATGAACTTAAAAATTAAAAAACCAAAACATCTTAAAACTAAAAATTTTAATCTTTGAAATTTTAAACTTGCCAATGATAGACCTTTGAGAAAAACTTATTTGGAAACTTACCGTCTTCCACACACATTAGGCCGTCGTCCATCAGCTTGAGCCCGGTTGGACAGGCGCAGGAAATCTTCGGACTTCTGCTGTTAATCTGTGGTGCCGGAAGGCAGAGATGAGAACAGTGCCCATTTACGGCCTGACAGTGATTGATACCGTCCGGTTGACGGTACGGATGATACACGTGGATTGTCATCGGATGTTGAAGCTACACAAAAATAAAAAAATTCATTGAGAAAATTTTTTCAAGAAAGTTCTCTCGATCATACCATATGTTGTGCCGTCACAGGTTCCAAGTCCTTGCCGTTGAATTTGTTAGCCTTAAAGACGGCTTCCTTGTCCCAATCGGTCCAGTAGACGTAATCCTCGAAGGTGGTGATCGAGAAGGGATGTCTCAGATAATCGGCCGAGTATAGGACAACCGATCGCTTGGAACCATCGTAGTTGCAGGATGCGATCGTGTTCAGTTTGGCATCAACCTGTGGCGGGATCATTTTTGTAGTGACATCTTAAACTCATTACTGAAAAGGTTATCATACCCAGTATACGCGTTTCCGAACCAAATCCAGCGTCAGTCCATTTGGCCATTTGACTTCGTAGTTGACGATCACCTGCCGATGAGTTCCATCCATACCAGCTCGTTCGATACGAGGAGAAGTTCCCCAATCGGTCCAGTACATCCATCTGAAATCCAATACAATATTCAAATCTCAAACATCAACTTAAGGGAAAAAAACTCACCCATCAACGGGATCCAGGGCAATCGCTCGTGGAATCTCCAGATCATCCTTGATCAGTATCTTTCCCATGTTACCGTCGAAGTTGGTCAGCTCAATGGTAGATTTCTTTATGTCAGTGAAGTAAATGTGATTGTAGATCCAATCCACGGCCAAACCATCCGAGGTTACTGTTTGATCCTTTACAACGACTGTCTTATCGGAACCTTCATCGATCGGTGCTCTGTAAGAAGATTTAATAAGTTTAAAAACCTAGTAAATATAAGTAATATCTTCCCAAAACCCACTTGTAAATCCGCTGCTCGGAAACGTCGCTCCAGTAGATCATCCCGGTGCGGAACACAAAGTCCAAAGCCGTCGCCGATTTGGTGTCATTAACGATCGAAGTCATCTCGCGGTGGTCCAGTGAAATCTTGCGGATGTCGTGACGGCGGGCGAACAGCAATGAAGCGTGTCCTTCCGTTGCCTTGCACTTGGTGTGATCCCGGGGGTCCCGAAGGTAGCCGGCCATACATTCGCACTTGAACGTTCCAATCTCGTTGGTGCACTTTTGCGAACAGGACCCGTCCTCCTCGCACTCGTTGATGTCCTCGCAGGTCCGATTATCGACCAGTTTGTATCTGCGGGGCGAAAAATTAAGAAGATATTAGAAAACGAGACGTTTGTTATTGTTGTTAAGGACTTTTCCAAAGATTTCAATGTTGATATTAAAAGTTCCAAAAAGAAGTATCAGAAACAAAGAACAAAAGATTGTTGAAGCTAAAAAGTTGATTTTCCCATAGATAATTCAAGCTTTTGATTAAATCTTTCTGTATCGTATATGCTTTAGAGCAAAGATACTGCACGTATAGCACGTTAAGTCTTTGCAAAACGTTTTATTGAATAAGCCCAGGAATGTTCAAGATTCGAATACATGTGTAGGAAAGGTAAAGTAAAAATGGATTATAATGATAAAATATAACATAACACTTTCCGTATGATAAGCATCCAAATAAATTAAAATTCTTCATTTTGGTATTCGTATCTTCGGCTAGTGCACAATATCCATGAATAATATCAATATGTAACTTTAATTTTTTTTTCAGAATGTCTTACAACAAATTTTTCTGAACTTGTTATTTTTCTTATAAGTTAAAAAATTACTTGATCATTTTTATGACCAATAAACTGCATGAATGGTTTCTGTATTTGCATAAATATTTTGGTTGTTTTTTTATCTTACTTGATTATAATATAATATAATATATAAAATAATTCAGCTTGAAAAATTAAATAAAGAAAACTTTTATAATGGCATGCAGCAAAGCTTCAATCAGCTGTATTTCAATCAAAGTACATACATTTTACATGTTTTCCAATATTTCCCGGGATCCCGGGAAGTCCCGGGAAATTGGCCGTCGGATTTCTCGTTTTTTGAGAACGGAAAAATGACCGGGAAATGGACACTCTACTTGATACATTTTTGTACCGGAAAATGATCACATTTTCAAATGCGATCGGAAGTATTAGAGAAACATGAGATATCAAAGAGAGCAAAAAAGAACATAAGCCGTAAATATCCTAAATTTCTCAAAAAAGATACAACGGCTCACCAACCCGTAATTTCAAAATCGTTTCGATTTCTCTAGCGATTATGCATCATCTTATCGATAGAGAGTAACACACCATATGCGTGTCTCGGGTGAGTGCTACGAAATCTGAGTAGAAATGCTTAGACCCGCTCCAAAAGAGCACATTCCGAACTGTGACTGTGTGTTCCTATCGTGACGTGTGTGTGTTCGGCTCAGATCTGCCGACGCTTGCCGAATGATTTCCGTCACAGTGGTGTTGATTTGATGGGCGTAAAAACGCGATTTTTCAAATTAATGCTTTATTGGATTAACTCTTTCAGAAAGAGTTACCCGTATTTTTTTCGTTTGCATACAAACAATGAATCATATATAGCAATGAGTCATAATTCATAGTTTTTTCCCGCAGCGTACAAACATAGATACATATAGAAAAACAATTAAATTTGTATTTACTGATCTAATCCGTAGCTTTCAGAAAACCACACTGCACCACACGAGGGTACGTCTGGAACTGACAATGCTTTGCTTGCACACAGTTTATTCGAAACTAGTAACCCGGTGAGGTAATATGAATAATATCAAACGAGCAGCCGTCGCCCGTCGGTCCAGTTAAGTTCTTTAGAAAAATACTCCCAAGTCGAATAAGAAGAAATATCGGCCTCGGCGTGCGCGAGTGTCGCCGAAATATAACCGTTTTATCCTAAGTCGGGATACCCAGTACTCAATTTTGTGAATTCTCTGTCGATTTTTGAGAGGACGCGCTTACTGTGTTAGGTCTCCTTTACTAAGCCAAGTAGTTAAGGAGCTAGGAAAGGAGATTGGCAGGGAGGTTGCCAAGGAAGCGGGGAGAAGCCCGGCCGCAGATGGGTCCACTGAAAACCGCAGTAGTTCCCAGCAAGAGGAGCAGGTCCCAGTCGCAGGAAGAGGTACACCAAGGAGCATAAAAAAGATGTGTTTTTTTGGAGGCAGCCGATATGGTCGACAAGATGCAGGAGTTTGTACGATGTACCAACAACGTGCACACGCACATCAAGACCTGGGTTCCGAAATTGATGGTACTTCTGCAGAATGCCGAAGGATACAGACGGAGAAAACAGTGCAGGAGGCTGGCGAATGGTTCGAAATTGAAAGGAGAACACGAAAACAAAGTCCGTCATGAAGCCAGATCCATCCCCAAAACCAAAACCTCAACGGGTGATCGGCGAAGCGAAAGAAGGCACAACGTATGCGGACTTGTTCCGGAAGCTACGCGCAGAGCCAAAATTATCTGCTCTTGGCGAGAGCGTCACCAAAACAAGATGCTCCCGAAAAGGCAAACTGCTCTTCGAGCTAAAAAACACCCAGCTGTAAAGAGTGCCGACTTCAAGGAGCTTGTCGAAAGCACCCTAGGCGATGAAGCGACTGCCCGAACGCTATCGCAGTGCGCATCTATTGAATGCAAGGACTTGGATGAGTTCACCACAGCAAAAGAGCTCGAGAAAGCACTCTCCAGCATACCTGGTATGAGCAACAAATCTAGCTATAGAACTGAGAAAGACGTACGGTGGAATGCAGATTGCGACGATTCGTCTCTCGCCACCAGCGGCCAACACTCTTCTGACGGCAGGGAGTTTAAGAGTTTGGTGGTCAGTGGGGCACTTTAGAACCGCACCCAGGATACCGAAACAAATGCAACGCTGCTTTAATTGCTGGGACTTTGGTCACTAATCCCGAAGCTGCAACGGACCCGACCGGTCACGATGTTGCCGAAGATTTGGTGAAGAAGGACACTTCGCTAGAGTTTACAAAAATCAACCGAAATTCATGCTGTGCAAGCAGGCGGATGACAACGCTCACGAAACTGGTGGCTTGGACTGTCAGGCATACAAAAAGGCAAAGGCAAGCCAGTCAAATTGGATGTAATCCAGCTAAATCTCAACCATAGCGAGGTCGCACAGCTTCTACTGGAGAAAACGGTAGGCGGAAGGAAGTGTGATGCGGCGCTTTTATCAGAACCATACAAAATTCCGTCTGGAAACGGTAATCGGACAGCGGACAGGTCTGACTTAGCTGCTATGTACGCCACGGGACGTTTTTCTATCCAGGAGATAGTGGTAGATATTCTCGAGACGGATTCGTGATTGTTAAAATTAACGGCATCTTTTTCTGCAACTGCTACGCTCCACCAAGATGGACGATCGGGGAGTTCAACACAATCTTGGATAAACTCACTCACGAACTGACAGGAAGGGCCCCTGTAGTGATAGGAGGAGACTTCAACGCTTTGGCGGTTAATTGGGGTAGTAGGTGCAACAACCCTAGGGGCCACAGTTTGCTAGAGTCCTTCGTGAGACTGGAGGTCGAGCTGTGCAACACTGGATCCATCAGCACCTATCGCAAGCATGGAATTCCAGACAGAACGTCAGTGATAGATGTCACCTTTGCGAGCCCATCATTAAAAACTGACATGAATTGGAGAGTGTGTGACGATTATACGCACAGCGATCACCAGGCGATACGTTATAGCTTAGGAGACTGAAATCTGGTGGCAGTAAGGTAACTGCCAGTACAAGAGCGAAGATGGAAGACCAAAGTTTTCGATAAGAAAGTTTGTACCGAAGCTATATACAGTCAATCGAAAAATTACCCATCTTGTCAATGAATTGTCCATCGTTGAGTCAATGAATTCCATGGTTCCAGGTCCAGAGGCCGACATTGAGCCCCACAACATCTGGTTGCCGCCACCGAGTTTTACAGTTGGGACCAAATTTTTGGGCTGGAGCTCCATTCCTGGTTTTCTCCGCACCATTTGCCGTCCATCCGATCCGAAAAGAACTCTTTAGGCTTATTAAGATAAGCCTATAAGCTTAAGCGAACTCCAGTCGTTTTTTTCATTTTTACCATTGAGATAAAGGGCTTCTTACTCAATCTCTCAAACCGATCCTGTGCGCTACCTTCCGCACAGTATCTGCGCTGACAGCTCTTCCGATGGTCTCAGCGACTTCATGGGCCAATTTCGGAATACTTGTTTTAGGTTTCCTTTTCAGAGTTCGCACAACTACCCATTCATATGTAGAAGTCAAGATGCGTTTTCTTCCTCTTCCAGCGATTTTTTTCACGGTTCCTTCGTATTTCCATTTTTGATAATATACTGCACTGTAGAGTGGGTTCGCTCGACAGATTCTGCTATTTCCCGCCATGACTTTCCGCGACAACACATACTTTTATCAACGATCGTGTCGCAATGTCCGTTTCCTTGTGCTTGTTTACCATTTTGATCACAAATCTTCGAAATTCAGGAAAAAAAACAAAAATAAACACTGCCCAATAGACTGCCCCAAATTTGTATGGGAAATTCAAAACCTGTGAAATGTTATGCGCTGCAGGCTAAAATTGATCCTAGGCCTAGTACAAGATCTCATGCCGAATTTGGGCCAGATCGGATCACGGGAAGGGGTCGCTCAACGAGCCTGAAGTTTGTATGGGATTTTGAGACATTTTGATCGGGAGAAACATGAAAAACCAGTTTTTCATCAATAACTTTGGTTTCCGTCGGCCGATTTTTTTCAAAAACGGGTTTTCTTAAAGCCTAAATTATGAAAAACATTTCATCCGAAGACTGCATATCGATAAGAGTTAAGACAAAAAAGTTATTAGGCTTCCAAAATGGGCTAACTTTTTTAAGGATGGTATTCATCTCAGTAAATGAGTCGGGGCGGTCGAACTTATTGACGCCTCATTAGCAGTGATGAATACCACCGTAAAAAAAGTTAGCCAATTTTGGAAGTCCAATAACTTTTTTGTCTTAACTCTTATCGATATGCAGTCTTCGGATGAAATGTTTTTCATAATTTAGGCTTTAAGAAAACCCGTTTTTGAAAGAAATCGGCCGACGGGAACCAAAGTTATTGATGAAAAACTGGTTTTTCATGTTTCTCCCGATCAAAATGTCTCAAAATCCCATACAAACTTCAGGCTCGTTGAGCGACCCCTTCCCGTGATCCGATCTGGCCCAAATTTGGCATGAGATCTTGTACTAGGCCTAGGATCAATTTTAGCCTGCAGCGCATAACTTTTTCAAAAGTCGGGTCATTTGGGGCACTCTACTGCCCAAGTAGCTGCTGGGTGTTGACATGAAACACTGACAAAAAAACTTTTGCTTATCCACATTGGTATTGTTTACACATCAAACATTTCAGGTTAAATAAAAGGTGTACGATCAATTTTGCATACTCCTCATTTGGGATTTTAAAAAAAATAAGCAGAACATATTATTCAAAACCGTCGCTATCAGATCAATAGCTAAATTTGTAAACAGTTAATGTGCATCAAAATCATAAATGTTGAACCATTTTTTCACACCAAATAAATGAAAAGAGTTAGTAAACCATGTGTGTACGATCAATTTTGCGATTGACTGTACATGCAGGAAACATCACAGGTTCATAATGCTGAGCAGCTGACGAAAATGATGGTAGCGGTGTGCGATATGACCATGCCCAGAGCCCAGAAGGAATACACCGAAGTGGTGGCGACGACCAGCTTACTGGTGGACCTCAGAAATAACTGAGCTTCGTACAAGCTGTCTAAAAGCCAGACGACGAGCTCAACGGACGAGAAATGAAGCCGATAGAGAAACGAGAGTTGCCGTTTACCGAGCAGCCAGGGTGGCACTTAAGCGAGCTATTAAAACAAGCAAAGAGAACTCATACAGAGCGTTATGCCAGAGCGTAGATGATAACCCATGGGGCCAAGCCGCCCAAGGTCGCCGACCGAAAAGTGTCCGGAAAACCTGAGAGAGATCGTTGCTTAACATCTTTTCTCGCAGCATGGCCCGACGTAGTGGCCACTTACCCCGTACGACGCGGGAGACCACGACATCGAGCCAGTAACGAACGAGGTACTTGTGGCTATCGCTAAGAAACTGGCGGTGAATAAGGCCCCTGGTCTGGACGGAATCCCAAATGCAGTGATGAAGGTTGCGGAACAGACCATTTCGGATACTTTCAGAGCGGTGTCGACAAGAGATCTTTTCCCAATCCATGGAAAACGGCGAAGTTGGTGCTACTGCCGAAACCTGGGAAACCTTCATTATCGTGCAGACCCATTTGTTTGCTGGACACCCTTCTGGAGAGGATAATATTATTTTTTTTTTAAACAGATGGCAAATGTGGACTTTCGGTCAGACAGTTCGGTTTTCGGAAAAGGAGATCTACGGTGGGCGCCATCCAAATGCTGACAGAGTACGCGAAGCGCGCATATAAAAAGAAGCGAATAGGTATTCGTCACTGCACCATTATGACAATCGACGTTAAGAATGCCTTCAACAATGCCAGCTGGGAAGCGATTGCCAAAGCGCTTCACAGGATGAGTGTTCCCAATACCCTCTGCAGGATAATAGGAAGCTTCTTCGAAAATCGAGTCCTGACGTACGAAACCGAAACTGGGTTACGATCTACTGCCCTATAATAAGGTGTTAAATCTGAAACTACCAGCAGGTATGCAGATAGTCGGAATTGCTGACGATATCGTGCTCATGATCACCACCGAAACAATCGAGGGTATAGAAGACCTTGCAACGGTGCTCGTAGAAAAGGTTGGCATCTTGATGGAGGGAGTTAAGCTTCAGATAGCTCATCATAAAATCAAAGTTCTACTCGTGACCAACAGAAGAGATACGGAGGAGTGGCCTGGAGTTCTGTCATAGAGGTGTACCAGATCCAAACATCGCAACAGATCCAAATTACAGAGAACACATCGGTAGATAGCCATACGAGTTTCCTGTGCATACAGGATCATATCAGCTGATGCAGCTTTTGTCATCACTGGCATGATTCCCATCCAAATCTGGCGGAGGATATGGAGTGTTACGAAGCAAGAGCTGTTAGAGTAGTGCGTAAAGTTAAACGAGCAGCGTCAACGCTCAAGTGGTGCATCTAACAACGCAAGATGGACGCATAGGCTAATCCCGCGACTTTCAGATTCAGTAAATCGGCAATATGGAGAGATCAACTTCTACCTGACGCAGTTTCTTTCAGGTCAAGGGTCCTTCAAGCAATATCTTAATCGAAGGCACATCTTGAATACGAAGCCCAAGGTGGTTTTAGTGGAACGAACCCACTCACGTCAGCAAATACCCGGCTGCTATGGTTTGAGTCAAATTTTCTTCAAAAAAAAACATACATTGAAGAATACATAGCGATTCGGGTGACATAACTCGTCGAATTGCACCTCGTAGTGATGAGTCCATACAGCGTGTTGGCAAGAAATGTTAGTGATGATGATCTTAAATGGGTACTCGAAGCTTATCCGACTTGATTATTCTTTTCTTAAGCGTTTAATGGAGTCAAGGCTACGAGCTGAAATTTAGCGGGTTAGGTCGTTCGACTCGAAGAATGAGCCCAATAGAGTCGTTCTAAAGACTGGATCTGTAAGCTTTAAACCAGATCTTCATTGTAGATGAAACTTTCACGGCTGAGGTATCTGTGAACTTAGGTTATGACAAATCAACTAGTGATTTAACCTGATACTAAAATTAAAAAAAAATCTGTAGAGAACTAAACCTGCGAAGCTAGTCTCATCCAATAGTTTTTCAAAAACTCAACTCCAGATAAATACATAATTTTTTATCGTGTACTCACCCAGGCCTACAGTCGCAGTAATATCCAGCGGGCGTATCCACGCATGTATGAGAACATCCGCCGTTCTTCTCCAGACACTCATTCTTGCCACATTTGTCAACAGGCTCATCCTGGAACTCGGGACAATCAGCCTTCTTGTCACAAACCTTCGACAGTGGAATACACATTCCACCACCGCAATCGAACTCCGTCTTCGGATTGCACTTGGCCGCCGGGCGTTCCGCTGAATTATTCGAAGAAAAAAAAGTTTGTTGTAATGGGTGTTCAGGGATGGTTTTATGGGTTGAAAATACTTACCACAATCCAACTCATCACTTCCGTCCTGACAGTCGGGCTTCCCGTTGCAGTGGAAGTGCCCATTGATACAGGTACGATCCTTCTTGCACTGGAACTGATCCGCTCGGCAGGTTACATTCTGACAGATCGGAGGCATCTCATCGTCACCTTGGGGACAATCTTTCTCCCCATCGCAGATCCAGCTCTTGTGAATGCAGGTGATCCGATCGTTACATTGATACTCTAAGGACAGACACGGGTTGACCGGTGGAGGTGTGGGATTTGTGCAGCCCTAGTTGAAAGAAAGTTTGATTAGCCGCACTTAAAATTTCATTTAAGACTAAAGTGATCTTACTCTCTCATCGGAAGCATCCGGACAATCGGGCTCGCCATCGCAGCGCCACTTCGACGTGATACAGTAGTTTTCCGAGCAGGCAAACTGCTTTAGCGGATCGCAGGTCGTAGCTTGGCAGTTCTTCTCATCGCTGTTGTCCCCGCAATCGTCATCCCGATCGCACTGCCAACGTTTCTGTATGCACCTTCCATTGGCACAGGTGAACTCATCCGAGCGACAGGTTTCATCTGCGATGAACAGTCAAAAGAAAACGGTATAAATAGCTGAATGGAGGCAAATTTTTTAGTGCAAAATTCAAAAGTCTAGAACGAAACTCATGTTTTTTTTCATCAATCTCTAGATTGTTCTTTAAAAAGGGAAATCTCAAAAGACATTTAAACTGAGCCGAAAATTTTCTTCCGTGATTGGGTACTTTTTTATTTGGTTGTCTATTGGTCAGTCAGACCGGCCGAAACTGTCACACCCTTGTCAAATAACATGAAAAAAAAACCGGCCTCCTAGGGGGAAGCAAAACTCAAAAAGGCGCAATAAACTTTGCCTACTTTATGGCGATATTTTTCGGTTTCGAATCGACCAAGTGGCTGGTTTGGCGATAGAATCAATTGGTTTAAACCCAACTTTATGGCAGAAGCCATTCTAAAGAGAGAGGGAAAAGGGTCCAAGACTGTTAACATCTGGATTTATCGAGACAACAAACAGCTGCTTGGGCTCTTTCGCCTTTTTATTTAAAGGAAATCAACCGCCAAAGCAACCGCCAAAGCAAAACAAACCAACCAGTAAAGGCTATCTGGAAAAGGTAATTCAATCTTCAATTGGTACTGTAACTTCTCGGAATCCCGGCAGAAATCCACACTAAGCTGTAATAAAATGAGGATTTTTCTAGCTTATAATCCTTCTAGCTGAAGACTTTTTAACCAGCATCAGCAATATTAAATCTTATGTGTAGGCAATAAAAGTATTCTGTTGGAAAAACAAATGAAAACCACATCTAAAAAGTGAAATTATAAATTTGAAATCTAGAATTTGAAATCTCAAATTTGAAATCTAAAGTTTGGAACCTAAAATTTGAAATCTAAAATTTGAAATCTAAAATTTGAAATCTAAAATTTTAAATCTAAAATTTTAAATCTAAAATTTTAAATCTAAAATTTGAAATCTAAAATTTGAAATCTAAAATTTGAAACCTAAAATTTGAAATCTAAAATTTGAAATCTAGAATTTGATATCCAAAATTTAAAATCTAAAATTTAAAATCTAAAATTTGAAATCAACAATTTGAAATCGAAAATTTCAAATCTAAAATTTACAATCTAAAATTTGAAATCTAGAATTTGAAATCTAAAATTTGAAATCCAAAATTTGAAATCTAAAATCTGAAACCTCAAATTTGAATCTAAAATCTGAAATCTAAAATCTGAAATCAAAAATCTGAAATCTAAAATCTGAAATTTTAAAAATCTCAAATCTAAAATCTGAAATCTAAAATCTGAAATCTCAAATCTGAAATCTAAAATCTGAAATCTCAAATCTGAAATCTAATATCTGAAATCTAAAATCTGAAACCTAAAATCTGGAATTTAAAATTTGAAATCTGAAATCTCAAATCTCAAATCTCAGATCTCAAATCTCAAATCTCAAATCTCAAATCTCAAATCTCAAATCTCAAATCTCAAATCTCAAATCTCAAATCTCAAATCTCAAATCTCAAATCTCAAATCTCAAATCTCAAATCTCAAATCTCAAATCTCAAATCTCAAATATCAAATCTCAAATCTCAAATCTCAAATCTCAAATCTCAAATCTCAAATCTCAAATCTCAAATCTCAAATCTCAAATCTCAAATCTCAAATCTAAAATCTCAAATCTCAAATCTCAAATCTCAAATCTCAAATCTCTAATCTCTAATCTCTAATCTCTAATCTCAAATCTCTAATCTCAAATCTCAAATCTCAAATCTCAAATCTCAAATCTCAAATCTCAAATCTCAAATCTCAAATCTCAAATCTCAAATCTCTAATCTCTAATCTCAAATCTCAAATCTCAAATCTCAAATCTCAAATCTCAAATCTCAAATCTGAAATCTGAAATCTGAAATCTGAAATCTGAAATCTGAAATCTGAAATCTGAAATCTGAATCTGAATCTGAAATCTGAATCTGAAATCTGAATCTGAAATCTGAATCTGAAATCTGAATCTGAAATCTGAATCTGAAATCTGAATCTGAAATCTGAATCCGAAATCTGAATCTGAAATCTGAATCTGAAATCTGAATCTGAAATCTGAATCCTTCTAGCTGAAGACTTTTTAACCAGCATCAGCAATATTAAATCTTATGTGTAGGCAATAAAAGTATTCTGTTGGAAAAACAAATGAAAACCACATCTAAAAAGTGAAATTATAAATTTGAAATCTAGAATTTGAAATCTCAAATTTGAAATCTAAAGTTTGGAACCTAAAATTTGAAATCTAAAATTTGAAATCTAAAATTTGAAATCTAAAATTTTGAATCTAAAATTTTAAATCTAAAATTTTAAATCTAAAATTTGAAATCTAAAATTTGAAATCTAAAATTTGAAACCTAAAATTTGAAATCTGAAATTTGAAATCTAGAATTTGAAATCCAAAATTTAAAATCTAAAATTTAAAATCTAAAATTTGAAATCAACAATTTGAAATCGAAAATTTCAAATCTAAAATTTACAATCTAAAATTTGAAATCTAGAATTTGAAATCTAAAATTTGAAATCCAAAATTTGAAATCTAAAATCTGAAACCTAAAATTTGAATCTAAAATCTGAAATCTAAAATCTGAAATCAAAAATCTGAAATCTAAAATCTGAAATTTTAAAAATCTCAAATCTAAAATCTGAAATCTAAAATCTGAAATCTCAAATCTGAAATCTAAAATCTGAAATCTAAAATCTGAAATCTCAAATCTGAAATCTAATATCTGAAATCTAAAATCTGAAACCTAAAATCTGGAATTTAAAATTTGAAATCTGAAATCTCAAATCTCAAATCTCAAATCTCAAATCTCAAATCTCAAATCTCAAATCTCAAATCTCAAATCTCAAATCTCAAATCTCAAATCTCAAATCTCAAATCTCAAATCTCAAATCTCAAATCTCAAATCTCAAATCTCAAATCTCAAATCTCAAATCTCAAATCTCAAATCTCAAATATCAAATCTCAAATCTCAAATCTCAAATCTCAAATCTCAAATCTCAAATCTCAAATCTCAAATCTCAAATCTCAAATCTCAAATCTCAAATCTCAAATCTCAAATCTCAAATCTCAAATCTCAAATCTCAAATCTCAAATCTCAAATCTCAAATCTCAAATCTCAAATCTCAAATCTCTAATCTCAAATCTCAAATCTCAAATCTCAAATCTCTAATCTCAAATCTCAAATCTCAAATCTCAAATCTCAAATCTCAAATCTCAAATCTCAAATCTCAAATCTCAAATCTCAAATCTCAAATCTCAAATCTCAAATCTCTAATCTCAAATCTCTAATCTCAAATCTCAAATCTCAAATCTCAAATCTCAAATCTCAAATCTCAAATCTCAAATCTCAAATCTCAAATCTCAAATCTCAAATCTCAAATCTCAAATCTCAAATCTCAAATCTCAAATCTCAAATCTCAAATCTCAAATCTCAAATCTCAAATCTCAAATCTCAAATCTCAAATCTCAAATCTCAAATCTCAAATCTCAAATCTCAAATCTCAAATGTGAACCTGAAATCTGAAATCTGAAATCTGAAATCTGAATCTGAATCTGAAATCTGAATCTGAAATCTGAATCTGAAATCTGAATCTGAAATCTGAATCTGAAATCTGAATCTGAAATCTGAATCTGAAATCTGAATCTGAAATCTGAATCTGAAATCTGAATCTGAAATCTGAATCTGAAATCTGAATCTGAAATCTGAATCTGAAATCTGAATCTGAAATCTGAATCTGAAATCTGAATCTGAAATCTGAATCTGAAATCTGAATCTGAAATCTGAATCTGAAATCTGAATCTGAAATCTGAATCTGAAATCTGAATCTGAAATCTGAATCTGAAATCTGAATCTGAAATCTGAATCTGAAATCTGAATCTGAAATCTGAATCTGAAATCTGAATCTGAAATCTGAATCTGAAATCTGAATCTGAAATCTGAATCTGAAATCTGAATCTGAAATCTGAATCTGAAATCTGAATCTGAAATCTGAATCTGAAATCTGAATCTGAAATCTGAATCTGAAATCTGAATCTGAAATCTGAATCTGAAATCTGAATCTGAAATCTGAATCTGAAATCTGAATCTGAAATCTGAATCTGAAATCTGAATCTGAAATCTGAATCTGAAATCTGAATCTGAAATCTGAATCTGAAATCTGAATCTGAAATCTGAATCTGAAATCTGAATCTGAAATCTGAATCTGAAATCTGAATTTAAAATCTGAATCTCAAATCTGAATCTAAATCTGAATCTGAAATCTGAATCTGAAATCTGAATCTGAAATCTGAATCTGAAATCTGAATCTGAAATCTGAATCTGAAATCTGAATCTGAAATCTGAATCTGAAATCTGAAATCTGAATCTGAAATCTGAATCTGAAATCTGAATCTGAAATCTGAATCTGAAATCTGAATCTGAAATCTGAATCTGAAATCTGAATCTGAAATCTGAATCTGAAATCTGAATCTGAAATCTGAATCTGAAATCTGAATCTGAAATCTGAATCTGAAATCTGAATCTGAAATCTGAATCTGAAATCTGAATCTGAAATCTGAATCTGAAATCTGAATCTGAAATCTGAATCTGAAATCTGAATCTGAAATCTGAATCTGAAATCTGAAATCTGAAATCTGAATCTGAAATCTGAATCTGAAATCTGAATCTGAAATCTGAATCTGAAATCTGAATCTGAAATCTGAAATCTGAAATCTGAATCTGAAATCTGAATCTGAAATCTGAATCTGAAATCTGAATCTGAAATCTGAATCTGAAATCTGAATCTGAAATCTGAATCTGAAATCTGAATCTGAAATCTGAATCTGAAATCTGAATCTGAAATCTGAATCTGAAATCTGAATCTGAAATCTGAATCTGAAATCTGAATCTGAAATCTGAATCTGAAATCTGAATCTGAAATCTGAATCTGAAATCTGAATCTGAAATCTGAATCTGAAATCTGAATCTGAAATCTGAATCTGAAATCTGAATCTGAAATCTGAATCTGAAATCTGAATCTGAAATCTGAATCTGAAATCTGAATCTGAAATCTGAATCTGAAATCTGAATCTGAAATCTGAATCTGAAATCTGAATCTGAAATCTGAATCTGAAATCTGAATCTGAAATCTGAATCTGAAATCTGAATCTGAAATCTGAATCTGAAATCTGAATCTGAAATCTGAATCTGAAATCTGAATCTGAAATCTGAATCTGAAATCTGAATCTGAAATCTGAATCTGAAATCTGAATCTGAAATCTGAATCTGAAATCTGAATCTGAAATCTGAATCTGAAATCTGAATCTGAAATCTGAATCTGAAATCTGAATCTGAAATCTGAATCTGAAATCTGAATCTGAAATCTGAATCTGAAATCTGAATCTGAAATCTGAATCTGAAATCTGAATCTGAAATCTGAATCTGAAATCTGAATCTGAAATCTGAATCTGAAATCTGAATCTGAAATCTGAATCTGAAATCTGAATCTGAAATCTGAATCTGAAATCTGAATCTGAAATCTGAATCTGAAATCTGAATCTGAAATCTGAATCTGAAATCTGAATCTGAAATCTGAATCTGAAATCTGAATCTGAAATCTGAATCTGAAATCTGAATCTGAAATCTGAATCTGAAATCTGAATCTGAAATCTGAATCTGAAATCTGAATCTGAAATCTGAATCTGAAATCTGAATCTGAAATCTGAATCTGATATCTGAATCTGAAATCTGAATCTGAAATCTGAATTTGAAATCTGAATCTGAAATCTGAATCTGAAATCTGAATCTGAAATCTGAATCAGAAAACTGAATTTGGAGTTTTTAATAGATTCTTATTTTAGCTTTCCATTTCTTAAATTGTAGGATTTCAAAATGAAAAAAAAAAAATCAATTGAATGGGAAATTCCAACAATCCGTTAAAAGGATTTCTTTTTCAAATTTCTCATATGGGCGAAAAGAAAAGTTCTTCTTAATACCTTTATCTCTTCCAGATAATTTGTTTGTTTATGAGTTGTTTTCTTTTGGATCAGAAGGTCGGATTGGGTCATCACTACTTTTTACGGTTCTTTAACAGGATTAAAAACTCCCAGGTGGGGGAGAAGATATTTGCTTATGAGCTTAGTGAATTGATTCTCTTTACAGCTTCTGAGGATTCTAGGAATAAACCCGAAGAAAGTTTTAAATGTTTCCTAGAAAATCAAAGCTATAAACTTTTTTTTATTATTTTGTATCTTTTTGAGAAATTTTGAATCGATTGCCAAATAGTTTCGAAATTTTGAAAAATTAAGCAAAAATCACAATGAAAAACTAAAAATTTTTACTCCAATCATCAGCATTTGTCACGAAAGAGAACTTGTTTGGAAATAATCAACGCCTAGAATTATACTCAACAAATAAAAAAGCCTGAGCCTACATCCGGTTCCGGTTGCCAGGATTCTCTCGAAGCTGCGGCCAACCAATCAAACCAGAAGCTGTCGTAGCCACCAAACTCCGCCGGAATCCAGCGGGATTGGCGGCGGAAGGTGTTCGTTAGTTTTCCGAAGCTTCATCGCCATTCTGAGGACTTTGACCGATTCTAACAAATACGGACGAGCACAAGAATGGTGATGATGATGGCCACTAGTTTTCTATGGAGCTCCGAATAGAAAGGGAAAATAACGGAAAAAAATCCTAGACAACTACTGATATAGTTGTTTGCCATCCGCAGCTCGATGCAAATTCTGTACCATCACAACGAGCGACGGCGGCGGCGGCCGGAAATGATATTCAAATATCTGAAAGGAGAAAGCAACCGCCCTCTGGCGCTTCGATGGGAAAAAGTTGGTTGAAAACAGCACGAGAGCATGAGAAAAGCTGTGGCGTGTGACGGTTGTCGACACAACGATGATATTGTTGGGAGCTTTTTTTTCCCCTTTTTTATAAATTTTCACAAGGTTTTTACCCTTGCATGTCTCGAACCCACTTTGAATTGGATGTTCCTTTGAAGAATAATCTCAAATTATGATGCTTCCTTTCACAAATAAATCACATTTGATGTAGCACAACTGTTGAACTTTCCAAATTCAACTTCAGTTTTTATCTTGATTTTTAGCATGGATGAAATTATAGTATGAGTGTCGTATACATGGCGACCGTCATAAATTATGTTTCAATTACATTTTTCATTAAACTGCTTGGCTTCATAATAGAAGGATTATTTTCTCAAGCCAAATTCAATGTGTGCTTTGCAAGAAATCTCTTAAGAACAAAACTAATTCCTGAAAACGAAAAACTATCATTTAAGCTTGATGTATCTTTAGCTAAGATCAGGTCAGATAAAAATCATACGAAAGCTGCTCAAGCTATCAAAGCACTTGTTTAGAATACCTAATTCTCTGAGCCTCCACAATCTGTTACCATCAAGATTCGAGAGCAAGAAAACAAAAAACAAAAAAAAAGATTCAACACCATAGGCCTCGCTGACGTCTCCCAAAAACGTGTCATCTTTGAAGCAATCTCACGAAATATGTTGAACAAAAACGAATAGGGTTTTGAAAAAAAAAACGCATTTTTTCCATGTGACATGAATCCTTCCTTCTTCTGGAGAAGCAAACTTTCAACACGCTTTGTCACTTCCGGCAAAGCAGCAGAAAAAACATTGTGTCTTCTACTAAAAGTGTTTCAGAAAAAAAACCACTCATAACGTTGATCATTCATATGCGCTTAACTGTATCCACACATGTCGGCCGAGATTGATTTCGATTTGGGAAAAGTTAACGAAAGCGCTTTGTGTTTTTGCAAAAAATCTTCCTTTATGATTCTTTTTCTAAAACTTCCAAAAATCAAGTACGATTTTTTATAATTTCAAAATTTCTTGGCTATGAATGTTATCCAAAAATACGTTCAAATGAATCAATATTGAAAATACTGAGAAAGTAGTAGTGTAAACAAATTTTTTAAGTAAAAAATTACATAAATAACAAAAAATAACAGGAATAACAAATTGTCATAAATTATGATTCAAAATGACAAAAATTTGTTGAAATCGGATACATTCACACGGCGCACCCTGTATTGAAAAAAAACAAAAAAGGCTTTGTGAATATGGAATAAAATTTAAACACAGAGAAAAAGTTTCAAACCCTCCGTAAATAAAGTTGATCTGCAAAACAACATTTAATTTTAAAATCCACAAATTTTCGGCTCCAGTAATTTCTCATTAGTCTGTTCAAAATTATGCATAAAGGTTGCCGAATCTAGACATCCAAATATAGGCTCTGCCTTCCCCTTGCTCTTGCACTCGAATAAGCAGCCACGTAATTGTCATAAAAAAAAACACGAATTAAACCAAAAACGTGGGGAAAAACTTTTCCAATATGCCATTAATTTGAAAATCCTTCATGCCCAACGCCTTGTCGGGCGACTGTCTGCCTGTGCCCCAGACGCAAAAACGTCCCACCACTCAATTGGTTTCTCCCCTAGAAGACCGAGAAAAAAAGCACTTGCAAAAGTGTCGAAATTCGAACAACTTTTAATCGTTGTCGGCCTCGCGACTCGCCGCCCACAAATTCATCTGCGTTTTTTCCCTCCCCGCGTCGAAATGTCACCCGGAAAAAAATTCCTCTCGCACAGGAAGTGGCTGCGAGGTGGGGGAAATTTCAAATTCATATGATAACAGTTTTAATTACTTTCTCTCCAGCAGCCTCCAGAGGGGAAAATGTTTTTCGTGAATAATTTTTCCAATACTTTCCGGAAGATGCCGACTCATTATTGTCACTACTCTGAGCAGTTTTAACCAGAAGGTGAAAGGCCTTTTCCGAAATATGAAAACTTTCAGCTATTTGCTTCTGGCTTCTGACGTTAAATGAAATGCCTTTGAATATTAACAAAGAATTTGAAAAGAATTCAAACTCGATCAAGTTGCTCGACCAATCTTCAAAAAGCTTCGAATAAGCTTAATTTAGAGTTACATAGAATAAAACATCTCTGAAAAGTGATCATTTCGACACTAAACTCAGTATCTAAAAGTGCTATTTTTCAGCACTAAAGCAATAAGAACTAAACAAATCGGATTATTCGTATATCCCGAAAGTATACAAGAGAGCGCGAGATTTTCTCTCAAAGAATGCAAACTGTTATAAGAAGGACAAGACACACCGAGGGAAAAAGTTTTTTTACAGAAATTTACGAAATGTTTGCACGTTTTTCGTTTTCATATAAGAGCAAACATTTCAGAAGCACATTTTCATAAATGGAATACGACACCTGAATAAACCTATAAAAATCTTCATAATAAATTTTTTTTCCAGTACAATAAACAGCTCAAAAAGTCCTTTGATTTGGGATAAAACCTACAAATTTGTTGCTATGGTTTACCAAAATCACGCGGCGTTTCAATGACAAGAAAACACCAGTTTTTGAAACTCAATTTATCGCTTAGAAAATGTTATGTTATCAAAAAATGTTAAAAATTCTAGAAGAACACATAAAAATTGATTCAACTTGCTTTATAAGAGAGCACTGAAAGAAAAAGTCAAAGTAAAATACAATTTAAATTCATCGAAAATTTTCACCTGTTTTCATTTTTTCCTAATAACAAAACATCGAACATTCTTTTAACATCTCTAATTGAGCATTGTTTGGTAATGTTTTGGTTCAGGCATGATTCACTCGATGTTCAAAGTATTCAATAAGTTCTCAGTCTAAACCAGTGGTTTTCAAACTTTTTCCACTCACCGCCCCCTTTTTCAAAATTTTTGAGCTCAACGCCCCCTGGGCAAATTTTAAGAAAATCCTAAAATAATGATAATCTGGATCGTTGAAAAATCATTAGCTTTTGGCTTTATGTTGTTGTAAGACTTAACTCAAAATTCATTCAAATCTATATGAGCCCCTCAGAGGCAAAGTGGTAGGAAGTATACGTAAGTGTAAAAAATGGTCGATTTTAATGTTATAATGTCAAACAATTCCTTATATTTCAAACTTTATTCCATAATTTTTCTGAATTTTAGAATTTTCTTTACATACTATTTC
Source organism: Uranotaenia lowii (assembly GCF_029784155.1). Lineage (NCBI taxonomy): Eukaryota > Metazoa > Arthropoda > Insecta > Diptera > Culicidae > Uranotaenia > Uranotaenia lowii. The sequence continues at coordinate 356,768,668 of NC_073693.1, read as the reverse complement.
GTCTGAACGAAAAATGCAAATTTTCGAAAAATATGAAAAATAACCAAACATAAAAACTTTATTAGTTTGTTTTGATTGTTTTGATATAAAATCATTTACAACAAAATTTTATAATCACTATTAATTCGCATTATTGAATACAAACTTACAAATTAATTACTGTCCAGCCGATGAAATAACGTAAAAATAGTATTTTTCTTGATATCTGAATTTAAGTCTTGTTCAAGTTATGCATTTAAATTAGATTTTATTAACTGAATTCCGGAACTGTTAGTGATAACCGAATAAATTAAAAGTTTTTGAGATTCGCCACAATCGAAATAAAGAGTAACAAGTTAAAATTAAAATTATCTCACCTAAGAAAATTCTTTCAAACTTTCTTTCCAAAGAGCTATTACTGAATCACATATGACACCCTTTTGCACAGATTTTTTCGAAGGTTTTTTTCTACCAGTTTTTTTTGAGACAATAGATTTTAAAAATTATCAAACCTCGCCATCTCAAATTAATCTTATTTAGTATAACCCAAAATTACCATGCAAAACAAGATCAACATGTAGAGTGTATACAAAATCTGTGACAATATTAAAAAATCTTTTAGACACATTTTTAGAAAAAAAAAAAATGACATGCTAACAAAAATTGGCAGACAGCTCTGTGAAATTATCGATATTTTAGTCTTAAACTAGACCTAATTCTCTGAAACGTAATTTCATTGTTTTGCATTGGATTTAATCGTTTTCAAATCTACGTTGCATAGTGATTTGTGAAAATATGAATTACGACCGCACCGCCCCCTGAGCCCTTCCAACGCCCCCCAAATTTTAAAATTGAGCTCACCGCCCCCCTGGAAGCTCTCAACGCCCCCAAGGGGGCGGTAGGGACCACTTTGAAAACCACTGGTCTAAACAATTCAATTGACAGATTTCAACAAATTCACAAACGCGACAAAAATAACAAAATTGTCAAAAAATATCAAATTAAAAAAAATTGAAATTAACCAATTTTACTTAATTTACGAAATTCTCAAAAATAAAAAATCGATAAAAACGACAACTTTGACTGAATTGACTTAATTGACAATCTAAAAAATTTACCATACCGTCAAAAATGACAAAATTGACAAAATGGACAAATTGACAAAAAGTTACAAAAATTACAAAACTGATAAACATCACCAAACTCACAAAATTGATAACATTGACAAAAAGACAAAATTAACAAATTGACAAAAATGACAAACATTTTTGTCATTTCTGTCATTTTTGTCATTTTTGTCATTTTTGTCATTTTTGTCATTTTTGTCATTTTTGTCATTTTTGTCATTTTTGTCATTTTTGTCATTTTTGTCATTTTTGTCATTTTTGTCATTTTTGTCATTTTTGTCATTTTTGTCATTTTTGTCATTTTTGTCATTTTTGTCATTTTTGTCATTTTTGTCATTTTTGTCATTTTTGTCATTTTTGTCATTTTTGTCATTTTTGTCATTTTTGTCATTTTTGTCATTTTTGTCATTTTTGTCATTTTTGTCATTTTTGTCATTTTTGTCATTTTTGTCATTTTTGTCATTTTTGTCATTTTTGTCATTTTTGTCATTTTTGTCATTTTTGTCATTTTTGTCATTTTTGTCATTTTTGTCATTTTTGTCATTTTTGTCATTTTTGTCATTTTTGTCATTTTTGTCATTTTTGTCATTTTTGTCATTTTTGTCATTTTTGTCATTTTTGTCATTTTTGTCATTTTTGTCATTTCTGTCATTTTTGTCATTTTTGTCATTTTTGTCATTTTTGTCATTTTTGTCATTTTTGTCATTTTTGTCATTTTTGTCATTTTTGTCATTTTTGTCATTTTTGTCATTTTTGTCATTTTTGTCATTTTTGTCATTTTTGTCATTTTTGTCATTTTTGTCATTTTTGTCATTTTTGTCATTTTTGTCATTTTTTTCATTTTTGTCATTTTTGTCATTTTTGTCATTTTTGTCATTTTTGTCATTTTTGTCATTTTTGTCATTTTTGTCATTTTTGTCATTTTTGTCATTTTTGTCATTTTTGTCATTTTTGTCATTTTTGTCATTTTTGTCATTTTTGTCATTTTTGTCATTTTTGTCATTTTTGTCATTTTTGTCATTTTTGTCATTTTTGTCATTTTTGTCATTTTTGTCATTTTTGTCATTTTTGTCATTTTTGTCATTTTTGTCATTTTTGTCATTTTTGTCATTTTTGTCATTTTTGTCATTTTTGTCATTTTTGTCATTTTTGTCATTTTTGTCATTTTTGTCATTTTTGTCATTTTTGTCATTTTTGTCATTTTTGTCATTTTTGTCATTTTTGTCATTTTTGTCATTTTTGTCATTTTTGTCATTTTTGTCATTTTTGTCATTTTTGTCATTTTTGTCATTTTTGTCATTTTTGTCATTTTTGTCATTTTTGTCATTTTTGTCATTTTTGTCATTTTTGTCATTTTTGTCATTTTTGTCATTTTTGTCATTTTTGTCATTTTTGTCATTTTTGTCATTTTTGTCATTTTTGTCATTTTTGTCATTTCTGTCATTTTTGTCATTTTTGTTATTCTTGTCATTTTTGTCATTTTTGTCATTTTTGTCATTTTTGTTATTCTCGTCATTTTTGTCATTTTTGTTGTTTTTTGTCATTTTCTTTTATTCTGTGAGTTTTGTATTATTTTTTAAATTTTTTATAACAATTTGGTAGTTTCCATCAAATTGACTTGTCAAAATAAAATCCCTAAGAATGACACAAATGACAAAAATTACAAAAATGACAAGTCAATCTCTTTTGGCCTTTTAACACGTTCGTCGCCACGCTCTTTTTGGTAGTTTTACAAGTCGGGCCCAAAGAAATTCTCCGAGCGAGATGGAAAACAGGGAGATTCCAAGATTTGCAACGTGTGGCTTAACTGAGCGGCTAACTTGAGTAAGAAAGTGTCACGCGTTTGTCCATGGTGACGAACGTGTTATACTATTTTTGACTTTTTTCGTTTATCTTTTGACTTATTCTCGACTATGATCTGATTCCCTTTTTTTAAAGTCTTTCTAATACATTCTAACCCTTTATGATCTTTCTTTTGATTCTCAACGGTTTATGGCTCTAATATGTTAAGGTTGCCAGAATGCCCGGTTTTATCCAGGATTGACCGAAAGGTTGCCGAAAAAAATTCTGTGTTTTGACGAAAAAAAATTCTGACTTCCTGTGATTTTACCCAAAAATTCTGCGATGGATTTCTGTGATGCTTTTTCCATTATTTTCCTTCAAAAGTCATGTCAGATTGCGAAAAAAACGTCCTAAATTTAAAAATTCTGTGAAATCTGTGAATATTTTCAAAATTCTTTGTTCTGTGATGAAAATTGGCTCGAAACTCGTGAAATTATAGAATTTTCTGTGATTTCGGCAACCTTTATTGACCGGATAATTGATACAAAATTAAGAAACTGTCCGGTCTGGCCCGGTAGCCCGAAATTCTTTGAAAAATGCCCGGATTTTGCCCAGAATTATTCATTTTATTTGGCAAATCAAACAAAAATATAACAAACTGTGTTGTACAAATTTTTTTGTTCATGGCTCCAAAACAAATTTTTTTGAGCAAATTTTATAAAAATAATCATGAAGGGTTTTTTTAAACCATATATACATTTAAAAATCTGTCGATAAGTTTTGATGAAACTAATTTTTTTTTCAATTTTTTTCCTTGATTTTTGTTGAGTAGCTTCTGGGTTTTTACAAAATTTGTGGTCGTCAATTTTGAAATCAAATGCCCGGATTTTGCCAGATTTCCATTTAAGAAAGTTCGGATTTGTCCTACCCGGATACGTGCAGAAAAAAAATCGGGCAACCTTATAATATGTGTAATGACCCTACTGAATCAAAGCAACCGAAAAATCCTTGTAATTTCTCTCGACTCATTTCAAGTCTCTTTGCATAACTTTTTGTTTCGATTTTGATTGTTTTCATTTCTGTTGGGATTCTCTGCTGACTTTTTTTTGACTTTACTTGATGATTTTCGATTTTTTTAATCGTTTGGACCCAAAAAAGAGACTAATTTAGACTCTTCTAATTTTTTTCATTTCTCTTTTAACCACTGATGTGACTTTTTTTTTACTTTCTTCTAGCATTCTTCTTCTTGTTTAACTTTATTCTGACTTTTTTTAAAGATAAGTCTCATTTTTTTTAAGATAAGTTAACCACCGTTTTAATTGATTTTTCTAAATTTTATTTTCGACATATCGGTGAAATGAATATTTTTGGAGAAATGATATCAGAATTGAAAATTGATAAGATGAATAGAAAAGTGAGAAGACAATTTAATAGGTGTTGAAATGAGCGAAAGAGTATTTTTGCCGGTTTGGAGTATACATGTTCATTACATGTAAGCTTCGGACCAACCAAATTTCATTGTATAGGTTAAGGTAGTACCACCTCTATCCCGGTCCTACTTCTCCTAAATAATGAAATGTTGCGGGGTAAAGTATGGTGGTGTCCGTTGATAAGTTTTCCTCCCAAAAATGCTCTTTCGCTTTTTTCAACACCTGTAAAATTTTCTCCTAACTTTTTTGTATAATTTATCAATTTTCAACTCTGATATTCTTTCTCCAAGAATATGCATTTTCACCGATATGTCGAAATTAAATTTACAAAAATATTTTAATTTTCCACAGATTTACTGATTGCTGTCTCATGACCCTCTTTAGAAACTTTTTTGAATCTCTTGTGACTCTCTATAACTCATTTTTTTCGGTTCGTTTTTTGAATATCTTTCATTTTGAGTTTCTTTTGACGATATTTTAGCTTTTTACTAGATTTGATTCGAATTGACTGTTATAACTATTCTGGTTCTTTTATTTAAAAAAAAATCAACGTGGGTGGCTCCAGAGAGTCACAAACGCAGCGAACCGGCTTATGTCTGCCATTGACACTGACACTGGAAATAACTTTAAAACTTTTCCATCAAGCCACCAACAAAGCTAATTATTTATGGTTGTTTTTCACCCCGAAAGCATCTGCGGCCATCCCAGTCCCACCCCAAGCAGATCATTGTTCTCACTTTTAATTGGGCTCGCAAAATAATCCACCCGAGAGAGATCACGCGCCTCATCAAAGAAAGGGCCTCTGATTGGTTGCGTTCCGAAATTATTTCATCACATTCATAAACAGTTCCGCCCTAAGCCTTTTTATCGTGAGTCGAAGCCCACGGACAAATTCAAACGGAAATAATAGGAGACGAAGAAGCTTGAATAAATCACTTCAAACCCACCCGAAACGCTGCCATTCAATTTTCAATCGCATAGGAAAATAAACCAAAAATGCGAGAAAAAAGCTTCAGCATTGCTAGCATTTTGTTGTTTGTTCGTCTGTTGTTGTATTGTGATTATTATTTCTGGCACATCATATTTCCGGCCGATAAACAACAAACGCCCCACGCAGCCGCGAGGCGCGGAAATGGCGATAAGAAAAGGCAGAAAGTTTCTGCAAATTGCCGCACCCGGCCACTAAACGTTGCGGTTCTCTTTTTGTTCCGCTATTTTTTCTCTCCTCGGCTGTGTTGAGGTATTATTATTTTATTCATTTCTTTTTTTAGTGAAGCTACGTTAATTTTGTCAGAAACATCAACCGCAAAAGGAAAAAGGAACCAAGGAAAAATCCATCCAACATTACGCACTTTTGTGCCAGAAATGGTTGTCGTTTTTCTTTGTCTTCCGGATTGTTTCCTTTGGCATTGCGTCGTGGTCGTTGGCCAATCTTATTCAGCTTCTGCTTTTTTGGCGGCCGAGTGGCTTTAGGGTAATTAAAATTAATTTAAATTTTCTTCTCGTCCCTTGCAGCAGCAGCAGATGGCCAACCCCTAGCTGTTGTCCCTGATGTGGCGCCGCCGTCAGATGCCGCCGGTCAATTTTTCACAGCTCGCTCTTCAAGAGTTTGAGTTTTGAAATAACAAAAAGATTAGTTCCGAGAATCAACTCGGAAAATCTGAGAAAATGGGATCTTTAAGTCAACCGTAAATTTCGACTGAGTTATGTAAATTATTTCCCATGTCTCATTAATTTCATCTTCGAATGAGTGAGCTACTTCGAATTCCAATCTTTTCCCTTCCAATTGATTTCACAAAGATAAAAGTCATGAAAAATCCATCCTACACCTAACCCTAAAATCACACCCAAGCGGAACATATTATTCCACAATTCGCCCAATCGAAAAACTAATTAGCCATGATTGATTTCAAATCAGATCAAATTCTTCCGATCGAACGAGCTCCAATCAAAATTCGGTCACTCTTAAATGTTTGGTCATCAAAATAGCATCAGCAAATAGTGAAAAAAAAAAACGGAAAGTGAGAAATAATCGTCAAACCAAAACCCAAAATTCCAACCAAAAATAGTGGGATAGGAATGCGGCAAAGTGGGAAAAACGAATGCCGATTGCAACAAAAGCACGCCCGGAATTCGAAATGATGATTTGCTGGCTGCTGAGGAATGGAACCGTCGTTTTTCACCCATTTTGAAGCAATTGGAAAGAATGTTGTTGTTTTTTTTTTTCCTTTTTTATCACCCACCATCGTCATCATCAACATTTTTGCCGTTGTTCATCCTTCTTTCCAAACAACAACCCGGGAAAAATGTCAATAAATTTCAATCACTTCCCAAAACGACTGGGGAAAAACATCGGAAAATTGCTCGAACAGGGTGTTAAAAAAAGGAAAAAGCTCCCTGAATATGCAATCGGATATTTTATTCATGTTTTCGAGTGGAAGATGAGGAAATGAAAGTGCACTTTTCTCTTTAAAGAAAGTTATTTTTCCTTTTGGTGATTTTGTTTGTTGAATAAAGTTTTGGAAATTGTCATTCATTCTTTGAAATTATGCAATTATCTAAAAAGAGTATTTCAACTAGTTCAAACGTCAGAAGAAACAAAAAATTAAAAAAAAACTCTGCCAAAATTATCTGGCTACATTAAATTTGTAAGCCTAGTTGAATTTTACAGGTATCTTTAAGATTTTTTTTACGGTCGCCATAAAAAAATTGAAAATTTTGTTTCACTGTGTTCTAGTATTGTAGTTATTTATTGAAATCTCGTCTTTTTTTCCTCATCCTTCGTTCATCTATTGGTGCATAACTTGGACCAACATTGCTTATTTCATCATCCAAAACTATCAACCTAGTTTGACTTATGTTTGGCCTGGTCGGATCAGATTGTAATCGTGATAAACCTGTTCCTCTATCATCGAAAATGCCGGTCTTGTTTTGAATCCCAAATTTTTCTACCAAAATATGCAGCACTAAAACAAAAAAGGAAGGCTTCAGACATCAAAACGAAGGCCGCTGTCATCATCATCTAGCCAGTGTATCTGCATTGAGACAATCTAGAAGAAATTTCCCGAAAAAAACTTTACGTAAACCAACAAAAACCGTACATGACAAAACTTTATACCGAAAAACGCAATTTTTTCCCAATTGACATAGGCTTTTCAATCCATCCAGGGATCAACTTCCGACACGTTTCGCCACTTCCGGAAGAACGAGAAAAAAAAGTTTCTTTTCTTTCTTAGGCAGCGCAACATCCAACGATCAGCATTCATATGCTGATGTGTATCCTAGCTATACCCATTTTTATAAATTTAATTCGTATATTTTAGTAAGTTTAACAATTCGGATGTTTTGAATTTAGAATTCAAAACCAATTTTTCAGTTTTTCAGATGGAATAACCAAATTTGGAAAAAAAAAGATTATTTTTACATTTTTTTATTCGAATCCTTGCAAGTGCAAGCCACCTAAAAATTTTTTGATTTAGACATTTTTTATCATATATACATCTAAAACTACTTGGTAAATTTATGAAAAAAAACCGTATTATATGTTGTATAGAATTAAAAAATTTCACGGGAAATGATGATTACAAAATAGAAAACAGAAATTAAACACATCAATTTGAGATATCATTTCGACACCAATCAAGTTAAGGAATTCGTTAAAAAAAAGGACAAACACTTTCCTTTTTAAAAATTACAATTGTTTCAAGCAATCCTGTAAAAATTTATTGTCATAATCAAAGTGAAAACTTTGAGTCTAGGAACAAGAAGAAGACAGTCAGTATATTTGAATTAAACTCATGAAGGTGGTAATTATTTTTATTTGTAATTTATTTGTCAGATTACCTGGTTTCAGCTGGACTTGCCCGGATATTTGATACAAAATAAAGGAAAAGTCTGGTCTGGTACAGTTGCGAAAATTGCGTAAATGTAGCCAAAATTTATTCATTTGAAAAAACACTCAAATTTTGTCAAAATTGTCATAACTGTCAAAATTGTCAAAATTGTCAAAATTGTCAAAATTGTCAAAATTGTCAATATTGTCAAAATTGTCAAAATTGTCAAAATTGTCAAAATTGTCAAAATTGTCAAAATTGTCAAAATTGTCAAAATTGTCAAAATTGTCAAAATTGTCAAAATTGTCAAAATTGTCAAAATTGTCAAAATTGTCAAAATTGTCAAAATTGTCAAAATTGTCAAAACTGTCAAAATTGTCAAAATTGTCAAATTTGTCAAAATTGTCAAAATTGTCAAAATTGTCAAAATTGTCAAAATTGTCAAAATTGTCAAAATTGTCAAAATTGTCAAAATTGTCAAAATTGTCAAAATTGTCAAAATTGTCAAAATTGTCAAAATTGTCAAAATTGTCAAAATTGTCAAAATTGTCAAAATTGTCAAAATTGTCAAAATTGTCAAAATCGTCAAAATTGTCAAAATTGTCAAAATTGTCAAAATTGTCAAAATTGTCAAAATTGTCAAAATTGTCAAAATTTTCGAAATTGTCAAAATTGTCAAAATTGTCAAAATTGTCAAAATTGTCAAAATTGTCAAAATTGTCAAAATTGTCAAAATTGTCAAAATTGTCAAAATTGTCAAAATTGTCAAAATTGTCAAAATTGTCAAAATTGTCAAAATTGTCAAAATTGTCAAAATTGTCAAAATTGTCAAAATTGTCAAAACTGTCAAAATTGTCAAAATTGTCAGAATTGTCAAAATTGTCAAAATTGTCAAAACTGTCAAAACTGTCAAAATTGTCAAAATTGTCAAAATTGTCAGAATTGTCAGAATTGTCAAAATTGTCAAAATTGTCAAAATTGTCAAAATTGTCAAAATTGTCAAAATTGTCAAAATTGTCAAAATTGTCAAAATTGTCAAAATTGTCAAAATTGTCAAAATTGTCAAAATTGTCAAAATTGTCAAAATTGTCAAAATTGTCAAAATTGTCAAAATTGTCAAAATTGTCAAAATTGTCAAAATTGTCAAAATTGTCAAAATTGTCAAAATTGTCAAAATTGTCAAAATTGTCAAAATTGTCAAAATTGTCAAAATTGTCAAAATAGTCAAAATTGTCAAAATTGCCAAAATTGTCAAAATTGTCAAAATTGTCAAAATTGTCAAAATTGTCAAAATTGTCAAAATTGTCAAAATTGTCAAAATTGTCAAAATTGTCAAAATTGTCAAAATTGTCAAAATTGTCAAAATTGTCAAAATTGTCAAAATTGTCAAAATTGTCAAAATTGTCAAAATTGTCAAAATTGTCAAAATTGTCAAAATTGTCAAAATTGTCAAAATTGTCAAAATTGTCAAAATTGTCAAAATTGTCAAAATTGTCAAAATTGTCAAAATTGTCAAAATTGTCAAAATTGTCAAAATTGTCAAAATTGTCAAAATTGTCAAAATTGTCAAAATTGTCAAAATTGTCAAAATTGTCAAAATTGTCAAAATTGTCAAAATTGTCAAAATTGTCAAAATTGTCAAAATCGTCAAAATTGTCAAAATTGTCAAAATTGTCAAAATTGTCAAAATTGTCAAAATTGTCAAAATTGTCAAAATTGTCAAAATTGTCAAAATTTTCGAAATTGTCAAAATTGTCAAAATTGTCAAAATTGTCAAAATTGTCAAAATTGTCAAAATTGTCAAAATTGTCAAAATTGTCAAAATTGTCAAAATTGTCAAAATTGTCAAAATTGTCAAAATTGTCAAAATTGTCAAAATTGTCAAAATTGTCAAAATTGTCAAAATTGTCAAAATTGTCAAAATTGTCAAAATTGTCAAAATTGTCAAAATTGTCATAACTGTCAAAATTGTCAAAATTGTCAGAATTGTCAAAATTGTCAAAATTGTCAAAATTGTCAAAACTGTCAAAATTGTCAAAATTGTCAAAATTGTCAAAATTGTCAGAATTGTCAAAATTGTCAAAATTGTCAAAATTGTCAAAATTGTCAAAATTGTCAAAATTGTTGTCAAAATTGTCAAAATTGTCAAAATTGTCAAAATTGTCAAAATTCTCAAAATTGTCAAAATTGTCAAAATTGTCAAAATTGTCAAAATTGTCAAAATTGTCAAAATTGTCAAAATTGTCAAAATTGTCAAAATTGTCAAAATTGTCAAAATTGTCAAAATTGTCAAAATTGTCAAAATTGTCAAAATTGTCAAAATTGTCAAAATTGTCAAAATTGTCAAAATTGTCAAAATTGTCAAAATTGTCAAAATTGTCAAAATTGTCAAAATTGTCAAAATTGTCAAAATTGTCAAAATTTTCTCAAAATTGTCAAAATTGTCAAAATTGTCAAAATTGTCATTTTTGTCATTTTTGTCATTTTTGTCATTTTTGTCATTTTTGTCATTTTTGTCATTTTTGTCATTTTTGTCATTTTTGTCATTTTTGTCATTTTGTCATTTTTTTTCATTTTTGTCATTTTTGTCATTTTTGTCATTTTTGTCATTTTTGTCATTTTTGTCATTTTTGTCATTTTTGTCATTTTTGTCATTTTTGTCATTTTTGTCATTTTTGTCATTTTTGTCATTTTTGTCATTTTTGTCATTTTTGTCATTTTTGTCATTTTTGTCATTTTTGTCATTTTTGTCATTTTTGTCATTTTTGTCATTTTTGTCATTTTTGTCATTTTAGTCATTTTTGTCATTTTTGTCATTTTTGTCATTTTTGTCATTTTTGTCATTTTTGTCATTTTTGTCATTTTTGTCATTTTGTCATTTTTGTCATTTTTGTCATTTTTGTCATTTTTGTCATTTTTGTCATTTTTGTCATTTTTGTCATTTTTGACATTTTTGTCATTTTTGTCATTTTTGTCATTTTTGTCATTTTTGTCATTTTTGTCATTTTTGTCATTTTTGTCATTTTTGTCATTTTGTCATTTTTGTCATTTTTGTCATTTTTGTCATTTTTGTCATTTTTGTCATTTTTGTCATTTTTGTCATTTTGTCATTTTTGTCATTTTTGTCATTTTTGTCATTTTTGTCATTTTTGTCATTTTTGTCATTTTTGTCATTTTTGTCATTTTTGTCATTTTTGTCATTTTTGTCATTTTTGTCATTTTTGTCATTTTTGTCATTTTTGTCATTTTTGTCATTTTTGTCATTTTTGTCATTTTTGTCATTTTTGTCATTTTTGTCATTTTTGTCATTTTTGTCATTTTTGTCATTTTTGTCATTTTTGTCATTTTGTCATTTTTGTCATTTTTGTCATTTTTGTCATTTTTGTCATTTTTGTCATTTTTGTCATTTTTGTCATTTTTGTCATTTTTGTCATTTTTGTCATTTTTGTCATTTTTGTCATTTTTGTCATTTTTGTCATTTTTGTCATTTTTGTCATTTTTGTCATTTTTGTCATTTTTGTCATTTTTGTCATTTTTGTCATTTTTTGTCATTTTTGTCATTTTTGTCATTTTTGTCATTTTTGTCATTTTTGTCATTTTTGTCATTTTTGTCATTTTTGTCATTTTTGTCATTTTTGTCATTTTTGTCATTTTGTCATTTTGTCATTTTTGTCATTTTTGTCCTTTTTGTCATTTTTGTCATTTTTGTCATTTTTGTCATTTTTGTCATTTTTGTCATTTTTGTCATTTTTGTCATTTTTGTCATTTTTGTCATTTTTGTCATTTTTGTCATTTTTGTCATTTTTGTCATTTTTGTCATTTTTGTCATTTTTGTCATTTTTGTCATTTTTGTCATTTTTGTCATTTTTGTCATTTTTGTCATTTTTGTCATTTTTGTTATTTTTGTCATTTTTGTCATTTTTGTCATTTTTGTCATTTTTGTCATTTTTGTCATTTTTGTCATTTTTGTCATTTTTGTCATTTCTGTCATTTTTGTCATTTTTGTCATTTTTGTCATTTTTGTCATTTTTGTCATTTTGTCATTTTTGTCATTTTTGTCATTTTGTCATTTTTGTCATTTTTGTCATTTTTGTCATTTTTGTCATTTTTGTCATTTTTTGTCATTTTTGTCATTTTTTGTCATTTTTGTCATTTTTGTCATTTTTGTCATTTTTGTCATTTTGTCATTTTTGTCATTTTTGTCATTTTTGTCATTTTTGTCATTTTTGTCATTTTTGTCATTTTTGTCATTTTTGTCATTTTTGTCATTTTTGTCATTTTTGTCATTTTTGTCATTTTTGTCATTTTTGTCATTTTTGTCATTTTTGTCATTTTTGTCATTTTTGTCATTTTTGTCATTTTTGTCATTTTTGTCATTTTTGTCATTTTTGTCATTTTTGTCATTTTTGTCATTTTTGTCATTTTTGTCATTTTTGTCATTTTTGTCATTTTTGTCATTTTTGTCATTTTTGTCATTTTTGTAATTTTGTAATTTTTGTAATTTTTGTAATTTTTGTAATTTTTGTCATTTTTGTCATTTTTGTCATTTTTGTCATTTTTGTCATTTTTGTCATTTTTGTCATTTTTGTCATTTTTGTCATTTTTGTCATTTTTGTCATTTTTGTCATTTTTGTCATTTTTGTCATTTTTGTCATTTTTGTCATTTTTGTCATTTTTGTCATTTTTGTCATTTTTGTCATTTTTGTCATTTTTGTCATTTTTGTCATTTTTGTCATTTTTGTCATTTTTGTCATTTTTGTCATTTTTGTCATTTTTGTCATTTTTGTCATTTTTGTCATTTTTGTCATTTTTGTCATTTTTGTCATTTTTGTCATTTTTGTCATTTTTGTCATTTTTGTCATTTTTGTCATTTTTGTCATTTTTGTCATTTTTGTCATTTTTGTCATTTTTGTCATTTTTGTCATTTTTGTCATTTTTGTTTTTTTTGTCTTTTTTGTCTTTTTGTCATTTTTGTCATTTTTGTTTTTTGTCATTTTTGCCTTTTTTTGTCATTTTTGTACCTTATTTTAGTATTTTTTCTTATAAGTCGGTGTAAGGTTCTCTAGAAATTAAATTTTTATTCCATTTTTATTGTTTTTTAATTATGTTAAAATTATTCAATTGACTTCAATGACTGGACCTCTTATAAAGTTTATTTTTTGGATGCTTTTTGAACATTCGACAAAAATTTTTTATCCGATTTTATTTTTGAAAACGCTTGATCTCGACGTTCCAAACATTTTTTTAAGTCACTTAGAATAAAAAATAACAATTCGATTCCCTCCATTTATTTTTGTTTACCCTTCAGAGTTAATTTTAAGGGTTAAATTTCGCAACCAGGAGCGCTTCAAGGCACCTAAAACAAATCCTTTTGAGCTGCTTTTTTGTACAGCTCAGTTTCTTTGAACTGAACACTTGCCAAAATTCCATATTGTTTTTACCATTATAATTTTCGCGTGGAACCTACGCAAAACTCAAAGAAAATTGAAATTTCCGATACTTTTTTCCAGTGCGTCAAAACGCTTTGAAATGTTACTCAATCTTAAACCTTAACGTGACAAAAATTTGTATGGTTCTTATTCGTTGTCAGAATTCATCATGATTTTATCTTGAAAATGTTCCATAGAAAGTTCCATATACATTACAAAGTCTTCGAGGGTATTATTATAACTTTCTGGATGAGCTTTGCGTTAATATTGATTGTATCATGGCTGGGGGTTGGGAAATAAAGTTACTAAAAAAATTATAAAAATAAATGATTATGAAATATACTAAGATGTGTTAAAAAAAAGTGTAAAATATTAAACGTTACATAAAGTATGTGCGGCATGGAATATGGAACGTGACGTATAGAAAGAGATGAGTGCCTGGAAATCGAATTTGTAATGTGGATTTGTTGATATGAGTCACATTTGCGTCCATTGGAAGCTCCTTCAAATTCCGTCATGCTTATGAACGTTTGAAGTGCTGATTTATTTAATGTCAAAGGAAAGCTTGAAATCGGCAAACCGACGTTCGACGACATTTCACTTGCAGGCAATCTGTTTGCTCGACGGAGAAACGGAAACGCAGGACGCGGACGAATGTTGTCTGTCACTCGCATTTCCTCCGGGGCAAAGTGGCGATGATACTCCGGATGGTCGTCGTTTTTGATTCCCGGAGTCGCCATCTTTCTTCACTTCGTTACAGCATCAGCCACATCAGCAAAGTGGTATTACAGTCATATGTCGAGGTTTGTGCCCGTTTGAAGTAGTTTATCTTATCGGCAATAATAAATTTCATCGACGCTCATCCGTCGGCACTCAGAAAACACAGGACAAACAGCAGGATGCCAAACCGAAACAGAACACTTATCGCATTTGAAGCGAGCGAGGAGGGCAAATCGGAAAGCGAGGACCAGCTAGCCACCCACAAGTCAGCATTAGCATCACCTATCCATCTCTCACCGGATCGACCGGAAGTTGGAAGATGGAAGATGGGAGGGTTGCAGCCCTCCAGGCGCAAGAGGTGGAGCTGACAAAACACATGTCATAACTCACACAAGCCGAGAGACGAAATCCGGCTAGAGATGGAAGCTGACTGGCACGCCGAGATAAATGTATTTTCAGCGACAGATCAGAAGCAACCGGAGGCTACAAAACCCGAAATTCGTGCGTGATCTGCTCGATTTTCTGTGTGTGAGGCTTCTCTTTTTTTGATCATCGAAAGCTGCCATCGTTCGTTCTGCTGCGTGTGTTTTGCCACACGCCTCCGGGCGATGATTCTCGAATACTAATCATCTTTTGTCGTTTTCGTTCTATCTGTTTTTGTTGTTGTTGCTGCTACACATTTTCTGGTGGCCAACCGGATGAGAAAGGTACCGGGGAAATATTCGGTGAATTTCTGATTAAGTGAAATACGACCCCCACTCCTTCCCTTGCATCCAAACTTCTTGCCTTTGAAAAAGCACGTGGGAGCGCCAAAATAATGCTAAAAACAGATTTGGAAAGTTTGGAGCAGCAGCAGGAAAATTGATTGCGAATGAATTCGTAACTAACTTAGCAAGTGGGAAATTGCTTCAACTTTTCTGGGCCGATCCGAAACGGTAACTGGATTTTGGCAGCCCGCCGTCGTATCTGATTTGGGCAAAGTGCGAAAACTCCGTTACTGATACTGAATAAATTGTTTCCTAAAACATAATCACTCGAAATGGGTGTGTGTGTGTGGTGGAAGTTTGAATTGTAGATCGCATTTTTCAATTGCTCGACTTGGGGCGGTAAAGAGAACATTCACGCTGTAGAATTTTTTTGTAATGAAATTAGCCTGGGATGTTCTACAAAAACAAAAGAAACAATCAAAAGTTTGAGAGTGATCATTTAGCTTGCCAAAATCCATGCTAAAAGAAAAAAAAACTAGGTTGAATCCCAACAGACTAGGGTATTCTAAAATATGGCGCTTTTAAGATCGGCAGGTAGGCAAATACATAGTCAAAATAAAGTCAACAGAGTAGAGAGAGAATCATAAAAGA
>NC_073693.1:356715552-356752510 GCF_029784155.1 Uranotaenia lowii | reverse complement strand
TTGGTTTTGCATTTAAAACTTAAACTAGATTAGTTTTCCATTTTGGAAACTCATAATTTCAGAATATTTAAAAAAAATATTTAAAATAAAGCAATTTTTCAGATTTGGATTTGTAATTTTTATTTTAAATTCTTATGCTTTCAAAACTTAAAAGTTCTATAATGGTGGTCTAGAATTGAAATATTAGAGTTTCAACATTCGGAATTCCCATTTAGATTCACTAGTTGAATTATGAATAAAAACTTGAAGGAAGAATTCGTATGGAAAATTAAAGATTCAAAATTTTTAAAAAATCTGGTAAACCCTACATTTTATGATTATTTTCAATCTAATCATTTTCAACAGTTGGAAATGAATACATCAAGAAAAAAAAATTAAAATAAAATACGATTTTTTTACTTTTTCCATACGTTAATTGTTGCAAATTTTTTACCTAATGAAACGAAGGGTTAAGGATTCTGTCATAAAATGCCTTCCATGGTTCATAATCATTCGAATTTTTTTTTTTATTTAGATTCCAAAATCGATTTTAAATAAGGATTTCAGAATTTTTAATTCTGATTCAAAATGAAGAATTCAAATTCGGAATTCAAATTCAAAATTGCGCAAAACAAAACACAATGCAGGTGAAAACCACTATTTTCAAATAAGATCTAAACTCATTTTCAAGATTGCGTTATTTGAAAAATTTAAATTTTAATTTAATTTTTTTTCACAGGATTTTAATAACGAAATAAATTATACATGATAATTTATTGTTGATTGAATAACTTGTACTTAATCTTCAGGCAAAGGAGGATTCAGCTAGAAATATATTTTATTGGTTTGTTGTTAAAAATTATTATTGTTTAAGATACTTAAAAAAAGATTTAAACTAAAATCTGAATGTTGAGTTGATATTAAATCTGATTTGAACCCCAAACAAGTTTTTCTTTCGTCAAACAAGTTTGCCTTCAAGATCCCTTATTTATTTTTCAAAGCTCAAAACAAACTGAACACTTTTGGGACTTATTTTCGAAAGTAATGATTTTATAAGTTTAATTTTTAATATAAAAGAACCAAAATCCAAATACTGAAATACTGTCAGAATCATTGTCTTACTATTTTTATGTATAATGTATGTATTTTCAAGCAAAAATGTTCTTGTGTTTGGTTTTAATCGCCGCACATTTCTATGGTTATCTGTGATTGATATTTTTCAGTGATTTATTTAAGAAGAAATTTATACTGCTTTTTTTACGTTTCGGCCTACTGAATTTGAGCCATCTTTATAAAAAAACATTACTTAAAATAGATAAAAATTAATAATTTTTCCAATATTTTCAAAAAACTTTGAACAAAAATTCTTATGCACATTATCTCGAAACACTGAACTTTACTTTTGAATTCTCTTAAATAGAAAAGCTGAGAGGGACGCCCTAATTCAAGAGAACGATCCAACCGAAAATCCTACCGACGACGAACCAATCTGAAGCACAACGAGACGACGGCTGATGAGAAGCCTCTTCTTGATGTCGATTTCAAGTATCAAGAGACGGCCGTTAGAGAAACAGTCGGCATAATAAGCAATTTTTTTTTATTTCTATAGGTTTTAAAAATAGTTTTATCTGATAATGGCCGAAGTTCAGCAGGCCGAAACGTTAAAACCTACAGTTTTAATTTCGTGTGACATAAATTATCGATAAAAGAAAAACAGAAAATTGTTATAGAAAAAAATTGTCACCAAAACACACCCCCTCCCCAAACCCTCCCTCAAGAGAAAGTTCTTCATAGGGCCCAGAAGAAAGTCAAAAAGTGAGGAGAATCAAATGAGTAAAAAAACTCAAAAAAAAAATTAAAGAGGACCAAAACTGTGTCGAAAAATGAGGAAAAAAAGAGAGTAAATGAAAAGAGTCAAATTTGTTCAGAACTTGAGGTAAAAAACATTTATATTAAATTAAAATTCAATGTTTCAGAGCTAATAGTCCCCACTCAGAGATAAAAATAGAAATTGACCAATCATCGTCGTTTGTCGATTTGTTGCCTTTTTTTGCTTGTTGATTTGTCAAGAAAAAAAATCAAGGTTTTCAAAACAACCAGAAAAGCTAGGAGACAAATGACAGTGAGAGTCGAAGGTGCCAAAAGAGAGATAAAATCGAAAAATTAGTCAACTGCATCGAAGTTGATCAACAAATAAGTTGAAAACACAATCTACAATGCTTCACATATTGGTCAGAATATATTTGGAAAAAAAAGGAAACAATAAATCCAAACCAAGTGATTGAACTTTAAAGGAACGAAAGGGGCGAAAATAGATGAAAAATGGGTAAATTCTAAAAAACTGTCAGATCTGAATCATGTATAAGAGAAAAAAAATTAGTCAAAAAAGAGTCAGAAACCCGTTTAAAAGATATAAGGTACACCGGGGTAAGTGTGGACGGTTTTTCGTATAGTTCAACTTTAAAAAATCATTAAAAAATCAGCAAATTTCATAAGATTACATTCAATGTGATGCTAAACATGTTGTTTACAAACGCTGAAGAGATGAGCTCGATAGAAGCAAAGCGAGAAAAGTTATCACGTAAATTGTAATGGACTGCTGGTGTCTTCACTTACCCTGCTTTATGGGGTAAGTGTGGACGGTAGATTTTCCCTTTGATTTCTCAGGAAATTTTCAAAAAAAAATGTGTTTTCTTGGTTGAATACGTTATTTTATTGATCGAACCGTCCTAATTTTTGAAAAAAAGTTCGTGATACTTTTAGTAAGGCATCTTTCAATAATTATTGTGTGTAATTTATGGTGCAACACACGAGATCCGATTTTATCAAAAACACAAAACAAACAAGTACTTTACTGAACTTTTCATTATCCGAATGCTAAATATAGCTAAATAATACAATTCATGAAGAATGAAGGACAGAAAGTTGAAAAAATGTGAAAACATCAAGTCTTTTTGAAGCCGTCCACACTTACCCCAGGCAGGGGTTGGAGACAAAATTTTAGTTTTTTGTAAATTAACTCTTTTTTCTTCGTTTTTAACCGCCGTTTCTTTTCCTAACTGGTTGTTTGGAATGTAAGGATTGTTTCAATGTAGAGTTTTTCATCGAGAGCCAGCTAGTTTACGAGAAATTTGCAATTGAAAAAGATGCACATTAACTCGACATCGTAGTTGAAAATAGAAAATTCCAAAAAAGTCGCTGTAAACATACGTTATTGTCTGAATCGTATCTGTTTCACAATTATTGGATAGATTACAAGTAAATTGAACATTCTGCATTAAAAGTTTGAGAAAAAAGTGCACAGAATTGTTTTAGACCAATTTAGACCATTTAGGCTTAACAGACTGGATAAACGTGGACAGCTTAAGATTAACATTGAACACCCAGTAAGGGAATCGAGCACATTCCACCAGCAGACTAGCCCATGCCGTACAGTTTTAAAAGAGTAAAAATTTACTCAAAAACAAGTGCAAAAAAGGCATAAAATAGTAAAAAATCATAAAAAAATATGTCAAAATTGAGACAAAAGTGAGTTATATGCAAGCTAAAAACTGACCCATTAGTGCCAAAAATGTCGGAAGAATCAAATGAGTCAAATATTGGAATAGAATGATTCAAAAATTATAAATTTGTTATCAATCAATCCAAGTGAAAATGAGTCAAGAACCAAAAGATTAGAAAAGTGTGGCGCGCCATAAACTTTTATCTGGCAACATGGTTTTGACGGTCGCCAAATAAAAAAATTGAAACTCTGTTATCCTTTTTCTAACATTGCTTAGGATAATCGAATTCAGTGCGAGGTTCTTGAAATTCAACAAAACCACTTCAAAACTACACATTAAATGGTAAAATTTTTCACACCCGCCAATGAGTTTCTTTCACCAAAAAAGGTACAGTCACAGGACAACAAATTCAAACTACATAATTCCCACAACACCACCAGCAACTGTCGACAGGTGCAAGAAGGATGCCACTATAATAAACCTTCCCAAGGTGTTCCGCTGTAGCTTATAGTGAAGTTCATGGGAAAAAGCCGGACCGGAAAATGCTAATATCTCAATAACTTTTCCATTCGGCTTCCATAATGAGGAAATTATTCAGACACAAACTTTCTCCGGGCCGGAGCAGTTTTTGCTCTCCACCAACTAACAAACCAACCATCCAAACGAACCGAGAGTTGGTTGATTCGAGTCTTAGGGTTTTTTTATTCCTCTGATCCTGCTTCTGTCTTTGGTTTCAACTTTGGTGCGAAAAATGTTGGCCTTCGTCTTTGGGGAAAAGTCTCTTCAGAGGACTCTTCATCTTCTTTCTAGAGTAAAGTCAAGAGGACAACCGTGGAAAGATTCTGGCCAAAAATTCAACCCTGAATGGCTTCATCTAGGACCGACTTACTTGGCCGACTCTTTACTGACGAACGAACGAAAGGTGAGTGATGGAGATTAATTTTTATGAACGGAACACTTCCGTTAAAGTGTAGACTTTTGTTCCTTCCGCAAATCTTGGTAAAAGGATTTACCAGCTCTGAGAAGTTTGTTCTTCTTTTAAGTCTTTATTTAGAGGTTAAAATTAAGATGCTAAAATGGCGTGGGAATTTCCAAGGCATCTTGAAAAGAAACTACTCTCTGGAGTCACTAGTGCATAACAAAAGCCAGTTTTTGATGGAAACGACTCTCTGGAGCCACTTTTTGAAAACAGAATTTGGAAACGAATTTAATCCGAATTATTAATATAAAACTACAAGCTTTAAGCCGTTAAATTTCCCATTGGATTGTTTGCTGTTCAAAAATCCAAAAAAAGTCGGTCGAAAAATCTCAAAATGGGTTGTCTTTTCATGTCACGCTCTGAGCGATACATGTACCTACTCTTACAAAAGTTGCCGGTCCTCGCAACCGCCGGAAAAAAATACCTCAACCGAAGGAACTTGAACGGAAAACAGAATCCAACAGAAGAAAACGACATTGATGAGCTTACACGTGACATGACGTGAAGTTGAGGTTCATACATGCTTACGTGAATCGAAAAAAAAAACATATCAAGGGGTTGAGACCAGTTTGAACGATGTTTCTTGAACATTTTTTACTCCTGTTCGTGTTTGTAAAGATTATCGTTGTTCTTGGTTCTGATTTTTTTTCTATCCCAACCTTGTGCTTCCCACTCTGATTCTGGGAGAATCTTGTTGCCTTTAGGAACACGGAATTTGATGTCTCGATGGTATAATTTCCTGTCCAGAGGTTGACATTAAGCACCTTAAAAGCATTGGATGGTTTAATGCCATAATAAAGCTGTTCATCGACATTTACAATTGGGGTGCACCTTTTCAAAATGATTAGAATTACCGCCAAACGATTGACTTTTTCACTTTTTCTTAAGAATTCTATTCCGATTCGATTTCGATTCGATTTCGATTCCGATTCGATTTCGATTCGATTTCGATTCGATTTCGATTCGATTTCGATTCGATTTCGATTCGATTTCGATTCGATTTCGATTCGATTTCGATTCGATTTCGATTCGATTTCGATTCGATTTCGATTCGATTTCGATTCGATTTCGATTCGATTTCGATTCGATTTCGATTCGATTTCGATTCGATTTCGATTCGATTTCGATTCGATTTCGATTCGATTTCGATTCGATTTCGATTCGATTTCGATTCGATTTCGATTCGATTTCGATTCGATTTCGATTCGATTTCGATTTAAAAAATTGACAACTGATGATGTTAGAACATTTTGTGAATTTAGAGAGATTGTATAAAGAAAAATTGCAAAACGCATTTCCTTCAAAAAGTTTTTAATCAATCAATGGTTTTATCCAGGAATTTGGTAAACGTCCCAATATTTTAATTATTTGGACACCAATGGCCACATCAATATTCATCACGCCAGATCCCGTGGCTGGAAGAAAGGTGCCGAGAAAGCTTGATAAGCCGACCAACCAGAAGTTTTCCGATTCCCTTACCTTAGAACTTTTCTTCGCGGCTTGAACCGTTGCTAGAATCGACCCAACAAGGCGCCAAGTTTTTTTTTCTTCTACTCTGTGACGCTCTACTACTTGAATGATTATGCAAATAGGCAGGCATTATTCATTGAGTACCCCGTCACTTGAGGAATTTTATTTTTTAGTTTAACGAAAGGTTCAAGAGCAAGATTAGTTGTAGGCTGGGAAGGACAAAAACAAAAATGTTCTGAACTTCTTTGGGGGACTTCCAACCGGGAGAAGTTGTAACAAGAAATTTTCCAAATTCGTTGTCGTCGACTCTCACTGACGACATTGATGTGCTGATTATGGGTATTGCATATTTAATAATCCTCCTGAGAGTTTTTCATTGATGTAATCTTCGGTTCAAACAAGAGGAGACGAAAAGTTTGACAGTAGTCGAAATGACAACATTGTGTTGCGAAAGTTTCTGGTCTAACGAGAGACTTTTTGAAATTGAAAACAAGCTTTAGATAAGCCATTGACCTCATGGAATCGACGAAGTTTCGACAAACTGTGACAATAATGATAAATTTATTTTAGTTTTTTTGGGGAATCTTTTAAGCAGATTATAATCCTACTATCAGTTTAAATTAAAATTTAAATTTTATACCATTGCCTACATTCCGGCGTTAAGCTACTACCAGCGATGCAGTCATCTATCTCCAGAACAGGATGAAGCTTTCAAGTTTTGAAAGGTAAATATTTGTTCCAAAAGCAACGGAGCCACTCAAGATGATGGAATGCCGCAGCAACCGAAGTACCACAAAGCTGGTTTGTTGGCAAATCTTTTCCAAGGACTTGTCCCGACTAGTTGAATAACTAATTTTTCACAAACTTTCACTTTCTCCCAGTTCCAAACGAAACGGTTCAGTGGCAAACTCACAGAAGGAAGAACTTTAATAATTATTCATGGTCTCAAATAGAATGTAAACATCGGCCATTGTTTGCCAGACGAGAAATCCCCGAGAAAGGTGGCTTGTAGTGAGTGGAAAAAGGGAAAACTGCACATGGCAATAAAGGTCCGTTTTTTGGGACGGCTGCTAACAGCTCGGTATAATAATAAACATATCGTTGCACAACACCTCCTCGCGCACAGCACGCCAAACATCGCATTGGAGGGGTGCACTGGAATAAATGTTGCTGGTAAAACCATGAGCTGGATTGTGAGGAAAAAACTCGTTTGTTCGATTTTTGATCCTGGTAATTATAAGTAGAATTTTACTGAATTAATCAAAACATTCTCCGTTTGAAAACAGTTTGCTAGGTTTTAATCATATTTTTTCGAAAAATTATCAACAATGGTTACAGTACAATAAAATTAAAAAGTGTTAAACCGTATTTGCGTATCAACAATTTATATTCAATTTTTATCCCGAAGGATGATTCATCTCTCTAAAGAATTGATATTGATAACAAAATTGTATGTGGGAAGAGATAGAATGAACATCAAGAATCAACCAATGGAATTAAAAATATCAACCCATCAATCTTTTACTTAAGAAGAAACTGATTTCGCAATTAATAACTAATTCTCGACCTTGAACCTTAAGGTCGAGAATATAAGTTGTTCTTAGTACATTTCCTTTGGAACTCATGATCATTCCCAGATCCTTACAATGCATACATATCCCTCCAATTTTCAATGCAATCGCACCTCACTCACCAAATAATATATAGGGTTAATTGCCCTACTTTAGACCCTTTAAGCGGTGGTTTTTAAATAATCATGTTTTTCTCATAAATGGGCGGGAAATTTATATCTTTCAGGAAATTCATTTATAAGTCATGATCTTATCGGCAAGTTTCAATGAAAATTTTCAACATATGTTTCGCCACTATTGAGAGATTTTCAAAGATATGGATGATAAAAATATCCAACTTTGAACCTACTGTTCCTATTTTGGTACTAGACCGGTTCCTTTCATTGGACCTAGAACTAAAATTCCTATAAAAAGTATGATTTTTTGAAAATAAATGAACAAATTCATTGAACATGTAATTTTCAATAAATGTTTACCATAAAAAAGTATTACGGCTTTTTAACATTAAAAAAAACCTAAAATTTCTGTTATGAATATCACAAAAAAAAATTATTCCCCGACAGCTCTATCAGCAGAACAATAGCTGGAAGTTGTTTGTGTTTACTTACTTGCAGTTTATTTGCCTAAAGCTGGCAAAAAATGTTAGAAATATTCAATATTGGATCTGAATTATGCCCCAATTAAAAATTCGCACCTCTGTTGATTTTTTGGTATTGATACAAAGTATTGGTGATGTCAGGTCTAAACATGGAACATAAAAGTTGAAAGTTTCCTATATTTGGACCCGTAGCTATTTTTCCGAGTTTTCCATTTATTTTCATAAATTTTAAAAAAAAATAGGTAGAACGGTTCATATTATTCACAGTGAAGGTAGTTTTCCTTTAAACTTTGCCTTGGACAGTAAAAAATCGTGATTTTTCCTTAAACACTCTAATTTCTTAATATGCGCCCCACTAATTGAGCTACCTGATTTACCTCTGATGAGGAGGTACATTTTTAAAAACGTTGAAAATATTATCAGAAAGACTTTTTATGGCAAAAAATAGTATGGTAGGATTCAGGAAGAATAAGAGTTCATTGTGTGCATACGAATATCTTTATTCTATGCCAGCAAAATGACTTATTTACAATTTTCGGCATTTTAGGACTAAAGTAGGCTCTAGGTCCAAAGTAGGAGCACTCACCCTATTTCAATTTGAGTTGTATCCATTGTGTCCATTGTATCCAAATGTATACTCTATCAGAAGTATCTCGAAGAAGACAATTCGGACCTCAATTTCTTTGGTTTTCTGTCAGACTCATCGATTCGATCAGCTTCGCTACTAGAATGTGAATTTTCAGGATTTTCAATGTTCCCGGGTACCTTGAAATCCGACAATCCTTTTCCAGATTAACAGATAGAAAGTTTGTGTCCTGGGCAAAGTTGTAGCTTATTTTATAACAAACTAGCTGATCCCGTACGAACTTCGTTTCGTTTCAAATCATTAGTACGTCAAAATGAGTTTAGAAAATGAACTCGAAACATTCTTTCGACAATTTTGGGGAAAAAATTCAACAGTGTTTAAATTCGCTTCTATTACTATTGCTTGAAATTCAAATTAAACGGTTGATTGGCTTTTTATTAAAATTTATGTAAGAGTGTTTTCTTCTCGATCGGTTGCAAAATCTAGACATTATGGCAGAAACATGTGCTATTTGTTTATGTGCACGACTCTTTTGCTTGACCTTCACACTTAAATTGGTATCAATTAAAAAAATTATTGCACAAAACACTGAACTTTCAATGAAACCCTCTTTTTCTTTCCCATGGCCCGAAATTCGATAATTGAAACCAATTTTACGTTCCTCAAAACTCCCGTGTGCCATTTTTTCTTCTCAAATTATATGTGAATTATCGTCAGGAACTTGAAAACAGTGATCAGTGAATATAGACGCCCCTTTCGCCGACCCTTGACACGGAACATGCTACCTGGAGTCAATTGCTCATAGTTTATAACCCTCATCTGAACATTTTCATCTCAATCCGATGCATGATCACGACAATATCGCGAAAACAGTGAGCAATTAACATGGACGGCCTTTTTTTTGACCACGATTCAAAACTTGACACCTGAAATCAGTTATTTTTTCTGTTAAACTCCCATGTGTCAATTTTCATTACAATTCTATGCTCAATCAAGAAAATATCGTAAAAACAGTGAACAGATAATAACCCCTTTTGCCGACTCTTGAGTCAAGATTTGAAACCTGAAAGCAAAAGAGCGTCCCTCAAAACTCCTATGCGGAAATTTTCATCTGAATCCAATGTAGAATAACGTCAAAATCGCAAAAACATTAAAGTTGGGTATGGACGACTCCTTCAGCCGACTTCTGATCCGCAATTCGAAACTTGACAAAGTTGAAGTTAGAAGCTATACGTTGCGCTTAAGGGTATTTTTTTTTTAATTTTAGGATTATGACCATAAAAAAGGAAAAAAGGAAAAAAAACCTTACTTTTTAATCAATGAACTGTCAAAATTATTTAAGTCACACCAGATGAATTTTGAAAATTTGATTGGGAAGTTGACGAATTTTAGCACATTTTTGCATCTTTAGATGGTTAAAAATCGAAATACAAAATTTTTGACGAATTTTCGAAGGTTGTTGTGTTTTGAACTTTTTATCAATTTGCAATTTCTCAGATTTTATAAGATTTAAGTCTTAACCTTCGGTTAAACAAGAGAGATGTAATGGTTATACTTCATTCTATAGGAACTCTAACGGGTAAAAACTTTTGGGACAGATGAGGGTTAACTAATAGTCGCTCTCTCCTATAGGAAAAAATGTTTAAAAAATGTGGTTGTTTGAATAAGTAGATGGTTAGGTCGATTGGTCGTTAGGTCGACTAAACGGTAGGCCAAATGGTGGTAAGGCCGAATAGTCGTTGGGCCAAATGGAATTGGTCACTAGGCCGCATAGGTTGTCAGGAACCTTCGGCCAAATAACCCTCAGCCACCTGTCTCATTCTACTATTCATGTGTCCCATTCGGCAAACTGGCCGAACATCCTGATGACCCATATGGCTCAACGACCTTCTGCTTGATACTGTTCGGCCTAACGGCCTTCGGTTAAATGTCCGGGACCCGCCCAGCAAACATAAAACCGCATAAGAAATGATAGCTCAAGTAAAAGACCGTAGAAAATGCTACTTGAAGTCGGTTTTGTTCGGATATGACACAAAGTCCGCCGTGTTTGCAGATTTAGAAGACGATTTCGGTCAATTTGTTCTCCCGCGGCTTCAACTCGAGTGAGCGATAAATTTGCATACTCTTAAAATTCGTTTCGACTAGACTAGTTTCAAGGATAATCCTACATTCTCCGAAAATTTACTTGAGCAGAGAATCACCCAAACGGAAACTCGTTTTCATACATATAAAGAGAATTAAAAGTACACACTAAGATTGAAAATTTTCCCTTCGGGATAATGACTCTCCGAACAACAGGGAAATAGCTGAATTTATTCGTAGTTCGTGTGAAAACCCTCCCGAATCCCGGAAAGCTTAGTTTCTCCTTAAATCCGGAACATAGTTCCTACGAATACACAGGCACTCTAACAATCGTCCTGTATCGCGGGAAATTTTCTGCTGTCAAAAGTTTTCTGTCGCGTGTTTCATTGTTTATCCTTTTCTATCTTACGCGTAATCTTCCAAATGATTTTTCCTTTTAAAGTAAATTAATAGTCGTTCGGTTAAAATAGCAGTAGTTGCTGAAAGCCTGACGGGTAGGAACCAACAGTTTGAGGAATTGACCTTCGCATCATTCTAAACCGATACCGATGAATCCGCTGCTGACTGCTGGAAATGCCGA
Source organism: Uranotaenia lowii (assembly GCF_029784155.1). NCBI lineage: Eukaryota > Metazoa > Arthropoda > Insecta > Diptera > Culicidae > Uranotaenia > Uranotaenia lowii. The sequence continues at coordinate 356,741,162 of NC_073693.1, read as the reverse complement.
TAATACCGGTGAGGCCGCCGCTGAGTGCTGGAGATCTTAACAAAATTAGGCCACCGGAGGACCTGACGAGTAAATGAAATCTGCTGAGATCAGCAGCAAATTATGGTGCTGGAGCAAGTTAGTATTTAACTCAATTTTAAATTGATTGAAAGCTGAGATTTGCATGTTCTTTGTTTTCAGGTCAATCCAACCAAAATTAATCAACCTCTAGGAAACGCAGCAGAAGAATTTTGTGCATTGTTTGTTAGATAGCTAGGTTTTATTAATTGTGAATAAATTAAAAAAAATATTTAAAAAAAAGATCTTGTTATGTTTGGTGTAGAAATATCTGAATTCCATTTGAATATCGGATAGAAGCCATTCCGAACCTACAGGAATACTTCGGAACTCCCTGAAAATTACAGGAGGAAACTATTCAGAACTTACAGGTTCATTTGACAGTAGTTTTCCTGAGCTGTTTTTCTGTCCTGAAATCGTCCTGTAATTTCAGCTGTTGAAAATACAGGACTAAATCGTCCCGACCACAGGAGAAAAGATTAAGTGTGTATAATCGAAATCCTGAGTGATAAGTAGCCATAAAAGAACAAAGTTTCAATTTCTCCTGCAATTTCTGCAGGATGAATGAATAGTGGAAAGCTGGATGAATGTGAAGGAATATTCGGATCGTCGAAACGCGCATTCTAGGATCACCCCCAAAATGCTTGGACCATGTACCGAGGATCGAGCTCCCACGGTTGGCATTTAAAGGACACTTCGAAAAGTGAATTAGAAACCTAACCAAGGATGCAGACTAGTACGAATTCCTCGGAAAGTGTTCTGAACGCTTCGAGCCTACCCGAAATGCCACGGTGGCCTTCGAGAATTTCGGACTGCCATTTGAATTAAAAGCATGGTAAAAGCCAGAAGAACGATTCTATAAGCAATGAATCGCTTTCGAAGGCAACTTTTATAATTTCCTGCGACACCGTCGCTCCAGGGAACCAATCGCTTGAAACATTCTTGGGTCGATCGACGCAGTAGACACGATGCTATCCGCGACAAAGCAAATAGCAGGACAATCAAGCGATTTGGATGAAGTCGCTAACGGCCTTTTTATTTGTCTAGTCAAATAGAGGCTAGATGAGAAAACTTTGATGGAATTGGAAGAGAAGTTGGACCTGCAGAGACTATATTCGTGGCTATATTCGAAGAAAATGAAGCAACAAACAATTGCCAAAAGCAAAGGTAAATCCATCGGCATCATTCACTCATACAGGAATCGATCTTTGCGGACCATTTGAAGTCCTTCTAAATTACTGTTCAAAATCAAAGACGTCTGCTTACGCTTGCATTTTCATCTGCTTCTCTACAAAGGCAGTACAAATCAAGATTCACTTCGGTTAGAGGAGTACCCAACACTTCACTATTTATTCGGACAATGGTCGCAACTTCGTAGGAGCCAGCAAAGAGCTCTCCGAGTTGCGAAAAGCTTACAACAGCCAAAACATTAAAAAAAAAATTCTTAGAGCACATCGCAGAGCAAGAAATTAAGTTCTCATTCATCCCGTCTAGGAGTCCAAATTTTGGAGAACTCGGGGAATCGAACATTTAAACTGTCAAACGACTGTTTAGTGGCGTCGTAAGCGGAGTACACTTAAACCTTTTAGAACTGCAGACCTTGTTCCACCAAAACTCTGCAATAACCGTGGCATTAAGTGTCCGAAAGTCAATTTGCTTGTAAGCAGCGTTGACAGATTGAAAACCACTCAAGTCCGTAGATTTGAAGAAAATCGAAAAATGTAGGGGAGAGTGGGGATACTTGATCCCCTTTTCTTATTTTCACCATATCTTTTTGGAAAAATTTAGCAACTCGCCGTCTTTAACATTTTCTGACAGCTTGTAACTTCAAGTTTCTATGCTCTAGAAATTAGAACGATACTTGAACCCGTTGATGAACTAGAAGCATTTTCGTGGGAGTAAAGAAATTGCGATTTTTCTGAAGTTAGGGGAGACTTGATCCCCTATTGAAGGAGACCTGATCTTTTATTCAGGAAGCCCTAATCCTTGTATAAAAATCAAACTAAACCCTAAGATAGAATGTTAATTGACTATTTTGGTCATGTTTGTTCTCATTTCACTATTTATAGCAGACATAAGAAGAAAATTCTATAACTTTGTCTCAACGCTAAAAACATTGCATACTTAAAGGCGCTATTTTTTATAATTAAGCGAAAATTAATTATTTTTGCTCTTTTCTTCAGACAATTGTTTGATAATTTTTTTTTTTTGGATAAATATTAGTAATTTCGTAATCAGCAATCATAACGATCAATTCAGAAGAAGAATATGTCGTTTGGAAGGGGGATCAATTGTACCCAAATCTAGGGGATCAATTGTACCCATAATCAACATTTTAGAAAACTTTTTCTGAAAAAAGTTGAGAGTTTTCCATTGCTTTGAAAATATGGCATTATGAAGTTCATTTTACGCTCGAACGATTGATACATTGGAACAAATATTTTTTTCATAATTTTCCCATGTAAGGAACATTTTAAAGTGATGAAAAAAGATCTTCAAGTAACATTTTGTGAAATTTTTCAAACAAAGTTGAATTACTCAAACAATTATTTTGTTAAATTTTTTTAAACTACAAGTATTGTTATTTTGCTCATTTTGGCACATTTTTCTAGAACATTTGATCTTTGTAAGACATTCCAGTTTCGAGATATAGCTAAGGAATCAAGTATCCCCAGGGATCAAGTATCCTCATTCTCCCCTACTGATGTCGGCAAAATAAAACCTGTAGACCTTTTTTTGTCGTCAGGTATAATTCCCATTTATCCGCAGAATCCCTTGATTTTTTTCGATAATCCGTAGAAAATCCGTAGGAAATGCTGAAAACCCGTAGATTTCGAGCATCAGTCCGTAGCTCCGTAGAAATGCTTAAAATCCGTAGATCTGGCAAGGCGTGTAAGTGATGATAAGCAATCGCTAGCACAACTGACCTTTCAAGCGTCTAGCTAGGAATCAGGAATGGGCCGTCCACAATCACTACATTCAAGCGAAACCAGAAAAAGATTTTATGGGGTTTTCATCAAAAAAATAGGATAAGAATCAAACTCACTGCAACATCTCATCTCGGCTTGCCAGTTTGAAATCTTACCCAGTGCACCATCTGAGTCGGTTATCAAACAAAAATTTATTTCTGCCACTGACGATTGCTATTGCCGACCGCAATACACGCACAGCTCATCGTGGCTGGTGTTTTTTTCCGTCGGTTGGAAACAATTTTTTTTTTTCTAATGCCTGTTTGCATAAACACACAGCGTTCGCTTCATCATTCGGAAATATCTCTGCTGGCTGATTGTTTCCATCCTGCTGTGTTTTGTGATAGGATATGTTTTATTTTGTTTCTTTCAGACATATGCAATGCGATTGTGCTGGGAGGACAATGCCAGTTATTAAAAAGCTTGTTAATGCCAGTGCAGCATAGTATTTTTGTCGATATTTCCCCCTCCATGGGAGTTCATATTTGGAGTAGCGTCTGATTTGCGGGTGTACAAATTGAAACATCTCACTTTCGGTAACTCAAAGCTATTTAATTTTTCGAATTTCGTCCAGTGTTTTCTGAGATATAGAATGCTGGATTTCGGTATTGCTCGGCTAAAATTTACTCACGTTATTAAATGTGTTAACAACGATAAAAATTAGGAAAAAAAAAACTATAGTTGGGCTGCAGCTTATGTATGAAGAAATGAATGTAGATCACAAACCTATCGTTTGTCAACAATAATTTCAGGCTGATTTTTTGTCTAAACATTTACCTATTCCTCAAATTTAAAGTGAACTACCTGGTCAAATGATTGTTTTTTGAAAATATATGTTCTTACGAGTACATTTTGGAGCTATTCTTATCCAATTGTTCAAATCCAATTGCAATTTCTGTTCAGAAATTTTCCACTAAGGGCATTCTTCCCGAAACTATCAAGTGGAAATCTTTGTTGCGTTTGGTTCAGTGTAGTTTTAGGACAGCGTCGACGACGACACGCTGCCACCAACTACAGAATTCACTTTTTGCTGATCGGTGGTACCAAAATTTGCCTTCGTTCCCTAGTTCAGCTCAGGGACTCCACCGACGACGATGGCGCCGCGTTGAAGATATCCCTACAAAGCACTGCACTGGGTAAAACCGGAATAGAGAAAGTTTTTCACACCAACAAGCCATAGCTGCCAGATCCCTTCCACCTAGTACCGAGTACTTTTTGGCTTATATTTTTTTTAATAGTGCTCTAAAACTGAAATTGGTCGTACCTTTTTGGTGGAGTTAAAGCCAAGAACGGTAAGGGTTCATATTTCATGGTTCCTCTCTTTTTCCGTTTTCTATCTCTCCCTGGTGGAAACAAGAATAATAACAACGACGCCAGGCAACACTTTTTGGGGGTGAGATAAAGCGAGTTTAGCTGCTAGGAAAAACAAAAAAAAATGGTTTCACCAACCGACAACGGACGTCCGGACTCAACTCAACAGCAGCAAGAGCAAGTTCTGGACCAGGGATCAACCCGTTTTGGGATGCTGCTGCTGATGTTGATGATGGAAAGGTTGACTGAGAAATTAGCAATTAGCTTTTCGGGTGCAAGACGAACCGATTAAAGAGAGAGCAAAAAGGCAACTTCAAAAGTTGCCTTATCGGGGTTCAGGGTTTGAACTTGACGGAAGTTTTTCATGGAGAACATTTTTGTTCAATCCATTATGTATCTGATTGAAACATTAAATTTCGAAACAATGAAATGGTGAATCGTATAACATAACAAAAAAAATGGATAGTTCAACTTGTCCGAGCAGTGCAAAATATTTCAAAATTCCCCAAAGTGACAAAAATGACAAAAATGACAAAAATGTCAAAAATGACAAAAATGACAAAAATGACAAAAATGAAAAAAATGACAAAAATGACAAAAATGACAAAAATGACAAAAATGACAAAATGACAAAAATGACAAAAATGACAAAAATGACAAAAATGACAAAAATGACAAAAATGACAAAAATGACAAAAATGACAAAAATGAAAAAATGACAAAAATGACAAAAATGACAAAAATGACAAAAATGACAAAAATGACAAAAATGACAAAAATGACAAAAGAGACAAAAATGACAAAAATGACAAAAATGACAAATATTACAAAAATAACAGAATTGAGAAAATTGACAAAATTGACAAAATTGACAAGATTGAAAAAAACTGACAAAATTGACAAGATTGAACAAAATTGGACAAAATTGACAAAATTGAAAAAATAGACAAAATTGACAAAATTGACAAAATTGACAAAATTGAAAAAATTGACTAAAAATGACAAAATTGACAAAATTGACGGAATTGACAAAATTGGAAAAATGACAAAATTGCCAAAATTGACAAAATGAAAAAATTGACCAAAATTGACAAAATTGACAAAACTGACAAAATTGACAAAATTGACAAAATTGACAAAATTGACAAAATTGACAAAATTGACAAAATTGACAAAATTGACAATATTGACAAAATTGACAAAATTGACAAAATTGACAAAATTGACAAAATTGACAAAATTGACAAAAATTGACAAAAATGACAAAAATGACAAAAATGACAAAAATGACAAAAATGACAAAAATGACAAAAATGGACAAAAATGACAAAAAAGACAAAAATGACAAAAATGACAAAAATGACAAAAATGACAAAAATGACAAAAATGACAAAAATGACAAAAATGACAAAAATGACAAAAATGACAAAAATGACAAAAATGACAAAAATGACAAAAATGACAAAAATGACAAAAATGACAAAAAATGACAAAAATGACAAAAATGACAAAAATGACAAAAATGACAAAAATGACAAAAATGACAAAAATGACAAAAATGACAAAAATGACAAAAATGACAAAAATGACGACAAAAATGACAAAAATGACAAAAATGACAAAAAATGACAAAAATGACAAAAATGACAAAAAATGACAAAAATGACAAAAATGACAAAAATGACAAAAATGACAAAAAATGACAAAAATGACAAAAATGACAAAAATGACAAAAATGACAAAAATGACAAAAATGACAAAATGACAAAAATGACAAAAATGACAAAAATGACAAAAATGACAAAAATGACAAAAATGACAAAAATGACAAAAATGACAAAAATGACAAACAAATGACAAAAATGACCAAAATGGCAAAAATGACAAAAATGACAAAAACCGGCAAATATGGCAAAAATGACAAAAATGACAAAAATGACAGAAATGACAGAAATGACAGAAATGACAAAAATGACAAAAACGGCAAAAATGACAAAAATGACAAAAATGACAAAAATGACAAAAATGACAAAAATGACAAAAATGACAAAAATGACAAAAATGACAAAAATGACAAAAATGCCAAAAATGCCAAAAATGACAAAAATGATAAAAATTAAAATAATGACAAAAATGACAGAAATGAAAAAAATGACAATAATGACAAAAATGACAAAAATGACAAAATTGACAAAAATGACAAAAATGACAAAAATGACAAAAATGACAAAAATGACAAAAATGACAAAAATGACAAAAATGACAAAAATGACAAAAATGACAAAAATGACAAAAATGACAAAAATGACAAAAATGACAAAAATGACAAAAATGACAAAAATGACAAAAATGACAAAAATGACAAAAATGACAAAAATGACAAAAATGACAAAAATGACAAAAATGACAAAAATGACAAAAATGACAAAAATGACAAAAATGACAAAAATGACAAAAATGATAACAATGACAAAAATTTCAAAATATGGCAAAAATGACAATAATTACAAAAAAAACAAAAATTACAAGAATTTAAAAAAAAATTAAATATGACAAAACTTACCATAAAAGACCAAAACGAATTGTCATAATCCTCGAAATACTTGAAATGGTCAAATACCTTAAATTGGTTAAGTTTTAATCTGTCAAATCTGTCAATATTATGTTAATAGTGTATCAAAAACATGTGAAATAGCAACGAATGTTGTGAAAATTAAAACAAACAATCATTAATAATTGTGTTAAAATTTGGGAAATTTTTCTGTAAAAATCAGATCAAAACACGATCAGAATAGCTTCAAAAATATGTCAATGTTATTTTCAACATTATTCAAGAATTTTTTAAAATTATATCAAAAATGTTTTTAAGTTAGTCTGACAATGTGTCGAAATCGATTTTCAATGGTGTCAAAAAAAAATCCAAATTGTTTTAAAATGGTGTGTGAAATTCCATTAAAATAGCTATAACATTTGTTCAAAATTTTGTCAAACTTGTTTCGCCATTTTTCAAAGTTTTTCACAGCTTTATTTTTAGATTTTTCTAAAAAAAAACTAATGAAAATTTGATTAGTATTCAATGAACGTTTAATTTAATTTTAACACAAACCTCTGTTGTTTCAAACTGCCGTCTTTTTCTCAACTCTAAAGAACATGTTCTGAAAAGATTGTCTCTCCCATGTGTTGTTCTCCCCCCTTGTGTTTTACCGAATGTGGCCACAAGTGTTAATTAAAGTTAACAACTACTCACAAATCAACGTGTACTCTGTACCCATATACAAGAAAACTGGGGGCGGAAAATTCTGCCCGAATACATTCTGGAGAGCGCAAAAATGTTCCGGAAAATTCACTTGCACAATAGCACATTTCACAGGACATATCTACACACAAAACGTACACAAACCAAAACCATACAGAGCAGTAGGAGTAAAAACATCCGCAAATCTTGCTAATTGAGAGTGCTTCCGGCATTGTTGTGCAATTACTTGTTTCCGGAGTAGGTTTTTAGTTTTTGTTGTTTTTTCTCTCGTCGATGTTACGTGTTTGCGGTTCTTGAGATTGTGAAAAAGTTCCGGAATCTTCTGATAGATCACTTCAGATTCAGTTTAAAGTTAATTTTAGCTCTGAAAACTAGGTTGGAAAGTGTAAATAATATTTTTCCTTCGTCCCACTCAAATCGAATTAAATCAACTTCTGCCAGCACCTGGCTGTGTTAATTTAGTTTTTCCCAAGATTATTATTTTATCTGAGCTTTTTTCACAACTTGGGGTCAGTTATCTCTTCAATATTGTAACAAGGGTTGGAGGAAGGCGGTCAACAAAACACGACATTCGCAGTTGCTCGCAGTAGTAGCAAATTTAATCAAAATCATCCCTGCAGCGAGAGAGCTCGCGCGTTAACCGCATCCCTAGAACATCTAGGGATGGTCATAGATAGATAGAACCAGCAGCTGCAAGAGCCAAAGCCAAAGCCAAAACAGAACCAAACTGAACCGAAATGCACCAGTCAGAGTGGTGCAACACCCAATAACAAGCAGAAACTTTTCCACAGGGTGCGGGTACTAGGTGAGTCTCATGTCAGTTTCGGTGCAGCTAAGCTTTTTTGACATTTAGGATGTCAGTGGGTGTTGGAAAATTGGGGACAGAGGAGAAAAACCTCATACGGTGCAGATAATGTCACTTCGGGGAAAAATGAAACGCGAGCGCCCTCTGCTAGCCAATGTGTGTGTAGGGCCAACTTGTGTAATAAACTTGTAGCAAACTTGTAATAAAACGTTATCATTGTTCTTTTCTGGTTTTTTTGTGGATCCATTTGAAGTACACTGTGCAATGTGCATTTTCTACAGTTTTTTTTTACGAATTCTAGGAAGGCTTAAAATCTGTTTTGACACAATTTTGAAAAAATTCCGAAACAATTTTGACACAACTTTGGCAAAATTTTCTATTTTCGATAGAATTTAGATACAATTTTGATACTATTTTGGCACAATTTTGTCGCTATTTTGACAGATTTTTGACAGTTTTGACAATTTTGACAATTTGACAATTTTGTCAATTTTGACAATTTTGACAATTTTGGCAATTTTGATAATTTTGACAATTTTGACAACTTTGACAATTTGACAATTTTGACAATTTTGACAATTTTGACAATTTTGACAATTTTGACAATTTTGAAAATTTTGACAATTTTGACAATTTTGACTATTTTGACAATTTTGACAATTTTGACAATTTTGACAATTTTGACAATTTTGACAATTTTGACAATTTTGACAATTTTGACAGATTTTTGACAGTTTTGACAATTTTGACAATTTGACAATTTTGACAATTTTGACAATTTTGACAATTTTGACAATTTTGACAATTTTGACAATTTTGACAATTTTGACAATTTTGACAATTTTGACAATTTTGACAATTTTGACAATTTTGACAATTTTGACAATTTTGACAATTTTGACAATTTTGACAATTTTGACAATTTTGACAATTTTGACAATTTTGACAATTTTTACAATTTTTACAATTTTGACAAATTTGGAAAATTTTGACAATTTTGACAATTTTGACGATTTTGACAATTTTGACAATTTTGACAATTTTGACAAATTCGACAACTTTGACAATTTTGACAATTTTGACAATTTTGACCATTTTGACAATTTTGACAATTTTGACAATTTTGACAATTTTGACAATTTTGACAATTTTGACAATTTTGACAATTTTGACAATTGTGACCATTTTGACAATTTTGACAATTTTGACAATTTTGACAATTTTGACAATTTTGACAATTTTGACAATTTTGACAATTTCGACAATTTTGACAATTTTGACAATTTTGACAATTTTGACAATTTTGACAATTTTGACAATTTTGACAATTTTGACAATTTTGACAATTTTGACAATTTTGACAATTTTGACAATTTTGACAATTTTGACAATTTTGACAATTTTGACAATTTTGACAATTTTGACAATTTTGACAATTTTGACAATTTTGACAATTTTGACAATTTTGACAATTTTGACAATTTTGACAATTTTGACAATTTTGACAATTTTGACAATTTTGACAATTTTGACAATTTGACAATTTTGACTATTTTGACAATTTTGACAATTTTGACAATTTTGACAATTTTGACAATTTTGACAATTTTGACAATTTTGACAATTTTGACAATTTTGACAATTTTGACAATTTTGACAATTTGACAGTTTTGACAATTTTGACAATTTTGACAATTTCGACAATTTTGACAATTTTGACAATTTTGACAATTTTGACAATTTTGACCATTTTGACAATTTTGACAATTTTGACAATTTTGACCATTTTGACAATTTTGACAATTTTGACAATTTTGACAATTTTGACAATTTTGACAATTTTGACAATTTTGACCATTTTGACCAATTTTGACAATTTTGACCATTTTGACTTTTTTCTTATTTTTTTTCAATTTTCATTTTTTTATCAATTTTGACAATTGTGGCCATTTCGCAAAAATTGTTTCTTATGACGGCAAATTTTTTTTTTATAACTATATAACTTGTGATTTTTTTTCTGATTTCACCATATTAATTTGCTTGCAATATTTTGAATTAAGATACTTTACTTGCAAAGTAGAATTTATTCTCAAATTTGCTTGGAAGAATTTTTACAGACTAGAATGTCCATACCAGGTTAATAAATAAACTTTATTCGCAAGATTTATTCAAATTCCAAACTTGAATAATTCCATTCGTGCATTTGGTAAATAAAATTGGATTTTCTTTGAAAAATATTTGGTTGGTATAATTTGCAAAAAAAAACATTAAATGTGAAGCTTCTACAAGAAAAAAAAACATTTTCAACTATTTATTTATCTTTAATTATTTATTTTCTAGATTTTTCATTTTGAACTTCAAAGAATTTATAAATAACAAATAGATGATGATTGAATTGAATTTGATAAAAAAAAATCAATTTTATTTCAATAGTGCCAGTCATGCTTGGCATCGCTCCTCAGATTTGCCCGTTCAGAGTAAGAGCGTGTAGTTTTTTCGCTGTGCTCTTCCCAAACGGAGAATCTTTAAAAAATGCTCAGTTACCTCCAGAGCGACCAAGCGTCCACCCAAGTGTGGGCAAGAGAAGCAAGCAAACTGATGAAGTGCGTTCTCGGTGCAGATATATTCGTTCGCACTCGGGCGAAAGAGAAGCTTTACAGAAAACTCGGTTTGTCTTCATCGGTTGCGTCTGGATCGATGTTTCGAAGTGCCTAAGAATTTACAATGCAGAAAATAAATCTAACGGAACTAAATTAATAACGCCAAAGGTAGTTAAGATAGAATGCTGGTGTCTTCGACAATATTGCTCTGTATAATAAAGCGCATATTTTGATATGAAATATAAAGTTTAGAGGTCCACCAATAGCAAGATATAAATCATAACTTTCTTGTTTAGCATTTTAGAGCTTAACTTTTTTCTACAAAGTTATTTATCAACTTTGCCCAAAAAACCTATCTGGTCATTCCTGAGCGAGTTCCTCTAGATTGATGTTCTCAGTGTTCGGCATTAAAGCGCTAATCGCTAATTTGTCTGCTCCGTTTTTGTTAGATAATTATCGTTTTCATTTATTTTTTCACCAAACTTTTGTACCAGCAGATATACAAACGTCACCAGTAATCAGTCAAGGAGGAATGCTGATACATGCTTTTTTCTAGTATCTGGCGTTAAATCGCTAATCGCTAATTAGTCCGCTACTTTTTTGTAGACAAATATATTTTCTTACGGGATTTTAGTTGAAAAAAAGGGATAAACAAACTCTATTAGGTGCAATTATTCAAGCAAGAATGCTGATCAATGTTATTTTCTATAAAGTGATGGATTTTTTGAGCCGTAAGTTCTCCAGAAATAAAGTTAAAAAATAAATATTAAAACAAAAATCTAGCGGACTAACTAGCGAATAGCGTTTTAATGCCGACCTCTGGATGTTCTGCACTAGGACCAATGATTAGCTACGAAAGCTTTCTTCGGTCAAAAAATATCAAAAGCATAGCGGTAAAGGAAGATAAATCCTAAATTTTACGATTTGTGAAAGTTTTGCAGTTTTATTACTAAAATTTGTCCCAGATCCCTGCGCAATTTTCACGGTTTGTTTAATAGACAAAGATTTTTGGATAATTTTAGTAAATGTTACTTTGCGAATTGCTGCTTTTGTAAATTAATGTTACCCACATACGATTTTTAAAGTACATAAACCTAAGTATACAGCAATTTGCGGATGCCCGGATATTGTGAAAAAACAACTTGGATTTTGCCCAGTTTTATCCACATTATTTGGAAAATTAAACAAGAAAATCGAATTCAGTTTAAAATTGTTTGTCGAAAATTGAATTTGTGAAAGTTTGTTTCATCAAAAATCAAACCAAAACTTTCCTTCGTATGCTTTAAACATAAATGTAACACTGCTGATGTGTTGCGACAAAAAAATGTAAGTCGTTTTTCTTCACTAGATAAATGTCTGGAATTTCCTCAGATTTGGCCGGATATTGCTCGGTTTTTGGAATGGAAAATTTCAGATTATTTACCCGGTTTTCACCATGTTTTTCAAATAATTTGCCAGGAAGTGCCCGGCCCGGCTACGTATAAAAATATTTTATACATAAACCTACATTGGACCTCTTCGACTGATGCACTGTTCCGCACTGCTCAGCGGCTTTTTTTAAAGGAAACATTCCTGCATTGAAATCTTTCTGGCTTGATACACTGAGCGACACAGCAGCGTCGCTAGAGCACAATTTTCTAGCCAGCTCCTTCTCTTTTCTTTAGAGCGAGCGACGTCCACCCGACCGTCAGAGAAACCGCAATCGGGCGCACTCGGCAAAAAGATTTGTGAACGTTGATCGGCTGAGCAGTGCACTCGGAAACCGAAATGATAAAAGTGTAATTCGTTCTCTGCTCTGTTCTGTTTGCGAGGTGTTGGACAAGCATGGTGCCAGTGATCAAAGTCAAAAATAAAATTCTTTTTTATATTCACATTCTTTCCGTTATCAGAATGAAAGATTTTTTGATTTTATAGTTTTCAATAACGTGATTATCTATTCCAAAAGAATGAATAACCATTTAAATAACCAACAATGAAAATAAGTGAACGTTTTTTAAATTTCAACCAAATTATAGTTTTAAATTTCTAGCTCTGAAGATTTTGTTGCCGTTTATAAAAATATTGGGTCCTGGAAAGGATAAAAGGTAGAAACTATGTTTTTCTTAAAAATAATCTAGGTTTATAGGCTTCCAATAAGATTTTTGCAAAACAAAAAAATTTAGAGTTGGAAAGATAAGGCAACTTTATTCAAAATATTTAAAAAAAAACTCATTAGTTTGACTATAACACTCTGTAAATTCATTTGAAAACTAAAGGAAAATGTCAATCCGATTTATTGGCCTTATCGGTAAAAGTTTTGTTGTTTTAGTAAGAGTATTTCGAGGTTATGAAATTGATAATTCGTTCCATGAGGAAAAAATGACATGTGATGAAAATGCTTCTATCTACAAATTCTACTCACCTATTTTCAATATTTATTCATTTCTCCTATCTTTCATAATCTTGAAATGTGCTTACTAAAAGAATATAACTTGCACTGATAAGGTCAATAAATTAAATTAACAAAAATAATATGAAGTTTAAAAGATTAAAAATGAATCAGTTTTGAGTTAAATCAATCATTGATAACTGATTAGCTTACAAATTTACATGAGAAAACTGATTCTGAAATAGTTAATAATACTTTACTCAATTTAGGAATAATGTTTTGATAATGATGATGATGATGCATGATCAAAAAATGTAAAATTCTACAGTTTTTTTCAAAAATTTGGGAAGACAATTACTTCTGACATAACTAAAGAAAGTTAAAAAAAAAGATTCAATTTTAAATAACACATTTGTTGAAAATCTGCAAAACGATTTGATTTTTGTTTTGGTTTAAATGTTTCAAATTCAATTATTTTAGAGAATTGGGAAAAATAATCGAATAGAAATTTTTTTAAACTTTTATCGAAGATGTAAAAATTGTTTGGGGTCTTGAAGACAGTTGATAAAAACCTTTATTTAAATTTTTTTGGTAATGTTTTGAAGTTTTGTCAGAAAACTGCAGACTTTTCTCTAATAATATTTTTTACCAAATTTTCAAAACTTTCAGGGCACCAAAAGCTCTTAAGTACTTTACATCTAAAAAAAAGTCAATTTTGTGGGCTTGTATAATTTATCAACACCCCTTTGAATGTGGAGTTGAAGAACAACAAAAAAAAATTTAAGTTGAAATTAGATTTTTGAAGAGTATTTTGTAACTGGATAACATTTGTAATGAAATAATGGATGGACTTGTTTAGATGCACTCCTTAATAAAAAAAAAACAGTAGGATTTTTGTGTTTCAAGATTTGAGTTTAAATACAAAATCGAAATTGACAATTGAAAATAAGATTGAATTCGTGAACTTTATACAGTGTCTAAGACTGAAATGTAGAGTAATTTAGAAATAATAACATACTTGGAAAAAAATCACCATGGGAGGTGGTTAAGCCCCTTAAATTAAACCCCTTAAATTAAGATTGAAAAAAATCCAAATTTAGTTCAATTGTAATTTCTGTTGTTTTGTTGAGGTTTTGTCGTAATTTTCTTAGAAATAGGACTCATTGTTAAAACACTCCCTCTTATTTCCTCTCACATTTTTTCTCTCTATTTTGTTTCAATTTTATTCCAAATTTTTACTAATTTGTCCTGAAATTTGATTTCTCTTCATGTTTCAGTTTTGATATGAATGATTATGAATTTAAAAAAAAAATTGAAAAACCGACACTTTTTCCAGATCGTTAGGTATTTTTGTGTGCTATTTTTTTCCTGAAATAGCCTTTACAAGGATATGTTTTTTTCACTTTAACCAACTCCAGTGAACTGGATCTCATGTAACCGAATCGAATTTATTTTAAATATTTTATAACATGATACTATTTTGATGACGAAAAGGAACGTTCTTAGTTGAGATTCTAGCTATGCAAAATGTTTGTTTTTTTTTCGTTAAATTGAATGATTCAGAAGCTTTGAGGAATTTTTTAATATGATAAATTTGATTCTCAAGGGCTTTCTTAAAAATAAATTTGGAAAAATAGCTGTGTGATCGTCATTCAGATTTATGACTTTCATTTAATGCCCTTGACAAAATTTAAAAAAAACTGAGACAAGCACTTAAAACGATGTACTTATATCATTTGCCACCAACCTAAATTCGATTTCCAGAAAGTTGGGTTTTTTCACCGGAAACAAAAAAAAAGTGAAGCTCAACGTTTTTTTGAAAATTTACCATCAACTATTAATCATATGCTTGCATTTAGTGATAATTTTAGTCGGCAAAATATAAGTACATTTTGTGTTTTTGTTTCTTTTCTCATCTTCATTTAGTGTATCACGAAATCTGGATTTCTAGCCATTGCAAATGGAGTGTCAAACGTATTTGGGAAAGCTTGTAAGAATACACAACATGTATTTGTACGAAATGATTGGGTGATTGTTGAAGCACCAGACGTAAATCTATGTTTAAAAAAACTCATAATAATTGGAAGTCCATTTCCAATGTTCAATGCAGGGAAAGGCGCACGGAACATGCAATGATTGAAATTTAGTAGAGATATACCTTTTTTACGAATTTTTTTTTTGTAATTATCTCGATGAAAAAGCAATGTTTGAACAGATAGACTTCAGGCTGACAAGATCAGGCCGATCACCAGACATGAAATCTTTGACCGACTGTAAGAAAAAACCATTTTCCATAAAAAACAGCATAAAATAAATATGTTTACAAATCAATGTTTTTAACCATATCAATATCAATCACCTGAACATATAAAGATGTTGGTGGCAAAGAGGTACAAGTGCAAAAACAAAAACCTCAAATAACAGTTGTAGTTTTTTTTTGTAAAAATAATGTCAAATGCTTGGTTTTCTTTTAAAAAAATCATACTCATGATAACAATTTATAAAAAATAACTAACTAGGTACTTCATATTAGTGAAGTAAGGTATTCTAATATGAAGAATTTATAAAATAAGGAGGCGATTCTGCTGTTAAATCTGAAAAATTTTAAATGATCAGCGTTGTTTTCCCGAAAGTCTAAAGAAATTATTGTAGGGTTCATTTACAGCCATTTTTTTTCACTTTTTCTTATAAATGTGGGATGCCTTAAAGTTTTTTAATGCAATTCTTAAATTTTCTTACTTATAAAACGTTTACCTGATCTGTCGTTTTTATTGTAATTGGTAAATAAGCTGAAAATCGAATTAAAACAGGAAATTGAAGGATTTTTATTTCTTTCACGAACTAGTTCGCGTTTACGATGTAGGCCCTAAATACTGTAATCTATAGATAAAAAAATCAGGCAGCTCTGAACTCTGTGAGAAGTTCACGACTGAGTATCATTTCTATGTGTACTAGACTGAGTCGATTTGGGGTCATTTTGGAATTTCTCAAACCCTGGGGTCTAAAAAGCTTCGTCTTGGTCCAAAACTCATCCATGATTTTTTGCAAAAATTTTAAGTAACGTTTACATGAGTAAATTTGAACTTTTAGGTTTGTATGGGAAAATTGAATATTTTGTACTGAAAAATCAACATAACTTTTGTTTCATCTGTGGAACCGCGCCAGCTCATGGTTTTTGTGCCAATTTATAAAATTCCTAAAGGAAATTTTCCACTGAACAACTTTGTCGAAGACCGTAACTTAGTATTCTATTAGGAAAAAAAGTTATTAGCTGTTAAACAGGGGTATGTCTTTTCGCATTGATTAACAGTAAATTCAATTGACATCACTGCTTGAGCCTCGCGAAGTGTTGCATGGAAAGTAGTCACGCAATACTTCGCTAGGCACCCTGCAGGGATGTCAATTGCATTTATTGTTTATCAGTGCTTAAAGATATACCCCTGCTAAACAGCTAATATTTTTTTTTCCTAATAAGATACGAAGTTGCGGTCTTGGACAAAGTTGCTTAGCGGAAAATTTCCTTTAGGAATTTTATAAATTGGCACAAAAACCATGAGCTGGCGCGGTTCCACAGATGAAACAAAAGTTATGTTGATTTTTCAGTACAAAATATTCAATTTTCCCATACAAACCTAAAAGTTCAAATTTACTCATGTAAACGTTACTTAAAAATTTTGCAAAAAATCATGGATGAGTTTTGGACCAAGACGAAGCTTTTCAGACCCCAGGGTTTGAGAAATTCCAAAATGACCCCAAATCGACTCAGTCTAATGTGTACTCGCACTAGAAGAAATATCTATTTAGTTTCTAACTTTGTCGAAAACAATAGGAAAAACTAAAACACGACGTGATGTACGCATAAAAAGATCAACAAATGCATTGCTCCTGTGCATTTTTCGTGTTAGGTATTTTTCGAGGAAACTTTTCCTACGCATTCCAACATGTCTGTTGAAATTTAAGAGAAAATACAAAAAAAAAATCTCGAGATTTTATAAATAATAAAATGTTGAGATAATGCTTCATGAAAAGAAACAGTGGTCCCACATTGGTGACCATATTTTGGAGTAAAATCTAGTTAATCGAAATGTGATGTTCTTTTCTCTCAAGCGTCAGCCTTTTGCTAGGTATAGTTTATTTTTTCCTTTTTTTTGCCGATAAAAAGCGTTTTTAGTATTGTAATTTTTACTCTAAAGAAATTCTAACAGGTTTATATCGAAAATTTGAAATAAGTAATACAATCATATCAGGGATTTTTTTGGAGCCCAGAATGGCTCTAATAACACAATCAACCTAACTCAAGTAGTTCGGTAGAAATCTACGGAACAAAATGACCGGAGGTATCGGAAGCACGTTTTCCGAATGATTACTTCTGCCCCATGCCATCGTAATGGCCGGTGGTCGAAAAAAGTATCGGCATTCTGTCAATCAAGCTGCGTTTGGGCTCCCGTGGGAGGGACAGAAAAAGACAGCAACAACCGGTAGGTACTTAGAAGAAGCCGGAAAAACTTCCCCGGGAAAACGAAGTCCGTGAGTCTTAAATTGGATCTGCGAGGGTCGGTCGGGTCGGTCTAAGATTTATTAACCGTAGCGAGAAAACCGAGTGGACGGAGGCTCTCTTCAGGTGGCCTTAATGGGTTCATTAACGGCCATTTTCGGGACAACTTTTCCCCTTATAGGTTTATGTTTTACGAGCCGAGTTTTGATTGTGGTCGTTGTGGTAATTTCCGGAAGCCATTAGGATGGAAAACCTGTGGGTTTCGGTTCAGTAAGGGGGGATGTTTATGGTTACGTTTTATGGACCAGGATAGAGGAAGGGGTCCACTAGCAGTTGGTGGAGGGGTTAGAAGTTGACCAATTTGCAGAAATCACCTCTCGGCACTAATCAAGTGTGGCATGGTTGTTTGTTTTTTATTTCTCCATTCTTCTGGTCGGACGTAATGGGAATTGTCCCATAAAGTGATCAGATATTCAAATTGGAATCATAATTCGGCAAGCCTGGGGCCCATCTCTCGAGAGTGGACCAAAAGAGGGAGATGGTTTGGGAAAAGAAACGAAGGGGAAAAATGGAATTCGAACCCGTTTCCGATACGCAAACAAACACTCGGTCAAATAATGGAAAATAAATAAAACACAAAACACAAATGATAGGAATGGGATGGTAAACAGGTTTCCAAATACAAGTCAGAATTTCCATTCCGAATCCAAATGCGAAAAGTAGGTAACTTTCGGGTGGCTCCAGAGAAAAAAAGGATTGTATACGAAATTTTCCCTTGGTTTTCGGCCGAAAGCAGCAAAAAAAAAAAAAACCGTAAGAAGAACTCAAGAGGTATGAATAATTTTTGGATAAACGAAATGCTGATGATGCACTCGAATCAACTCGTCCCGATGGAACTTTTCCGGGTTTTCGGCTTTCGACAGAATGAGAGAGTCCTTCAGCCAGAACAGAAATCAGGGTTGCTAGCGATTTTTCGTTTTCAAATTCCAAAGTTTTTCCCGGTTTTTCCCCGGTTTTTTCCCAGTTATAAATGATGATTTTCCTATTTAATATTCTCGTTTTTTAATATAAAACCATGGTGAATAAAAAAATAATCGTGAAGGGCCTCAAATTTCTAACAATTGTATCCCAAAACTTGTTAAACGGTTAGAAATCATGACATATACTTTGGCTACTAACACGAAATCTTTTCGTATCAATTTTTTATCATGATTTTTAAAAACGAATCTAAAGAAATTGGCCTCTATTCGTTGTTTTGCTCTACAATTTCAAAAGTTTTTCAAAAAAAATGAGGTCAATTGATCTTGAAACCATAATGTAGCACTTTTGAGCCACTGTGAAATTTTCTAGAATTTTTATAGAGTTCTAGAAAAAAATTGTATAGTTTGTATAGAAATATGTAAAAAAAATACATCAAAACAAAATATCAAATCAGCTTGTCAACTTGAATGGAGATTTGTCTTAAAAAAAAACTCAAAATAATTAGATTGCAGGAAAATTTTAAGTTATTATCTGAATGCGGTTAAACTTTTTGAGGAAATCCAAAGACATATTTGAAAAAAAAAATGTTTTTTTCTATACAAAACAATTAATAACTTTAGTAGTGCCCTAGTCATTTGAACTAAAGATTCGTGAAAATATAGAAAATCGTGTATAAGACAGGGCTGAACTCTAATCTTTTGAATGTGAGATATTATTCTGTATCAGAGTAAAGACCTTATATTCCGGCAGGAGCTTGTTTTCGATACAATTTTTACATAAGGCATATAAAAAATGTCCATTTCTTTGGACTCTTACTTATCCAGGTTCGACTGTAGTTAGTTTTGTCGATAATAGTTTAATTATTAAATTTACAACATTGGGGTGATGCTTGTAAGTATAGCACACTTGCGGAGAGCGAAAAAATTAGATATCTAATTGCCCCGCAATTTGTTAAAAAAGCAATTCAAACTTTGGTTGTTTACTAATGAACGAAAATAAGCGTTTATGAGATAAATCTATATCAAGACTGCCAAAAACTATTCTTAAATTTAGAAATAATTTTGAAATTCCGTGAAAAAATCTCAAGCATGACAATTTTCCCGGTTAGGTGCCGAAATTCCCGGTTTTTTCCCGGTTTCCCGGTGATGAGATGAAATTCCAAAGTTTTTCCCGGTATTCCCGGTTTTCCCGGTTCGCTAGCCACCCTGAGAAATGGAAAACACATTTTGCTTCAGACGAACGAAAGGTGCCGTGCTACAAACACTTACCTCAAATATATACACTAAACTAAACCCAGTGCTTGAGTAAGAGTCAGAGTCAGAGCCTGTGTTGAGAGTTCTAGGGAAGGTAGAAAACGAAATATTTGCATGCATTTGTTTAGTCTTCCATGAAAGTATTTCAAGGTACCGATGGGAGGGAGAAAGGAGTAAAAAAATGTGGCTGAGTTTTGCTCGGTGTTACCCTCAGGGGAAAATAAAACAGAAAAAGGCACCCAACAAAATTTTCAGGTTCTACGTAACCTAAAAATGGATGAAAAAACCACAGATGAATTTTAAAATAGAGATGATCCCTTTCAACTTTTTAATGATTGATACTGAATTGAAATTTTCAACGGAAATCTAAAAATGTGGTCGAGAATAAAGAAAAATTCAACTTCTGGGTGTAAGTGATACCGTCAGCTCGACATTTGGTGGAACGAAACAAAGCAAAACAGAACTTTGCAGATAAGCATGAATGGCGGGGCGCGGCAATTTGGTAATTCAGCAAATTCGACTTATTGTTGCATTACATAACAATGAAAATTAACTGAATTGAAGAAAACAGAACGTTTGAAGAGCCACAGTATATATTTTAAATCGTTTTTTATCAGTTTAAAGTTGTAATCAAATTAATTGTCCAATTGTAAAAATTGTCAAAATTGTCAAAATTGTCAAAATTGTCAAAATTGTCAAAATTGTCAAAATTGTCAAAATTGTCAAAATTGTCAAAATTGTCAAAATTGTCAAAATTGTCAAAATTGTCAAAATTGTCAAAATTGTCAAAATTGTCAAAATTGTCAAAATTGTCAAAATTGTCAAAATTGTCAAAATTGTCAAAATTGTCAAAATTGTCAAAATTGTCAAAATTGTCAAAATTGTCAAAATTGTCAAAATTGTCAAAATTGTCAAAATTGTCAAAATTGTCAAAATTGTCAAAATTGTCAAAATTGTCAAAATTGTCAAAATTGTCAAAATTGTCAAAATTGTCAAAATTGTCAAAATTGTCAAAATTGTCAAAATTGTCAAAATTGTCAAAATTGTCAAAATTGTCAAAATTGTCAAAATTGTCAAAATTGTCAAAATTGTCAAAATTGTCAAAATTGTGAAAATTGTCAAAATTGTCAAAATTGTCAAAATTGTCAAAATTGTCAAAATTGTCAAAACTGTCAAAATGGTCAAAATTGTCAAAATTGTCAAAATTGTCAAAATTGTCAAAATTGTCAAAATTGTGTAAAATTGTCAAAATTGTCAAAACTGTCAAAATTGTCAAAATTGTCCAAATTGTCCAAATTGTCAAAATTGTCAAAATTGTCAAAATTGTCAAAATTGTCAAAATTGTCAAAATTGTCAAAATTGTCAAAATTGTCAAAATTGTCAAAATTGTCAAAATTGTCAAAATTGTCAAAATTGTCAAAATTGTCAAAATTGTCAAAATTGTCAAAATTGTCAAAATTGTCAAAATTGTCAAAATTGTCAAAATTGTCAAAATTGTCAAAATTGTCAAAATTGTCAAAATTGTCAAAATTTTCAAAATTGTCAAAATTGTCAAAATTGTCAAAATTGTCAAAATTGTCAAAATTGTCAAAATTGTCAGAATTGTCCAAATTGTCAAAATTGTCAAAATTGTCAAAATTGCCAAAATTGTCAAATTTGTCAAAATTGTCAAAATTGTCAAAATTGTCAAAATTGTCAAAATTGTCAAAATTGTCAAAATTGTCAAAATTGTCAAAATTGTCAAAACTGTCGAAATTGTCAAAATTGTCAAAATTGTCAAAATTGTCAAAATTGTCAAAATTGTCAAAATTGTCAAAATTGTCAAAATTGTCAAAATTGTCAAAATTGTCAAAATTAACTGAAAATTGTATGAATATTGATTCAAAATTTACTCAAAACTGTCTCAAAATGGATTCAAAATAAAACATTGCATATTTACGAATTCAACATTGACGTCTTAAAATTGAACCAACAACATTGACTCAAAATTGAATCAACATCAAATTCACTCAACATGTTAAAAATAATTGACTCAAAATTGATTCAAAGTGAACTCTAAATAGACTCAAAATTGACACTTAAATTTTACTAAATACTGTTTTAAAATTGAATCAAAAATGACTATGAATTGACCTAAAATTGACTTTAAGATTTTTGTCAAATTTGATCCAAAATTGACTCAAAATAAATTCAAAGTTGATTCAAAACTAACTAACTAACTAACAAAACCAAAAATTGACTCGAAATTTGGCCAAAACATTGGCTCAAAGAAATCCCAAATTATTTTTCAAAGTTGCCTCGATATTGACTTAAAATAAACTTGAAATCGACTAAGACTTCTATTTAAAAATTAATTCTTAAATTGAATCAAAATTGACTAAAAATTGGTTAAAAATTGACTTAAAATTGATTCAAATTTAACTTAAAATTGACTCGAAATCAACTAAAACTTGACTCAAAATATTCCTCAAATTAACTCAAAATCAGATGAAAACTGACTGAAAATTATCTCTTATTTATCAAAATAGGTATAAAATTATCCAAAATTAACTCAAAACTGACTCAAAGCTTTTTATTTAAAATTTTCATAACATATTTTATATATATGGTATGCATTGTAGAAAAAATGTATCAAAATATTTTCAAACAAGTCATCGAATTGTTTTAACAGTGCCTCAATATTATTGGTTATGGTATTGAGATTGCATTGATAAAAAAAAAAAGAAAATCTTCTTAAAATTGTTATCAAAATATTAACAAAATAATCAAAAATAGTAATTATAGTTTCAAATGTTTAACGCTGAGGAAATAACTGTTTGTCCTTTAAGTAAACTTGACTCAAAATTGACTTCCAATCGGCTTTAAATTGACTCAAAATTGACTCAAAAATGATTCAAAATTGACTCAAAGTTGACTCTTCATTGAATCATAATTGACTTAAAATTGACTTAAAATTGACTACAAATTATCTCAAAAATGACTCAAAATTGTTAAAATTGACTCAACATTGATTCAAAGTTTTCAAAATTGACTTAAAATTGACTGAATATTGATTCAAAATAGACTCAAAACTGACTCAAAATGGAGCTATAAAATAAATGAATATAAATTCGCCAATTCAAAATTGACACATAATTGACATTAAATTAAATCGGTAAGTCAGATGAAACCAAATTGACTCAATATTGAATCCAAATGTACTTAAATTGACTTAAAATTGTTTCTAGAAAATTAACTGAAAATTGATTTAAATCGTACTAATTGACTCAAAATGAGGATAAAATGGACTTGAAATTGACTGAAAATCGACTAAAAATTGACTATTGACTCAAATTGTCTAAAAATTGACTCAAAATTGCCTCCAAATTAAATCAAGATTGACATAAAATTAACTTGAAATTGATTGAAAATTGACTTACATACGAGTCAAAATTGATTTTAAATTGGATAAATTTGACTTCAAATTGGTCCAAATTTGATCCAACATTAAATAAAGATTTTATTTAAATTAACTCATAACTTGATCAAAAGTTACTTAAAATAGATTCGAAATTGACTTTAATTTGACTCATATTTGATTTAAATTTGACTCGAAAACAACTGAAAATGGACTCAAAATTGAGTCAAAATTAACTTAAAATTGACTTTAAATTTAACATAGAATAAACTCAAATCAGAACTCAAAATTGACACAGAGTTTACTCAAAATTAATTTAAACCTTTTGACTCGAAATTTGGTCAAAATTGACTTAAAATTGACTAAATAATGACTCTTAATTGGCTCAAAATGGTCTTAAAATAAACTTAAATTTGTCGCAAAGTTTACTTGAAATTTTCTGAAAATTGACTTACACACTACTCAAAATTGATTTAAAATTAGTTAAAATTGACTTAAAATTGACTCAAGTTTGAATGCAAATGGTCTCAAAGTTGAGTAAAAATTGACTCTGAAAATGACATACAATCGGCTCATAGTAACTAAAAATGACTTAAAATTGTCTGTTAAATTTTACTTCATTGATTCAAATTTGACTCAAAATTGCATCAATTTGAAACTTACTGAAAATTGACTCAAAATTGACTTTAAATTAACCTCAATTTGACTAAATTTTTTTTTTTAAATTTTCATAACTGGTGTTATAAATGGGGATGGATTGTAGAGAAAATGTCTCAAAAAAGTTTTTAATTGGTCTTAAAGTTTGTTCAATAGTGCCTCAATATTGTTTTGTAAGTCAAAATTGTTATACAAAAAAACAGAAGATAATAAAAATCTTTCAAAAAATTTTCCGAATTGAGAACAAAATAGTCAAAAACAGTTGAAATTCTTCTTTAAAGTGTTAAACGGAAAAGCAGTTTGTCCTTCGAACAACATTTTAACTAGTAGCCTAGTAGATACTTGCCCTGGCAAGATCAATTTTCTGTTTACAATGTGACCGGAATTTATTATCGGTTGTTTTTCGCTTCTTCTCGTCAATGTTTGTATGTATCTAGCAACAATGTCCCTAGCCCTGGTCGCCGGTTGTTGTGTACAGGTTGACTGTTTCTAGTTTATTTCATTTTCGTTGCTCCAGAAGTGTTAAATGATGCTACGTGTTCGGAAGTGCTGATGAGGCTATTTCCTTTTGATGATGGAAGATGAAGGATCATATTCGGTCCAAGGGTAATTAATGCCTTAAGGCTTCTGACATTCTTGATCAGATGTCCTTCATCTTTTGTTTATTGGATTCACTAAAAATGTTTTTAGAAATACTTTGATCTTTTTTTCCAATCCAAGGAAAAGTTTCCTCAGCGTTTTTGAAATGGAGTCTAAATGAAGGAGATCACTTAAATCACAAGCAATAATATATGATAAACATCTTTCACGTTGATGTCACTCCATGTCAACTTCCAGAATAATATCATCCAAGTGACGAGACAAGCGAAGTATTCCGGGATTTTTCCTTTTCCACGCACGCTTTCCACTTTTCAAATTTGAAGCTACACACATCGGGATGCACTTTATGCAAATCACGCCCAACTTATTCCGCTAAGATGAGTAGCATCCTAGCCTAGCAGCTAAATATGATGATAAAGTGGAACCGAAAGTTTGGGTGTCACTCGTCATGGGGGAAAAGGGAAGAAAAACATGACACTATCATTGAGAAAAACTGTCATCTTTCTCTTCCGCGTGCCCCCCGGGCTTTTCGCGCGGGAGATCTCCTCATGTAGGATAGGGCAGACAGAATTATTTTGTTCATGTTCCGTGGCAAAAATCCTCTACTGGATGTTGCATTTTTACGTTGCACCCACAGCTGGCGTCGGGAGGGCGCGCCCTACAGTTGGCGTTTTGAGCTGGAATTCTGCAAGAGGAAACTGCAGGTATTTTTACTGAATTAACCCAGGAGGGTGAATGTTTCTCGGATTGTATGATGTCATATTTGAAGCTCGTGTTTCTTGATAATTGAGTGTGATTCGGAGGGAAGTTGCTAAACTAAATGCTAACGGAATTAAGAGCTACCACTGCTTTGTGCTTAAA
>NC_073693.1:356697410-356715052 GCF_029784155.1 Uranotaenia lowii | reverse complement strand
AAATGACAAAAATGACAAAAATGACAAAAATGACAAAAATGACAAAAATGACAAAAATGACAAAAATGACAAAAATGACAAAAATGACAAAAATGACAAAAATGACAAAAATGACAAAAATGACAAAAATGACAAAAATGACAAAAATGACAAAAATGACAAAAATGACAAAAATGACAAAAATGACAAAAATGACAAAAATGACAAAAATGACATAAATGACAAAAATGACAAAAATGACAAAAATGACAAAAATGACAAAAATGACAAAAATGACAAAAATGACAAAAATGACAAAAATTACAAAAATGACAAAAATGACAAAAATGACAAAAATGACAAAAATGACAAAAATGACAAAAATGACAAAAATGACAAAAATGATAAAAATGACAAAAATGACAAAAATGACAAAAATGACAAAAATGACAAAAATGACAAAAATGACAAAAATGACAAAAATGACAAAAATGACAAAAATGACAAAAATGACAAAAATGACAAAAATGACAAAAATGACAAAAATGACAAAAATGACAAAAATGACAAAAATGACAAAAATGACAAAAATGACAAAAATGACAAAAATGACAAAAATGACAAAAATGACAAAAATGACAAAAATGACAAAAATGACAAAAATGACAAAAATGACAAAAATGACAAAAATGACAAAAATGACAAAAATGACAAAAATGACAAAAATGACAAAAATGACAAAAATGACAAAAATGACAAAAATGACAAAAATGACAAAAATGAAAAAAATGACAAAAATGACAAAAATGACAAAAATGACAAAAATGACAAAAATGATAAAAATGACAAAAATTTCAAAATATTACAAAAATGACAAAAATGACAAAAATGACAAAAATGACAAAAAAGACAAAAATGATAAAAATGACAAAAATGACAAAAAAAGTCAAAATGACAAAAATTTCAAAATATGATAAAAATAACATTAATTACAAAAGTAACAAAAATGACAAGAATTAAAAAACAAAATCAAAAGTGACAAAAATTACCATAAAAGACCAAAACGAATTTTCATAATCCTCAAAATACTTGAAATGGTCAAATACCTGAAATTGATGAAGTTTTAATAACTGTCAAATCTGTCAATTTTATGTTAATAGTTTATCAAAAACATGTGAAATAGCAATGAATGTTGTGAAAATTAAAACAAACAATCATTAATAATTGTGATAAAATTTGGTTAATTTTTCTTTAAAAATCAGATCAAAACACGATCAGAATAGCTTCAAAAATATGTCAATGTTATTTTCAACATTATTTAAGAATTTTTTATTATTATATTAAAAATGTTTTTTAGTTGTTCTGATAAGGTGTCAAAATCGTTTTTCAATGGTGTCAAAATAAAATCAAAATTGTTTTAAAATGGTGTGTGAAATTCCATCAAAATAGCTATAACATTTGTTCAAAATTTTGTCAAACTTGTTTCGCCATTTTTCAAAGTTTTTCACTGCTATATTTTTAGATTTTTCTTGAAAAAAACTAATGAAAATTTGATGAAATTTTAATTAACGCTTGATTTTTTTTTTCACGCAAACCTCTGTTGTTTCAAACTGCCGTCTTTTTCTCAACTCTAAAGAACATGTTCTGAAAAGATTGTCTCTCCCATGTGTTGTTCTCCAGTGTTGTGTTTTACCGAATGTGGCCACAAGTGTTAATTAAAGTTAACAACTACTCACAAATCAACGTGTACTCTGTACCCATATGCAAGAAAACTGGGGGCGGAAAATTCTGCCCGAATACATTCTGGAGAGCGCAAAAATGTTCCAGAAAATTCACTTGCACAATAGCACATTTCACAGGACATATCTACACACAAAACGTACACAAACCAAAACCATACAGAGCAGTAGGAGTAAAAACATCCGCAAATCTTGCTAATTGAGAGTGCTTCCGGCATTGTTGTGCAATTACTTGTTTCCGGAGTAGGTTTTAAGTTTTTGTTGTTTTTTCTTTCGTCGATGTTACGTGTTTGCGGTTCTTGAGATTTTGAAAAAGTTCCGGAATCTTCTATTTGATCACTTCAGATTCAGTTTAAAGTTAATTTTAGCTCTGAAAACTAGTGTGGGAAGTGTAAATAATATTTTTTCCTCTTCCCACTCAAATCGAATTAAATCAACTTCTGCCAGCACCTGGCTGTGTTAATTTAGTTTTTTCCAAGATTATTATTTTATCTGAACTATTTTCACAACTTGGGGTTGGTTATCTCTTCAATATTGTAACAAGGGTGGGTAGAAGGCGGTCAACAAAACACGACATTCGCAGTTGCTCGCAGTAGTAGCAAATTTAATCAAAATCATCCCTGCAGCGAGAGAGCTCGCGCGTTAACCGCATCCCTAGAACATCTAGGGATGGTCATAGATAGATAGAACCCGCAGCTGCAAGAGCCAAAGCCAAAGCCAAAACAGAACCAAACTGAACCAAAATGCGCCAGTCAGAGTGGTGCAACACCCAATAACAAGCAGAAACTTTTACACAGGGTGCGGGTACTAGGTGAGTCTCATGTCAGTTTCGGTGCGGCTAAGCTTTTTTGACATTTAGGATGTCAGTGGGTGTTGGAAAATTGGGGACAGAGGAGAAAAACCTCATATGGTGCAGATAATGTCACTTCGGGGAAAAATGAAACGCGAGCGCCCTCTGCCAGCCGATGTGTGTGTGTATGGGCCAACTTGTGTAATAAACTTGTAGCAAACTTGTAATAAAACGTTATCATTGTTCTGCTCTGGTTTTTTGGGGATTCATTTGAAGTACACTGTGTAGGGTGCACTTATTGCAGTTTTTCTTTCCTTTAACTGGATGAATACTGTACGAATCTTAGGAAGGTTTTAAGTCTGTTTAGACATAATTTTGACACCGTTTTAAAACAATTTTGCCACAATTTTGGAACAATTTTTAAACATTTATCTCACAATTTCAAAACAATTTTGGCAAAATTTCGAAAAAAAAATTGACACTATTTCGACATTATTTTGAAATACTATTCAAACAATTTAGACACGATTTTAAATAAATTGTGCAAGAAGTTTAGTACGATTTTAACAATTTGACAATATTGTAAAATTTTGACAATTCTGACAATTCTGACAATTTTGCCAATTTTGAAAATTTTAAAAAATTTTGACAATTTTGACAATTTTGACAATTTTGACAATTTTGACAATTTTGACAATTTTGACAATTTTGACAATTTTGACAATTTTGACAATTTTGACAATTTTGACAATTTTGACAATTTTGACAATTTTGACAATTTTGACAATTTTGACAATTTTGACAATTTTGACAATTTTGACAATTTTGACAATTTTGACAATTTTGACAATTTTGACAATTTTGACAATTTTGACAATTTTGACAATTTTGACAATTTTGACAATTTTGACAATTTTGACAATATTGACAATTTTGACAATTTTGACAATTTTGACAATTTTGACAATTTTGACAATTTTGACAATTTTGACAATTTTGACAATTTTGACAATTTTGACAATTTTGACAATTTTGACAATTTTGACAATTTTGACAATTTTGACAATTTTGACAATTTTGACAATTTTGACAATTTTGACAATTTTGACAATTTTGACAATTTTGACAATTTTGACAATTTTGACAATTTTGACAATTTTGACCATTTTGACAATTTTGAAAATTTTGACAATTTTGACAATTTTGACAATTTTGACAATTTTGACAATTTTGACAATTTTGACAATTTTGACAATTTTGACAATTTTGACAATTTTGACAATTTTGACAATTTTGACAATTTTGACAATTTTGACAATTTTGACAATTTTGACAATTTTGACAATTTTGACAATTTTGACAATTTTGACAATTTTGACAATTTTGACAATTTTGACAATTTTGACAATTTTGACAATTTTGACAATTTTGACAATTTTGACAATTTTGACTATTTTGACAATTTTGACAATTTTGACAATTTTGACAATTTTGACAATTTTGACAATTTTGACAATTTTGACAATTTTGACAATTTTGACAATTTTGACAATTTTGACAATTTTGACAATTTTGACAATTTTGACAATTTTGACAATTTTGACAATTTTGACAATTTTGACAATTTTGACAATTTTGACAATTTTGACAATTTTGACAATTTTGACAATTTTGACAATTTTGACAATTTTGACAATTTTGACAATTTTGACAATTTTGACAATTTTGACAATTTTGACAATTTTGACAATTTTGACAATTTTGACAATTTTGACAATTTTGACAATTTTGACAATTTTGACAATTTTGACAATTTTGACAATTTTGACAATTTTGACAATTTTGACAATTTTGACAATTTTGACAATTTTGACAATTTTGACAATTTTGACAATTTTGACAATTTTGACAATTTTGACAATTTTGACAATTTTGACAATTTTGACAATTTTGACAATTTTGACAATTTTGACAATTTTGACATTTTGACAATTTTGACAATTTTGACAATTTTGACAATTTTGACAATTTTAACAATTTTAACAATTTTGACAATTTTGACAATTTTGACAATTTTGACAATTTTGACAATTTTGACAATTTTGACAATTTTGACAATTTTGACAATTTTGACAATTTTGACAATTTTGGCAATTTTGACAATTTTGACAATTTTGACAATTTTGACAATTTTGACAATTTTGACAATTTTGACAATTTTGACAATTTTGACAATTTTGACAATTTTGACAATTTTGACAATTTTGACAATTTTGACAATTTTGACAATTTTGACAATTTTGACAATTTTGACAATTTTGACAATTTTGACAATTTTGACAATTTTGACAATTTTGACAATTTTGACAATTTTGACAATTTTGACAATTTTGACAATTTTGACAATTTTGACAATTTTGACAATTTTGACAATTTTGACAGTTTCGACAATTTTGACAATTTTGACAATTTTAACAATTTTGACAATTTTGACAATTTTGACAAATTTTGACAATTTTGAAAATTTTGACAATTTTGACAATTTTGACAATTTTGACAATTTTGACAATTTTGACAATTTTGACAATTTTGACAATTTTGACAATTTTGACAATTTTGACAATTTTGACAATTTTGACAATTTTGACAATTTTGACAATTTTGACATTTTTGACAATTTTGACAATTTTAACAATTTTGACAATTTTGACAATTTTGACAATTTTGACAATTTTGACAATTTTGACAATTTTGACAATTTTGACAATTTTGACAATTTTGACAATTTTGACAATTTTGACAATTTTGACAATTTTGACAATTTTGACAATTTTGACAATTTTGACAATTTTGACAATTTTGACAATTTTCACAATTTTGACAATTTTGACAATTTTGACAATTTTGATAATTTTGACAATTTTGACAATTTTGACAATTTTGACAATTTTGACAATTTTGACAATTTTGACAATTTTGACAATTTTGACAATTCTGTCAATTTTGACAATTCTGTCAATTTTGACAATTTTGACAATTTTGACAATTTTGACAATTTTGACAATTTTGTCAATTTTGACAATTTTGACAATTTTGACAATTTTGACAATTTTGACAATTTTGACAATTTTGACAATTTTGACAATTTTGACAATTTTGACAATTTTGACAATTTTGACAATTTTGACAATTTTGTTAATTTTGGCAATTTTGACAATTTCGACATTTTTGACAATTTTGACAATTTTGAATTACCAAATTGCCACGCAGCGCCATTCATGCAAATCTGCCAGTTTTTGTTTTATTTTGCTTCGTTCCACCAAAAGTCGAGCTGACTTACACCCAGAAGTTGAATTTTCCTTAATTCTCGACCACTTTTTAAGATTTCCGATTAAAATTTCAATCCGGTATCAATGATTCAATAGTTGGTAGGGATGATCTTTATTTTTTAAATTCAACTGTGATTTTTTCAGGTTAACTTGGTTTTTTGGGAGAAAGAGCTTCAAAATTTTGTCGGGTGCCTTTTTCTGTTTTTTTTTCACCTGAGGGTAACACCGACCAAAACTCAACCACATTTTTTTACTTCTTTTTCCCTCCCATCGCTACCATGAAATACTTTCATGGAAGACTAAACAAATGCATGCAAATATTTCGTTTTCTACCTTCCCTAGAATTCTCAACTCAACACAGGCTCTGACTCTGACTCTTACTCAAGCACTGGGTTTAGTTTAGTGTATATATTTGAGGTAAGTGTTTGTAGTACGGCACCTTTCGTTCGTCTGAGGCAAAATGTGTTTTCCATTTCTGTTCTGGCTGAAGGACTCTCTCATTCTGTCGAAAGCCGAAAAACCGGAAAAGTTCCATCGGGACGAGTTGATTCGAGTGCATCATCAGCATTTCGTTTATCCAAAAATTATTCATACCTCTTGAGTTCTTCTTACGGTTTTTTTTTGCTGCTCTCGGCCGAAAACCATGGGAAAATTTCGTATACAATCCTTTTTTTTCCTTTCTTTGGAGCCACCCTAAAGTTACCTACTTTTCACATTTGGATTCGGAATGGAAATTCCGACTAGTATTTGGAAAGCTGTTTACCATCCCATTCCTATCATTTGTGTTTTGTGTTTTATTTATTTTCCATTATTTGACCGAGTGTTTGTTTGCGTATCGGAAACGGGTTCGAATTCCATTTTCCCCCTTCGTTTCTTTTCCCAAACCAACTCCATCTTTTGGTCCACTCTCGAGAGATGGGCTCCAAGCTTGCCGAATTATGATTCCAATTTGAATATCTGATCACTTTATGGCACAATTCCCATTACGTCCGACCAGAAGAATGGAGAAATAAAAAACAAACAACCATGCTACACTTGATTAGTGCCGAGAGGTGATTTCTGCAAATTGGTCAACTTCTAACCCCCCCTCCAGCAACTGCTAGTGGACCCCTTCCTATCCTGGTCCATAAAACGTGACCATAAACATCCCCCCTTACTGAACCGAAACCCACAGGTTTTCCATCCTAATGGCTTCCGGAAATTACCACAACGACCACAATCAAAA
Organism: Uranotaenia lowii; assembly: GCF_029784155.1. Taxonomy (NCBI): domain Eukaryota; kingdom Metazoa; phylum Arthropoda; class Insecta; order Diptera; family Culicidae; genus Uranotaenia; species Uranotaenia lowii. The sequence goes on along the minus strand of NC_073693.1, from coordinate 356,707,990 downwards.
CTCGGCTCGTAAAACATAAACCTATAAGGGGAAAAGTTGTCCCGAAAATGGCCGTTAATGAACCCATTAAGGCCACCTGAAGAGCGACCTCCGTCCACTCGGTTTTCTCGCTACGGTTAATAAATCTTAGACCGACCCGACCGACCCTCGCAGATCCAATTTAAGACTCACGGACTTCGTTTTCCCGGGGAAGTTTTTCGGCTTTTTCTAAGTATCTACCGGTTGTTGCTGTCTTTTTATGTTCCTCCCACGGGAGCCCAAATACACAACTTGATTGACAGAATGCCGATAATTTTTTTTTCGACCACGCATCGGCCATTACGATGGCATGGGGCAGAAGAAATCATTCGGAAAACGTGCTTCCGATACCTCCGGTCATTTTGTTTCGTGGATTTCTACCGAACTACTTGAGTTAGGTTGATTGTGTTATTAGAGCCATCCTAGGTTCCAAAAAATCGTATTAAATATTATGGGACATGGGTAGCTTTTCTTTTCATAAGCTATTTTTAATTTGTTCGCTAAAATTTCAATCTTACTTCAATAAATAAGTTTTAAGCACAGATAAGTATTATGCATGCAGAAAAAATCCAAAATATGAGCGCTAATAATCATAGCAGCTTTGTCTACTAGCGACACGTCGCATACGTCGCGACGATGAAAATAATAACGACGCAGCGCGAGTTTCCTAGGAGACTTTAAGCATGCGATTGATGGCCTAAGGAAAATATACAGTAAATAACAAACAATCTTCGAGTACTACATTGAAATCGCCTACTGGACTGAAAAATGAAAAACAAGTCTGCGAATGACAGGAATCTCGCTAGTAAAAAGCGTCGCTAGTTATACTGTCGCTATTTGGTTTGGTGCTATACACATAATATTTGAACATGTTTAATTACAAAGAAAAACTTAAACAAGCAAAAAAAATTACATAACATTTTCAAGAGAGTTGGCCTATATTTTATGAAAGCAATTCGTTGTTTTTTTTCTTCCTTTTGTTTTCTACAATATTGGAAACTAAGTAGCTTATGTTTTAAAGGTGAAGCTAGATAGGATAATCGGTCGTGAATTCCTCACAGGGCTCTCTGTTTTATATTTACGATAGATAATCATGTTAAGGTTATATCGTGAACGCTTACATGTTCGTCAAAGGAAAAATCCTCAATTTCCTGTTTGAGTAGAAATGTTAACGCCAGATCTGGCTAAAAAAAATTAGATAAAAAAATAAGACATCTCATACAACTTCAACCCCCCCTCCAGTTTATATTTTTATAAACTCTCAGGAATGAAATTCATCAAGTTCATTTTTTTTATTTTGTAAGCCAAACGTTTTAAATAACTAAGAAAGTCTAAAAAGAACTGCAAGTGGATTTAACTTTTATAGGAACATGAATGTTCCAATTCGTCATCAGGTCGTCGAGATTCGAGTTCGAGTTACTTTAGGTCCAGTTCAGTAAAGTCTAAAGCATCTCAAGGTCTATACTGAAATTTTCCAAAAAAAAAATTAAGAAAGGTTATTTCATGAATAGAATGACACACGCAAATACTTCACTATCTGGAAATTGTGACAGTTCTTCAGTTTTTAAAAAATTCATAATCTTTCATATCAGAATTTAAATATGAAGAGAAAAAAAATTTCAGAACAAATAAGTAAAAATTTGGGATGAAATTGTTGAAACCAAACAGAGAAAATATTGTGAGAGAAAATAAAAAGAAGTGTTTAAAGTTTAAAAACTAAGTCCAATTCCGAGGAAAATGAAGACAACACTCAGACAAAATTTAGGTAAAGCTGAAACGAAATTTTATTAGAATTGACTTAAATTTGGGGCAAAATTTTAATTTACGTAACATGTTATTGAACAATTGGAACAGAATCAAGATAAAGTAAACAAATCGTTCCCGGGAGACACCGAAATTCGGTATTTTATAATGTCACAGAAACCAGTTGACCAAATTCTATCCTTTGAGTATCTTTGAGTTACTGAAAGTACAGTACTCGCTCGCATATCGGCAATGTGTGAAGACAGAAGTGAGCGACCCGCTGCCCTCGAGGCACTTTTTCGCGACCCGCGAAGCTTTTCTAAAATCGAATTTGTTTTACGCTTTTTTCAACTAATGATTGGTAATTATCATCAAATACCAGAACATCCTGAACCGAAAATGATTGATATGTTGGTGACTTGTTAAAATATTATCCTGAATTATTTGTATATGCATTAATCAATCAAGAATTCAGATTGGTCACCTTTTTTTCTAGCAATTTAAACATTTATTGTGTTCTTTTACAGTCATCAGTGCAATAATATATTTATGGGAGAGTGGGGAATCATGGGCCACTTTTTTTCGTTGTTCCATAACATCCATATTATAAAAGATAAAATGAAAATAAAAAATGGTATAATTTTCTACATTTTCAAGGTATCATAAGGTATTTTTTTTTTAATTTTTAATAAGTTATTTTCTTCAAATTCTGACTGTTTGAAAAAAAGCAATATTTTTTGGATTTTGAAAAATGGTGGGGAATCGTGGGCCACCAAATCCAAATTGACCAAATAACATGCAAAGTTTATGAGTTGACCCAAAACTGTGATTTTCTAATTCATTTCGTTATTTAAAAGCAATTTCAGATGATGAAATAAAAAAGAGAGCTGTGTATGATCGCATAGATTCCAAAACCTGGCTCGCGAACGTTTAGGCAAAATTTCTTATATAGGATGGGAAAAAAATTTCATAATTCTTCATTTGGCATAAGAAAACTTTGCAGATAAGTAAAACGTATTTAAAGTTCAGAATGTGTATAAACACATAAAAATATAGGTGATTCAAGATGTGTGGCCCACGATTCCCAACAAGCTATGATTTACAAATTGGTTGCGTTTGTGTGACTTATTGATGTTTCATCAAAAATTCCTTTTCCACGTGAAATATCATGACAAAACTAAGATCATAAGCGTATGAGCATATTTTTTTAAAGAAACTTTAGGTTCCCCATCGATGAAATTAGCGGGTGTTTTTTAAATTATGTAAGTAAATTTTTCTTGCTTTTTTTAGCTTGATAAATAAAAGAAGCATATGATGCGTATTTCAGTCAACAACATATAGGAATATATGTTTACGCAAAGCGACGACGATGACAGTTGGTTTGAGATTTTTATCTCATCACACATCTGAGATATTAAAAGTGGCCCACGTTTCCCCATGGCCCACGATACCCCACTCTCCCCTACAAAAAAAGTTCCAGTTCCATTATCCAAAACTTATAATAACATGTCTGCAAAACCAAATTAGTCATCAAAATACTAGAATTAGTAAAAGCATTTATAAGTTTTGTTAAAAAAAGGGTTTCACTACTAGGGTACTACTTACTACTACACTTACTTCTGTCAAAGATAAAGTATGATGAATGTGCTCAGTAGATAATTTTATTATTTTATCAAAATTTGCAAATTCGCTCTGAAATACTCCCAAAAATGAAACCATAAATTCTTCTAAACGAATATGACTCACCCAATTTCAATACGCGATGTTGGTGATCGATTTAAGATTTTTTATCTTCATGATTCAGCATCAAAGTCACCGAAAAAATAATTCTGAGCTCTTGGCAAAAATAATGTTTGTAGTTCTATTGTTATACTTAAAAAATCTTTAACAGGTTTTGTGATACTATTTCAATACATTCCATCGAAAGGGCTTGTGATATAGCTCAGTTGGCAAGTCTGTTGTCTCCTGAGCCGATGACCGCGAGTTCGAGCCCAAGAGTAAACATCGAACACAGTAGTACCGGATATGTTTTTCAATAACGATCCGCCAACTGCAACGTTGATAAAGTCGCGAATGCCATAAAGCTGGTAAAACGACTATAATCGAAACAATAAAAAAAAAATTCATCGAAAAATCATACCAAATATCGACAAATTGAGTCATTTTACTAGGAAAATAACAATTCACATTACAAACATATGAAATTTTCAATAAAAAGCGTTGAAACTCCTATCCCGAGAGCAACTGAGTTAAGTTGGGAAATTTAAATTTTTTTTTAAATATTTTCAAGCATAAAGAATGAAATTGAAACAAAAATTCTCAGAAATAAATTAATAAAAAATCTGTAAATTTAAAGATTTGTCTGTGATTTTGGTAACTTTTACGGAAAATAAGCAGAAAAATCGATTTTTTTTCAAAACTTTTCAATAACGAACGAGGCGTCGACTTTAAAAAAATTGACAAAATTGTCGAAATTGTCAAAATTGTCAAAATTGTCAAAATTGTCAAAATTGTCAAAATTGTCAAAATTGTCAAAATTGTCAAAATTGTCAAAATTGTCAAAATTGTCAAAATTGTCAAAATTGTCAAAATTGTCAAAATTGTCAAAATTGTCAAAATTGTCAAAATTGTCAAAATTGTCAAAATTGTCAAAATTGTCAAAATTGTCAAAATTGTCAAAATTGTCAAAATTGTTAAAATTGTCAAAATTGTCAAAATTGTCAAAATTGTCAAAATTGTCAAAATTGTCAAAATTGTCAAAATTGTCAAAATTTTAAAAATTGGAAAAAGGTCAAAAATGTCAAAAATGTCAAAATTGTCAAAATTGTCGAAATTGTTAATATTGACTCGAAATGGATTAAATTTTGACTCAAAATAGACTCAAAATTTTCTAAAATGTGACTCAAAATTGACTAAGTATTGATTCATAATTGGTTGAAAATTGATTCAAAATTGACTTAAAATTGAATCAAAATTTACTCAAAATTGACTTAAAATTGAACCAAAATTTGACTCAAAATTGACTCAAAATTGATTCAGATTTGACTCAAAATCGACTCAAAATTGATTTGAAATTGATTCAAAATTGACACAAAACTGTTTTAAAATCGACTCAAAATTGTCATTATTGTAAAAATTGTCAAAATTTTCAAAATTATCAAAATTTTCAAAATTGATCCAAATTTGATTCAAAATCAATTCAAAATTGATTCAAAATTGACTTAAATTGAACCAAAATTGACACAAAATTGTCTCATTATTTACTCAAATCGACTCAAATTTGACTCAAATTGAATCAAAATTGACTCAAAATTAACTCAAAATTGACTTAAATTTGACTTATAAGTGATTGAAAATGGATTTTAAAGGGACTGAAAAGTGACTTAATATTGACTCAAAATTGAATCGAAAATGATTCAATATTAACTCAATATTGACTCAAAATTTACTAGTTTTAAGTAGTTTTGAAATTGATTTTAAATTGACTCAAATTTAATTCAAAATGGATTCACTATTGAATCAAATTTGGTTCAAAATCGACTCAAAATTGATGAAAAATTGACTCAAAACCTACTCAGTAACGACTCAAAACTGAGTCTAAATTGACTCAAAATTTACTTAAAATTGACTCAAGATTGACTCAAATTTGAAAAAAAAATTACCCAAAATTGTAAAAATTGCCAAAACTGTCAAAGTGGTCGAAATTAACAAAATTGTCACAATTGATTCTTTATTTTTACTAACTCAAACAATTTACTGAATATTTATTCAAAATTGACTCAAAATTGATTCAAAATAACATAAATATAAATTCATCAATTTCAAATAGATACATAATTGACTCAAAAATAACACAAAATTTACTCAGCAATTCGATCAAAATTGACTCAAAGTTGGCTCACATTTCACTCACAATTGACTTAAGCTTGACTTCAATTTGACTTGATTTTGACTCGAAATCGACTGAAAATCTTCTCAAAATGAAATCAATATGGCTCTAGAAATGTCCTTTAATCATTTCATAGTAACTAAAAGTTAGCTTAAAATTGACCCAATCAATTGAGCTCTAAATAAATTAAAATCGAAACTCAATTTTTGTCAAAATAGACTCAAAATTGGCTAAAAATTTACTTAAATTGATTCACAATTGAATGAAATCAACTCAAAATTGACCCAAAATTAAATCAAAATTCTTTAAAAATTTACTCTACATTGCACAGTGGTCCAAAATGCGAAAAACGTGATCGTTGCTTATAACTTTTTTAGGTCACATTTTAGCATATTGATGTCTTCGGAGAAAATTGTCAGTAAAATCAACTCTATAATAAAAAACTATTATTTTTCTGATTAATCCCCCTACAAGTGAGATAAAATTTCTAACTTCTCTGTTATAGGTTTTAGCTCTCTGATGTCTTCGACGAACTTGTTAAAAATCAAATTTTCTACAACTTTGTCGCAGATGTCAAGTTTCTAAAATAATTATTATTATTAATAAGAAACTTAACCTCTAAAAATCAGTTTTTAATAATAACTTTTTTCAGTAAATTTAAAGTTTAATGAAATGTTCATCAATGTTGTTTGTCTTACTAAAATACACCACTTTGTTGAACATTTTAAGTTTGTAAAATGTGATACTGCAGAGCTATGTTAAAAAGATTACCGAAAATAGGGCATTTTCACGCCTTAACACCGGGCAACATTGGGCAGCCAGCTTTAGATGCAAAATTAAGTCGAAGATTTCGTCTACAAGATGCAGGTACAATCGTCAGTATCCACTAGTATCCAAGCGAGATACATCAATTTTACTTTTTTATGTTTGCATTAAAACAACGATTTCTATGAAAGCACATACAGCGCATTCTACTAGGTACGTGTGTTTTCTTTTAGCTTTTCCCTGCGCGATGTCAGAAGCAAAGGTTAGGAAGCGCATTTGTATTATTAGTACAGGTTATTGTGTGTTCAATTGAATTAGATATCCTCTGCAAGCTGGAGATGCTAATTATACAAATGCGCTTCCTAACCTTTGCTTCTGACATCGCGCAGGGAAAAGCTAGAAGAAAAAACACGTACCTACCTAGTAGAATGCGCTGTAAAATTGATGTATCTCGCTTGGATACTAGTGGATACTGACGATTGTACCTGCATCTTGTAGACGAAATCTTCGACTTTATTTTGCATCTAAAGCTGGCTGCCCAATGTTGCCCGGTGTTAAGGCGTGAAAATGCCCTATTTTCGGTAATCTTTTTAACATAGCTCTGCAGTATCACATTTTACAAACTTAAAATGTTCAACAAAGTGGTGTATTTTAGTAAGGCAAACAACATTGTGGAACATTTCATTAAACTTAAAATTTACTGAAAAAAGTTATTATTAAAAAACTGATTTTTAGAGGTTAAGTTTCTTATTTGGCCGATATCTCGGATAATAATTATTTTAGAAACTTGTCATCTGCGACAAAGTTGTAGAAAATTTGATTTTTAACAAGTTTGTTGAAGACATCAAAGAGCTTAAACCTATAACAGAGAAGTTAGAAATTTTATCTCACTTGTAGGGGGATTAATCAGAAAAATAATAGTTTTTTATTATAGAGTTAATTTTACTGACAATTTTCTCCGAAGACATCAATATGCTAAAATGTGACCTAAAAAGTTATAAGCAACGATCACGTTTTTCGCGTTTTGGACCACTGTGCATTGGTTCAAAATTGTTTAAAAATTAAATTAAATTTGTCTCAAAATTAACTTCAAATTGATTCTAAATTGACTTCAAATGGGATAAAATTGACTTTACGTTGACTTTGACTTAAGTTTGACATTTGACTTGAATTTGGTTTGAATTTGACTCTAAATTGACTGAACTTGGACTCAAAATTGAGTAAAAGTTGACTCTAGGAATGACATAAAATCGTCTCATAGTAACTGAAAATTACTTAAAACTGACTCTTAAATATGGCTCCAAATTGTTCCAAATTCGACTCAAACTTGCCTCAATTTGAAACTAAGTGGTAATTGACTTAAAATTGACTTTAATTTAACTCAAAACTAACTAAAAACTTTTTTTCAAAATGTTCATGACATTTGTTATAAATGGAGTTTGCATTGTAGAAAAGTTGTCTCAAATAGTTTTAAATTGGTCTTAAAATTGGTTCAATAGTGTCTCGATATTCCCTTGAGTAAAATTTTCTTTAAAAAAACAGAAAAAAAAATAAAAATATTTTTAAAAAATTTCCAAACCGTGAACAAAATAGTCAAAAAAAGTTTGAAATTGTTTAAGGTGTTTAACGGAAAAGCTGTTTGTCCTTCGAACAACATTTTTACTAGTTAGCTAGAAGATACTCGCCCTGGCAAGATCAATTTCCTGTTTACAATGTGACCGGAATTTATTATCGTTTGTATTTCTCTCCTTCTCGTCAATGTATGTATCAAGGGACAATGTTCCTAGTCCTGGTTGTTGGTTGTTGTGTACAGGTTGACTGTTTCTAGTTTCTTTCATTTTCGTTGCTCTAGAAGTGTTAAATGATGCTACGTGTTCGGAAGTGCTGATGAGATCCTTTTTCTTTCTCTGGGCTTTTTCCTTTTGATGATTGAAGATGAAGGATTACATTCGGTTCAAGGGTAATTAAAGCCTTAGGTTTCTGACATCTCAAAAGTCCTGCTGCTTCTCTGCCTTCACTAAAATTATTTAGTGAAATACTTTTTTTTTGTTCCAAGGAAAATTTTCCTCAGTGTCTCTCAAATCCAGTCTAAATGAAGGAGATCACTTAAATCACAAGCAATAATATATGATAAACATCTTTCATGTTGATGTCACTCCATGTCAACTTCCAGAATAATATCATCCAAGTGACGAGACAAGCGAAATATTCCGGGATTTTTCCTTTTTTACGCACGCTTTCCACTTTTCAAATTTGAAAATACACACATCGGGATGCACTTTATGCAAATCACGCCCAACCTTCTCTGCTAAGATGGGTGTCATCCAAGCCTAGCAGCTATGATGATAAAGCGGAACCGAAAGTTTGGGTGTCACTCGTCGTGGAGGAAAAGGGGAAGAAAAACATGACACTATCATTGAAAAAAACTGTCATATTTCTCTTCCGCGTGCCCTCTGGGCTTTTCGCACGAGATCTCATCATGTAGGACAGGGCAGACAGGAATATTATGTTCATGTTCCGTGGCAGAAATCCTCTACTGGATGTTGCATTTTTGCGTTGCACCCACAGCTGGCGTCGAAGAGGCGCGCCCTACAGTTGGCGTTTTGAGTTGGAATTCAGCTAGAGGAAACTGCAGGTATTTTTACTGAATTAACCCGGGAGGGTAAATGTTTCTCGGATTGTATGATGTCATATTTGAAGCTCGTGTTTCTTGATAATTGAGTGTGATTCGGAGGGAAGTTGCTAAACTAAATGCTAACGGAATTAAGAGCTACCACTGCTTTGTGCTCAAAACTTTAAGTTAATCTAAACCGTTACGATGTTGAGTTGATATCCGTACTCCGGAAAAGCGCCGGAAAACTATCCAACACCAAACTTGTCCGGTTGCGAAGTTATCTCTCCGGAAAGCATAACCCCTTTCTGAGAGATGTTATTCCTAAAGCTAACTTGAAACAAAGCCCAGGAAGTTCTGCACTTCCCAAATCCTCCAACAAATTCAAATCCAGTCAGTCCTTTGACTGCATTTGTGCGGGAAACCGCAAATTTCTTAAAGCATCATCTCAAAAGTGAATCAAATCGTTGGTTGGGAAAGGTGGCTCCAGAATGCGGAAACCGGAAGCGGCCGTGAGCTCGGTTCTTCTGTCTCTGATCTAGTCTGATCTCATTTCGCATTCCGAGCATGAATCCAGCCAGGGTTGACTCATCTTGTTTCCGGTTTCGTTTCGGCTTTTCCACCTCACATCTTTTGCATCAATTTTAACCTACATAGATAAGATGATTTGAGGGTGGAGAAGTGGAGGACACCAGACGAAGGGAATTCTCCTAGTGGGTAACCACCACATTTGACTATATGCGGTTTCAGGGATCCATCGTAAAATTATTCCATTGTCACTTGGATCAACAAATTGAGGAATCCAAGGAAAAAAATGTGGAATCCTTGAATAACCCAGCGTTTCAAATAAAAAATCCACTGACATTCATTTCATTTTTAAAAAATCAATTAATGGTTGAGATTTAAATCAAATCTCTTTTTTGTGACGGTCGCCAACCGGAGTGGAATCATTAATTAATTTTTGACAATTCGTACAATTGAAAGTAGTTGACAGTTATTGAGAATTATAGACTATTTTGACACATTTGACAATTTTGGGAATTTGGAAAATTTTGACAATTTTGACAATATTGACCTACTTAACAATTTTGACAATTTTGACAATTTTGAAAATTTGAAAATTTTGAAAATTTTGAAAATTTTAGTAATTTTGAAAATTTTGACAATTTTGACAATTTTTTATTCAATTATGAGTCAATTTTGAGTAAATTTTGAGTAAATTCTGAGTCAATTTGGAATAAACTTTGTGCCAATTTTGAGTCAATTTTTCTAAACAATTTTGAGCCAAGGTATTTAGAATCAATTTTGAGTCAATTTTAAGTCAATTTAGAATCAATTTAGAATTAATTCTGAGTGTATTATTTTTGAATCAATTTTCAGTCAATTATGAGCCAAGTCAGCGTAAATTTTAAGTCCATTATGAGTCAATTTGACATTGCGTCAATTTTAGACAATTTTGAGTCAAATTTTAGTTAATTTTGAGTCAACTTTGAGTCAATTTTGAGTCCATTTTTAGACAATTTTATGTAAATTTTACGTCGATTATAAATTCAA